>NW_019154110.1:25399871-25668820 GCF_002288905.1 Enhydra lutris kenyoni
ATAGGGGCGCCTGGGTGGCTCAGTGGGTTAAAGCCTCTGCCTTTGGCTCAGGTCATGATCCCAAGGTTTTGGGATCAAGCCCCGCATCAGGCTCTCTGCTCAGTGGGGAGCCTGCTTCCTCCTCTCTCTCTGCCTGCCTCTCTGCCTACTTGTGATCTCTGTCAAATAAATAAATAAAATTAAAAAAAAAACAGAAATCATATTGTAACAATATTACATGATAATAAACTTTTGTTTCTATATTAATTATTTATATTTGAAAAAGTGTGGAGTCATTTTGTCTTCCCAGGGTGCTCAGGGATCAATTTTATTGGTACATAGCGTTTCTGAGTTTTTTCTTTGCAGAGTAAAAAACACTATTTTTAAGAGGTTTTTTTGTTTTTTTTTTTTTAAAGAATCAATACCATCATGCTCAAAATTGGGTTTACCTAGGTTTACAAAAGGTGATCTCCCACCCCAGGTTTCTTCACAAACTGCTTCTTTCTTATGGTCCTTGGGTTCCACCTCTGTCACCTGAAACGGTCTTAAAACTGTATGTGACCAAGAGCCCAGAAACTTACTGGAGATGGCAGAACCTTGGGATGAGCATCCCTGGGGGAGGGCCGTGAAGGAGCAAGCAGGTTGCTCTTGGTCCTGCTCTGTTTGGCCAGTCGGGTTTGGCTCTAATCACTGCCACCTGTTCAGTGTCTGGCTGGTATCCTTTTGAGCCTAGCTAACTGTGGCTGTCTTATACTCCCTGGCCCTCTCCTAGAATACAGACTCTCAGGGTCCTGAGAAATCTGGGTTTTAGGGAAATATTTTGAAGGTGACCTGAAAGAGCTTTGGTTTGGGCAGATTTGGGGTGAAATCAAGGTTTGGAGATCTGTGAAGTTACTGCTTCCAGTAACACCTGTTCATACTTAAACCTTGAAAAGAGTGAAGGAGACATTCAGAGTTCATCTTAGGGGAACCAAAAACTAACATTTACTGGGCCTACAGTGCTGGTCCCCTTGTCTACATAAATCATCCCATTACTGTTTCATTCATAACTGTGGTCACTCTACAGAAATTCCAGCAGTAATTTAGGAGGAATAAGAAGATACACTCTTGGGGGCCTGGGTGGCTCAGTTGGTTAGGCAACTGCCTTTGGCTCAGGTCATGATCCCAGAGTCTTGGGATCAAGTCCCGCATTGGGCTTCCAGCTCCACTGTGAGTCTGCTTCTCCCTCTGACTTTCTCTCCTCTCATGCTCTCTCTCCCTCTCTCTCTCTCCTATAAGTGAATAAAACCTTAAAAAAAAAAAAAAAAGATACACTCTTGGGCGCCTGGCTGGCTCAGTCAGTAGAGCATGTGACTCTTGATCTCAGGGTCATGGATTCAAGCCCCACAATGGGTGTAGAGTGTACTTATAAAAAGAAGAAGGTGATAGATGATGCACCCTTTATCACTAAACCAGTGTTGTCTGTTAAGCTAAGTAGTCCCTCCTGTATTATTTAGGAAACAGCTACTTGTGGGACGTGGCGGTACCAGAGGATAAACTTCTGTTTGTGGGTTATACATTTGGGGGGAAGTTAATATAGTACTTGGGATAGTTATGAAAAGCAGTGTGGGCATAGTGGAAAGAGCAGATGTGTGCTGAGTCTGTTAGATCTGTGACCTCATATAAACAACCTGAGTCCCAGTTTCCTCATTTGTGAAATGGGAATAATACCACATACTGCTTGAGATCTCTGTCAGATAAATAAATAAAATCTTTAAAATAATAATAAAATAAAAGAGAAATGAGATGTGAACATCATATAATATTTATGGGTCTGTCTGGTTCGAAACTGAGTTTGGAGGCAATTTCCAAAGAAGCATTCCCAGTTTTTTGTTTTTTTTTAAAGATTTTATTTATTTATTTGACAGAGAGAGAGAGCACAGAGGAAATGGCAGGCAGAGGGAGAGGAAGAAGCAGGCTCCCGTTGAGCACAGAGCCCGATGTGGGGCTCGATCCCAGGACCCCGGGACCATGACCTGAGCTAAAGGCAGAGACCTAACCCTCTGAGCCACCCAGGCGCCCCCATTCCCAGTTTTTTTTTGAGCAATGAGCCTATCACTGGAGATAATGCAACTTCTGCAGATGAACCTACTGTACATATTTTGAGAATCACTCATTTTAGTCTGTACTACTGCGTGCTAGAATAAGTGACACAGCCTCTAAATGTTGTTGGAGAACAAAAAAGGAGGGAATTAGAAGAGAGTGCATTGCTTTAGGAAAGCCTGGAAAAGATGGGCTTGAGTCGAATCTTAAAGGAAAGGTAGGGCTTGGTAGTAAGGGAAGAGGGATGGCATTTCTGCGTCTTTTGGGGGAGTCACAAGAGCAAAGCATATATGGTTTGGTTTAGTCAGCACATGATTGTGTGCCTGCTGTGTGCTGTATATTTGGCTGAGCTTGGGAAGTCGGATGAATGGACACTGCCCTGACTTAGGGTGCTGGGGAAGAGGCACATAACATGAAAAATTATGATACAATATGATAGTGTAGTAGAGAGATACAGCAGTGACAGTGGGATTCTCATCCTAGGGAATCAAGCAAGGAAGAGGGGAAGGTGAGATCAGGCTGCCTGGCGTGGTAAATTGCTGTGTAAGAAAGGAGGATGATGGGGTGTGGCGCAGTTGGGGTAGAAGCCAAGGATTTGAAACTTCATGATAAAGGAAATGCAAAGCCCTTGGAAGAGTTTGAGCAAGTATTTTGGAGGAGATTAGTGAGTTGGTATGCAGAATGGATTGGAGTGGCAAGAGATGAGAGAGAACATTTGGGAAGCTTTGTGCAGTAGAACAGGCTAAATATGAGAAAGCTTGAATTAGGATTGTGGAGGAAGGCAGGGAAAAGATCAAGAGCAGGCAGAATTCTTGATTGACTTGTCACAGAAAATGAAAAGGGTCACACATTTATTCTGGACTTTGGGATCTGGAAGAATGTTCCCGCTGTTGAATAGGAGTGAGAGGAGGGTGAATTAGATACCTGACATGCTGCCCAGAGGCTCCCAGAGCCCGGCTCCTTGGGAAGGCACCAAGGCACTCCTAGTATACATCTCTCAAATTCCCCCACCCCTCACCATCTCTGTATCTCAGCCTAACTGCTTTGGATTTTCCTTCCAGCTCCTCCACCCCCGCCACCCATGATCCGAAATGGTGCCAGGGATGCTCCCCCTCCCCCACCACCGTACCGAATGCATGGGTCAGAACCCTTGAGCCGAGGAAAGCCCCCACCTCCTCCCTCAAGGACGCCAGCTGGGCCACCCCCTCCTCCTCCACCACCCCTGAGGAATGGCCACAGAGATTCTATTACCACTGTCCGATCTTTCTTGGGTGAGTAATAGCTGGGTAACAGTAATCGCTGTTTCAGTCTTGTAGTTCCTGTGGTGACTTCACTAATTCCAGTGGCCACTCTAGAGCGGGAATGGTCACTAGGTATCCTTTGTTCACAACAGTTCCTCTCCTCACTGCCCCTCAGACTTCTGGGTCCCCTCCATTGACTTCCCTTGCCTTATATGAATTCTAGGTATGATTGCTTTAGAAGAGATGGAAGTAAAATCGGTAGGTGTTGTGCTAATAGCCCCAAAGCTACTCTCTTGCTCCCCAAGGGTCATTTGTGGTTAGCTTTTGGGTCAGAGACTAGCCTTTTCAGGATTATTCAGACAGGAATGGTCTATCTTCCTAGGAAGGAGAGGGCCTTTCTGGACCTTTAAAAAAATAACAACAAAAACCCGTGGTACACAACATTAATAATACAGAGCCACAATCTAGCAGTGCTCCTTTGAGGAAGTTACTTCACTTCTCTGGGCCTCACTTCCCTCATCTGTGAAATGAGGAGGTTGGTGAGATCAGGAGTGTATCAGATTTAACTTTTTCAAGGTCATAAATGAGTCTCCGGCCTCACCTTAGAGATTCTGATTCATTTATCTTAAGATGGAGCCCCAAGCAAAGGTTGTCCATAGGGTTTCCTCAGATCCTCTGTTGAGGATCCCTAGAAAGATCTGTACAGTGTCCTTCAAACCTGACACTCTAGATTCTTGAATCATTGCCTCTTCTCCGCCCCCAGTCTCATTCTGTTCCTAACTGGTGGACCAGGGTTTTTGGAATGTGTTTGAGCCACACCAGTTGAAAAATCTGAGCCGCCTTCTAGAGGGGCCATGGAAAGAGGGAGCGGAGGCCATGAGATGGCTGTCCCAGCTCTGTGGTAGAGCTAAATGAGGGTAACCTGGGCCCTAGGGGAATTATCTGGTCAGATCTCTCACTAAGCTGGTGACAGAAATTCCCATTTTAAGTTAATGTCTACCAATCTGTGGATTCAGTTCAGTTGGTTTCCCATGGTGACAGCCTCTAAGATGGCTTTTAACTGAAACAGAACTGTATTTCCTTCTCTTCCCGTGCAAACAGCTGGGCTCCTTTCCTGTTAAGTGCCTGATTCTTGGTGGAAAGATTTAAAGAACTAATTCAAAGACTCATTCCTTAATGTAAAGAGCCTCTGAGCATATCCTCTGTGCATGCAAAGTGCATAGAAAGATGCTGTTGCTGGCCTCAGGAACCTCAGTTTAGTGGGCCAGGCAGGCCCTTGTGGTCCATCAGAATTCGAGGGAGATCAGCAAGGGGTGGAGGTCAGAAGTGGTACAAAATATGTGGGAGCACAAGAAAGGAGGATTTGACTTAATATTCTGTTCCTTTCCCAGATGATTTTGAGTCAAAGTATTCTTTCCATCCAGTAGAAGACTTTCCTGCTCCAGAAGAATATAAACACTTTCAGAGAATATATCCCAGCAAAACAAACCGAGGTGAGAAGAGTAGTCAATGAAAGTTTTTCCATAATTCTATAGGAAGTAGAATTGGTCATTTTTTCTTAGATTTAAATTTGCTTCTCCTCATCTGCATTTTCTTAAGAAAACAAGGGAACAACAGAACCAGTCCCTAAATTTTAAAGGTTAGCTTAAAGAACCTGTCTCTCATGTCAGGAATGTTCAGGTTATTCAGGGTTTGGTGGTTGACCTTATGTATGTGGTTTTTATTTTTATATTTTTCAGCTGCCCGTGGAGCCCCACCTCTGCCGCCCATTCTCAGGTGAAGCCTGGCTTGGTCCTGTTCCTCAGGAAAAGGATGGACCCTCACCTCTGCTCAGATGGTCCCTTCCATTCCCCTGAAACCTGCATGAGAGCTCCTGACGTGTTTCTCCAGTGCAACCCATCTCTAGACACCAAGCGTCCTCCCCACTCACCTCCATCTATGCATCTTGTCTCTAGACTTGGTGATTGGACTCTTTATATTGACAGTAGGGTCTCAAACCCTGCATCCATCCCTCCTCTTGCAAGCCCTGCTAGCCAGATGAGGAAAACGCTTCCATGTCTCCTGCCTTCCTCTTGGGGAAAGGTGCCTTGTTATGATGAATGAACTCATTGTTGGGGCAGGGTGGAGAATTGTACTCCTACTTTCTCCCACCCACTGTGGGGGAAGCGTGGCGGTTGTATTATATTTCCTCATTTAGGAGGCTGGCATGGCCAGGACTTCTGGGGGGTGGGCATTTTTAGTGAAACAGGAAAGGAATTTGCAGAGAAGTGATCTGTTTTAAAGGTCAAGTTTGAAGAAAAGGCAAAGAAATGGGTCTGCTTTCTGTTTAGGGGTATTTTGGTTTTGCTCTCACCCCACCCCATGCCACCACCCCAGGGAGAAGTTGGATATTATAAACACTAAATACTAATCAGTTGAACTAAACATCTAATAAAAAGAGAGGGTGAAATCAACTGGGGATCCTTTAAGAGCTAGTCAGTTTCTCTGCAGCAAAGGGGCCAGGAGCCATTTGTGTCCTCTGGGACTCCCTGCCCATTTGCCTGTTTCCTCAGGGTGCTGAGGCTGAGGGCTGTTATTCCTCTCTGCACTGCCCATCCCCTCAAGAGACAAGTCACTTTGATTCATTACAGATTCACAAACTCCAAAAACCTGCAGTGGGAGATGGAAAGATAGAGTGTTGGCCTTGACACCAATTAAGTCTTTTCTGACTGGCCCTGGAGGCCTGCTCAGAGACTTTAGCCCCTGATGGGTGTCCCAGGATGACAAGGGAAGGTGAAGCACCTCGTGGAAGGGTCAACTCTGTGGGTTATGAAGGACTTTAAGGCCCACTTGTTCCAAAGTTCACAGCCCATCTGACTTAGCAGGTACTTCTGTTCCTTTCTCCACTACTCTTGCCTTTGCAAGACTGCAGGGGTTAATATAGCAGAATAGAGAAGGGTGAGGAAGGTTATGGGGACAGCCAGATTCCTCTGTGCCAGGAAGCACAAAGACTTTGGTGAAGTGTGCCTCAGTCCAGTTGATCTTTCTTGGCAGCCAGCAATATGTTTTTTCGTCTTCCGGGTCCTAGTTCAAGGATGCAGGGGAAATAGAGGGTCCCAGTCTAGGAAGAAACTGAACTTGGATAGTGGGATGGGACTTCACCATTCTCTCACAGCAAGATGGAGCTCCTGGGCTCTGCATATGGATGGTTTGGTTTGCTACAACTCTTGCTGAGTGCAAAAAAAAAAAAGCTTGAGAGTGAGAGCAGGGGAGGAGCCAAGGCTATTCCTTGAAGTGGATGGGGAAAGCCAAATAAAAATTTTCACCAGGTACATCACAGGCTTAAATTGCCTTTGGGACCTCTCCAGTCTGTTGGATCACAGACTAAGGATCTGTGCATGGTGCCCAGAGAAACCCAAGTCTTCCCATGCAGGTGGGAGAGCTCTCAGCTTGGGTTCTTTATTCAGGGTCTGCTATCCTTTGCCATTCCCTGGACTACATTGACTCTTGGGACAAACCATGATGAGGTCTGTCCCCAAACCTTTTCTAATCATTCTCTTTATCGTTTTTATTTTCAAATCTGTTAGCAGTTATCTCTCAGCAGTATCTCCAGCATTCTGAAGCCAGTAGTGCTGAGACAGGGCACGAGTGGAGGGAAAAAGAATACAAGAGTTAACCCTGCAGCAGAGTTCCAGGGGAGATGCTGACCAGTTACTGAACTTGGACTGTGAAGTCCTCCCATTTGTTTTTGAAATGGGAGTTGATGCCTTTTGTATAATATTATCAAAGTATATCCTTTTTTTCCCCCTTTACTCAAACATAGAGCATCAAAATAAGTATCACAAGTAAAAGCCAAACCCCAGCTTTTCATTGGGGCTGATATCTTCCTCCTCTGTGACCTGCTGCCTCTCTTACTCCCCAGCATTTGGACTGTGTCACATAGGTATTGATAGTATTCTCATTTTCTTGGCCTCATGAAAAAAAACGCCTGGGCCTAGATCTAATCAGAGGGATTTTCTTCTTGAGAGCATGTTGATGGCACAGTACCTATTTAATTGTCTTTGCCTTATTGTCCCTCTGTTAATAACAGATTTATTATCATGTATATTTACTATTGAAGAATGGGAATGTGATCCTCATAGCTATTGATCTATTTTGTATGTTGTAAAAAGCTTGTACTATAGATTTAAGGTGGGCTGGCTGCAAGAGCACTAAAACTTCTCACCTTTTAGCCTGCTCTTCTTACCTGCTTGTGGGAGGAGTGCTGTCTCTTCAGTGGGAGATGGGGTGGTCTCATGTTGAGACTCTTGCCCAGTCCCCTTAACCCCCTTAATTCCCTCCCAGAAGGAAGAGACATTGCCCAACTAAGCATCAGGAAGCTGTGTTATAAGCCTCTGTGTGGGTTTGGTTTTATGTTTTTCTCTAGTGGGAAAAACTTAATTGTTTCTTTCCACCCTTTCTGGGAAGCAGAGCAGTGGCTTCCAGGTTTTTAAACGAGCTATATGCCCCTCTTCCCCCCTCTTCTTTGGTCACCAAACTTGGATCAAATCATTTTGATATTCCAGGTGTGGTTTTTCTGGTTTTGGGGATTTCCTCCAGCTGCAGAACCCCATCATCCTCACGGCCTGGGCTCCCAGAGTGAGGGTGCTTAGGGCTACCCCACCTGATGGATGTGAGACTACTTGTCTCCAGAAATGCATCCCAGCCCTCCCAACTGGCCAAGGCAAGGAGACTAGCCACTGGCCATTGCACTGGGGGCATCCCCTCACCCCACAGCTTCCCAACTTGAAATCCAGATTTACCTCCAGGGAGAGGTGAGAAAAAATTGTAAATAGACTTGCTACAGAGCAACTCAGGGTTGGGGTGTGTTTTAATTCTCCTGATCACTTGAAATAATCTGTAGGCTGAGTGCTTATGGGAGTGGGGGAAAAATGTGACTCCAGGGTCCTTTCCTTCTGCAATGCTCTGGGGGTGGAGTATAGGGCATCTGAGGCCCTTTGATGGCACTACACTGAGCTGTCTGTCCTTCGGGAAACCCAATCTACAGTCAACTGCAAATCCAATTCTTCACATTCCAGTTGTAGCCTTTCTTTCCCTACTGAATCTCAGTCCCTGGCAATGTGGTCAAGGTGGCTTTCTGTAAGCCGCCCTGATTTAGGGAATGGAAGGCATTACAACTCTGCCTTCAAGACTCATCTCTTAAAAGCAAAATGAAACAAAACTACAGCCACCTTCCAAACACATAAAAAAATTTGAAGGATAATTGTTAAGCTGAAGGAAGGATTTGGTTCCATTCAACTCCACGGTCATTGTGCCTTTACTTGTGTTAGATTTCTGTGCTTTCTTCCTCTCTCTCTTTGAAGCAATTAAAATCTTCCTTGATAACTATTTCCTTCTTTCTACTCTTGTTTCTAACACCTTAGTGGGTTTCCTCTCTAAGTGTCTTAAATCTCATTCCACTGGTGGCAGAGGGGCCAAGCCTTCTTTTCTCATGTCTAACCTTTGTCCTTTCCCACGGGACCAGCATGGAAGTCCTAGTCAACACTGAATAAAAGACTAGAGTGATGTGTGCAGTGTGTGTGCAGTGTGTGTGCAGTGTGTGTGTGTGTGTGTGTGTGTGTGTGTGTGTGTCCATCTTTGCATGTGGATCAGTTTATTTTCTTTTAAAAAAGTAATTTATTGTATGATTTATTTTGGAGATATATTCCAATTGCAGTGCTCCCTCCTAATAAGCAGTGATTCCTCCCACCCCCCACCCCCCACCCCTCTACAATGTATAATCTGGTCTCAGGTTGGATTCTTTGGTACACTTCTTTCTTCTGGAAGCCGTGCAGTTTAATTAAACCTTGCTTAAAAACAAAAACAAACACCTGAAAACTGTGTACTCTTGTCTGGAACACTGCCTCCAGTGGTGGCATAGGGAGCGGAGAACATTTGTTGCTTCTGGTGAGTGTGGTGGTTTGACTCTAGAACCTCTAAGAAGGTAGCTACACTGACTTGGGCAGAAGCATCTGCAGCTTCCCAGGGGTCTTCCTTCCTCCCTTCCTGCTGTATTTTGAATATCACAGTTCTCGTTACCCATGCTCACTGGGTGACTGTGGTAGTTCTGGTCATCATTTACGTTTGCCATCTTACCTTCCCGATGCCCATGATTTCAGGGGACCCAGGAGGCGCTCTGGCCTTGTGTCCTCTCCTTACATCTCTTAGGATTCTTTCTACCTGTGTTGCATGGCAGATTGTCCCACTGAGGTATGGAAGAAAAGGGTAGGGACAGCAGATGGACTGTATGTGTCTATTGTTATTGTGGGTGTTGGCTTTTTTTCTTCCCTGCTTTTTATGTTGCAATCTTGGCTGGCTTTCTTGAACTTTGACTTGGGGTGTGAAAAATGAACCAGACATTCTCTGCTTACTGTGGTCAGCTGACATAATCACCACTAAGACTTAATGAGCTCACCTTGCGCTTTCATCGCTAGGAAAGATTTTGAAATTATTTCCCATACTGATTCATAATGGGTGTGTGTATGAGTCACTTTCACGTAATTTAGATATAAAAACTTAGGGAGGGGGGAAAGGCCTCCTTTCATTTTCATCCATACTTCCCAGATTGGCTGAATCCCTGATTATTTGACCCATCATTGTTATTAATATGATTAATAAACTACCTATTTATTGATTTAATTGTTCCTCCTGTGACTTTAGCCCTCAAATGGAGCTTGCCTGAATGACCCTCAGTTTCCTAAACCTGTAAGATTTCTCTGTCCTGTTGGGGTGATACTGCTAGTCTCTGCATGTGTGTGTGTGCATGCATTTGTGCACACATACACAAAAGGATATTGGACAGGCCCTTCCATTGTGATTTGATTCCTTCCCTCATGATACTGTGTATCAGTTAGCAGGTGATAAGGACACTAGTCTCATTATTACTGAGACACAGCTGCTTACTGTGAATGTTTCGGTTTTAAGTATTTCCTGGCCCAGCACAGCCACAAACTGTGACTCGCTACAAGGATGGGGCCTGTCTCTGACTTTCAGTTACTCTGCAGACAGAGGTAAGAGAACTAAAATGTCAACCTCAGGATCCTAACCACCCCAGAGGATAACTACAGAGAAACGCTTCACATCTGACATCATTGGAGCCCAGTCTGGATCGCTTTTACACGTCATCAAATTCATTTTCCACTCCTAGGTTTAGGGGTGTGAGATTTAAAAGACTATATGCTATCCAGCTGCAAAGTGTTCATGGAAAAGGTAGAAATTCATTTGGCAGGGTTGTCCTCTCCATTTCTGCTGCAAGCATTTTATTGCCCAATTCACTCTGTGCCCCAGGCATCTGTTATATGAAGATGAATAGGACTGGTCTTTGCCTCCAAGGAGTTGAGAGTCTAGTAGAACACTTCAGGACAGCCACCAAGAGAAACCTATGTAGGTTATTAAAAGGCTTAATGGCACTTAGCCAGGGAAGGTGGATGGGGTGTGGCATTCCAGACAGAGGAAACAGCAAGGACAGAGGCCAAGAAGCAAGACAGTCCGGTGGCATGTGCAGCGTGTTCCTGTAGTATCAGAAAGGGAGAGCATCGTGTAGGTAACCTGGTAGAGACCCCTTCAATCCAGACCTTCTGTGATTCTCTGCCTGCTTCCACAGTGGTCATCTAATCCTGTAGGCTTACCTTGGACCGGTGCTTTTCTTCTGGTGAGTGTTTTCATAGGCTCCAGGTTGAATACTAAGTACTCATTGCTTCCTGGGCTCCCTCTAGCCCACTGTAACCAAGAGAGGTTTTCACCACTATCCCTTAAAGCTGGCTGGACACATGTTACCATTTCAAGTTATTAAGGATGGTTTTTAGGTGCCCAGGTTATCAAAATACATGAACAGTAAAGATTGCTTCCTGGGTTCTGTTGCTCTATTAAGAGCTCAGAAATGCCATCTGGTCTAAAAACCTCCATTCTCTGGGAACATTCTTCCCATTCATGACTGTGAATGCTGATCTCTATTGTAAATTTAAGCTCCTAGAGAACCTTCCCAAAATGTGCTCCCTTAATATCTCTTCCTATTTATTTATTTTTAAAGCTTTACTTATTTAAGTGATCTCTATACCCAATATGATGCTCAAACACACAATCCCAAGATCAAGAGTCGAATGCTCTTCTGACGGAGTGAGCCAGGAGCCCCTATCTCTTCCTATTTAGAAGTGTACAGAAGGCTTCCTATTTAGGACCTGTGTCTGTCTAATACTTCCACCTATGTTTAAGTGGTCAAGTGTTTGAGCTGCTGTCAGACTTCCCGAGTTCAAACGCCAGCTCTTCCACTTGCTGGTTGTGTGACCTTCGGCAAATTTAGTCAACCCCTCTATTTCAGTTTCCTCATTTGCAAAATGATAAAACCAACTTAATTCGGTGCTTGTGAGAATGAGATGGAATAAATAGAATACTTGAGCTCTGTGCCTGGCATGCACTTGAACACTCAGTATTTGCTCTTAGCTCCTGTATGAACTGGCTACAATTAACTGGTGATTGTAATAGCATTGTTTTCCTGTTTCTCAGCTTCATTGTTCTATTTCATTTGAAACTGAAGGATGAAAGATAAATGCTTGCCATCTCCTAGATTTGGGTTTTGGCCTTCGAGGGAACCTGAGGCTTAGCTAGGTTATTAGTTTTGGAGGCTGGCCTGTAAATTACCGCTCTAATTTATATTTTTCATTAAAAGCTCAGCTTGCCTCTTCTTCTATAGCAGTCTTCCCTGGCCCTGAAACCCTGGTGTTTAGCCATAAAAGAAGATTTTAAAATTAAAAGGCCATAATTCAACTCCCCACAATGTGTGGATTAATGGAATTAATGATAAGGTGCACAGAATATTATTTTTATTTTTAACAAAAGCAAAGACCTGCCCCTATTTCTTACGTTTGAAACACAAATCAGGGAACTACTGTGATCAAGGGTAGTGTATTTCTTTATGTGTAGAACTGGACAAAAAAAACATTCGCTGTTAGGAAATCTGGGTCCTAGGCTCCTCACCACCAGGAAGTTGCTGTGACCTCTAACCCTCTTCACGCTGGCTTTGTGTTTTGCAGGGTTGAACATTAGGTAAATAAGTGCCTAATATTCTGCCTGGCACCCAGAACGGCCTCCCAAATGATAGGTGTTATATGGTAGCTCACTTAATATGTATCCCATTAGGGTAATACAAATGGATACGTTCGGCTGCGAGAAGAGGCAACCACACCTCCGCACCTTCAATGGAAAGAAGGGGGGGAAAACAGAGTCGCGTGCAGCTGAGACTACATCTCCCGCTGCCCTTTGCGGCGATCCTCGTCTGCTTTACCCAGAATCGCTCCCACGGCAACCTTGCGTCTTTCCGTGGGGCCCCGGATGTAGACTCCCTCTTACTCGGTGGGCGTGGTTTCACAAAGGCTCGGAGACCTGGGGCTCTCTTATTGGTTGTGGTCTTTCCGACTGGATTGGACGCGGAGGAGGGGGCGGCGGCCAAGGCGCGCGGTGCTGTAGCGACAGCCAATCAGAAGCCTGGACGGCCTTTGGCGGGAAGCGGTAAAGCTGAGGCTTTGCAGATTTGGCGCGAGCGCGGTTTGGCTTTACTGCTGCTGGTGTGTAGTTTATTCGGGAGCTTGACTGAAGAATCCCTGAAGCCGTGTGCGAGAGACGTGAGGAAGAGCAGGCACTGAGGTGACTCTGCCTTGTGGAGTGGAGAGCAGATGATTGCTCAGGGAGGCTTAGGGTCTGGAAGGCAGCGGAGTTGGGAGAGGGGCGATGACTAGGGCCGCAGCCTCCCTTGAGGTTCGAGGTGAAGTGAGGGAAGAGCTCAGATCGCCGGAGGTCTGAGATCGGGGTAAGGGAAAGGAATAGGCTGGCAGTCGTGCATGGAATAAAGGGGCTGAATGTTGTAGGAGGGAGATGTTCCTGGGTGGGGTTGAGAGGGTGTGGGGTGGGGACCGAGTGCCAGGCGGAGGGAAGACTGTAAATGTGGCCGGGTGCTGGGCTAAGCTGGTGATAAAGACACACCCCGTGCCTGGAGTGAGGGAATTAGAAGTACTGTAGAAATCTGTTAAGATAAACTTACTAAACTTACTGCATCACTCAAGTGGTTAAGAACTTGAGCTCTGGAGCCAGAAAACCTGGTTTGCTATGACTTTGGGTCTCTGTGCCTCTTGAGTTTTCTCATCAGTAAAGTAAGGATAGTAAGAGTGCCAACTTCTAGGGTCGTCTTAAAACTTAAATGAGTCAGTGCCTAAGGGGTGCAGGCCTGAATCATTTGGTAGAGTGTGCCACTCATGATCTTGGGGTCGTGAGTTCGAGCCCCACGTTGGGTGCAGAGACTCCTTAAAAAAAAAAAGAATAAAAGAAAATGCTTATAACAACAGTCTTCCACATAGTAGGTAGACAAGTGTTTGTTATTATTGCTCAGATTTGGCTGTGAAGCAGAACTGAATGCTAAAATATGATTATAATTTACTTATGAAATGTTGATCATTGGTATAAATTCCATGTTAGCTATTTTTCTGTCCCTCTTAGATATTGACTGGCTGTCCTGTTCTCTTTTTTGTACCCAGCCGTGTTGCCATCATGCCTCAAACCCGATCCCAGTCACAGGCTACAATCAGTTTTCCAAAAAAGAAGGTGTCTCGGACATTGGACAAAGCTAAAATCTCTGGAGACACCAAGCTAGAACTGACCAATCTCCAGGCCACACGCCGTTCTGTAAAAATTCTGCCTCTAAGCCCCAGAAAACGTCTCGGTAAGATATCCATTGTATATAAGAACAACTTTTTGACTTGTAGATATTGACCTCTCTTTCCTCAAAAATAAGATGCCTCGTCCTTTGAAGCAGCTTCCTAAGTTCATTTAAGACCACTTTGTTCACTTTGGTTATTTTCAGAATGATTGCTGTGTTCATTTACTGAACTTCAGAGTTAAGCGACTTGTTGAGATTAGCTTCTGAACTGCTTTACAGTTCGGTGTTCAGTTCCTTAATTTTGAACTTAGTTGTCAGTATTGTGACTTTGCAGTTAGCTATCTAGTATTTTGAAGCTTTCACTTCATTAGTGGTGAAATTAAGAGAAGCAGGTGATATTCTTGTTTTAGAACACTGGTTGGTAGGGGCGCCTGGGTGGCTCAGTGGGTTAAGCCTCTGCCTTCAGTTCAGGTCATGGTCTCGGGGTCCTGGGATTGAGCCCTGCATTGGACTCTCTGCTCAGCAGGGAGCCTGCTTCACCCTCTCTTGCGGCCTGCCTCTCTGCCTACTTATGATCTTTCTGTCTGTCAAGTAAATAAATAAAATCTTAAAAAAAAAAAAAAAAGAACACTGGTTGGTAATCCTTTTTTGCTTTAGATCATTTGTTTTTGTTTTTAAAGATTTTATTTATTTTTACGAGAGAGAGAAAGAATAAGCATAAGCAGGGGTGAGGGGCAGAGGGAGAAGCAGACTGTCCCGTGAGCAGGGAGCTCAGGGGGGACTTAATCCCAGGACCTGGGATCATGACCTGAGCTAAAGGCAGATGCTTAACCATCTGAGCCACCCAGATGCCCAGATCATTTGTTTTTAATGAAGGGTGATGTGGCAGTATCCAGAGACATTTTTTTTTTTAAGATTTTATTTATTTATTTGACAGAGAGAAATCACAAGTAAGCAGAGAGGCAGGCAGAGAGAGAGGAGGAAGCAGGCTCCCTGCAGAGCAGAAAGCCTGATGTGGGGCTCGAACCCAGGACCTGGGATCATGACCCGAGCCGAAGGCAGCGGCTTAACCCACTGAGCCACCCAGGCGCCCCTCCAGAGACATTTTTGATTGTCACAACTGAGGGATTGCTACTGGCATAATGGATAAAGGCCAGGTATCCTACTAAACATTTTATAATGCACAGGACAGCCCCCAATAAGAATTATTTGGTCCAAGATTGAGAAAAACACTCTTAGAAAAATCTTAGAATTTTCATCCCACTAAAAAGCCCTTTGCTGGGGCGCCTGGGTGGCTCAGTTGGGTTAAAGCCTCTGCCTTCAGCTCAGGTCATGATCTCAGGGTCCTGGGATTGAGCCCCGCGTCGGGCTCTCTGCTTGGTGGGGAGCCTGCTTCCCTCTCACTCTCTGCCTGCCTCTCTGCCTACTTGTGATCTCTGTCTGTCAAATAAATAAATAAAATCTTTTAAAAAATAAAAAAATTTTAAAAAATTAAAAAACAACCCCTTTGCTTTCTCCCAAATAGTTGTAAGATTCAGTGGTGCCATCTGGTGGCCAATGTTTGCTTCTTGAGGAGAGGCCGTCTGTTTTGGTGGTTTTAACTATAGAAATTTGCCTCTTGGGGGACCTGGGTGGCTCAGTCAGTTAAAAGTCTGCCCTCTGCTCAGGTCATGATCCCAGGCTCCTAGTACTGAGCCCCACATGGAGCTCCCTGCTCAGCTGGGAGCCTGCTTCTCCCTCTCCTTCTCCCCTCTGTGTTCTTTCTTTCAAATAAATAAATAAAAGAAGGAAGAGAGGAAGAAACTTGCCTCTTTCTGGGAAGAGAGATCTTTGCAAGTCCTTTTACTGTCCTCTACTATGAATGACCATGTTTTGATTTTAATGTATTTCAGGTGATGACAATCTGTGCAACACTCCCCATTTACCACCCTGTTCTCCACCAAAGCAAGGCAAGAAAGAGAATGGCCCCCCTTGCTCACGTTCACCTAAGGGGCGCAGATTGGTATTTGACAATCAGCTGACAATGAAGTCTCCTAGCAAAAAAGAACAAACCAGAGCTCACCAAAACAAAATCCGTTCGTCAGGCAGAAAAGGTCAAGAGATCACAACAAATTCTGAGCAGAGATGTCCACTGGAGAAAGAATCTGCATGTGTGAGACTGTTCAAGCAAGAAGGTTCGTTCTTATATGGCAACCGTTAATGCAGCCTTGAAAACAAGGCTGGTGACTCCAGATGAAACCCAGTGGATCTTCTCGGTCACCTCTGTTGTATCTAATTGTCCTTTCACATCTGACACAGGCACTTGCTACCAGCAAGCAAAGCTGGTCCTGAATACAGCTGTCCCGGATCGGCTGCCTGCCAGGGAAAAGGAGATGAATGTCATCAGGAATTTCCTGAGGGAGCACATCTGTGGGAAAAAAGCTGGAAGTCTTTATCTTTCTGGTGCTCCTGGAACTGGAAAAACTGCCTGCTTAAGCCGAATTCTGCAAGACCTTAAGGTACACTGAGAGTCCGAAATATGCTGCTCTTGCAAAAATGACACTTGGTTATGAAGGGTTAAGAAAGGTGGATGTGCTTAGGGGATTGAAGTCTCCCCTCAAATAAGATGTTTTTAGTTTCTTTTTCTAAATCTTTCCAAATGAAAATAGAGCTTATTCTCTTATATGCTATTAACTCCTCAAAGACACTTCAGGTTCCATCAAACCTTTATCTGGGGGCACCTGGGTGGCTCAGTGGGTTAAAGCCTCTGCCTTCAGCTCAGGTCATGACCCCAGGGTCCTGGGATCAAGCCCCGAATTGGGCTCTCTGCTTGACGAGGAGCCTGCTTCCTCCTCTCTCTCTGCCTGCCTCTCTGCCTACTTGTGATCTCTCTCTGCCAAATAAATAAATAAAATCTTAAAAAAAAAAAAAAAAAACCTTTATTTGAAGGCAAAATATCTCTCATGTTTGCATTTTTCTAGAAGGAACTGAAAGGCTTTAAAACTATCATGCTGAATTGCATGTCCTTGAGGAGTGCCCAGGCTGTATTTCCAGCTATTGCTCAGGAGATTTGTCAGGAAGAAGTATCCAGGCCAGCTGGGAAGGACATGATGAAGAAACTAGAATACCATATGACTGCAGAGAAGGGCCCCATGATGTAAGTAGTGCTCCGCTGCATGTTATTCTGTGAAAATCTGCAAGGTCTGCTGCTCACAAACTCACATTCTAGTCTCTTGAATGTATCCGTTTGTATGAGTAAAGAACATTTCCTGTATTGGCTGTACAGATAATTACATATGCTTAAAGGGAAAGAAGAGAGGAAAAATACACATTCTGATTTTAAGTGGGAAAAAGTGTTCTTAGGCTAATCGCTTGAAAAACCTGTATATTACTTTTGTGTCATGGTGGGGTTATCATTGTAATAGTGACTAGCAGAGAGGACAGATGATGACCTTCAAACTGGTGTCAGCTGTAGGAATGTGACCTAGAGTCACCCCAGATCTAACAGATGGGAGAGTTAAGGAGGTGAACATAGATACTAATTGTTTCTCTTTATACTTAGTGTGTTGGTGCTGGACGAGGTGGATCAGCTGGACAGCAAAGGGCAGGATGTATTGTACACACTATTCGAATGGCCATGGCTAAGCAATTCTCGATTGGTGCTCATTGGTTAGTGCTCCGTTGCTAATGTTGATGGGTCTAAAGAATTCTTTTTTTTATCGCTTCATCTTACTTATCACCTATTTTATCTTAAACCAACTTTCTGCTTTCTTATCAAAATGAAAAAAATTATTATAAAATAATAGTAGTTTTAAACTAAAATCAACTTTGTTAAGTCTGAATAGAATTGAGATAATACTTCATTTCAGAGACAGTTGATTTTTAGAGTGTCTGGTCCTGCTTATCAGTGAACAATTCTAAACCTAACTTGGAAAGAACATTCTCGAATGACTACGTACATCTTACCTAATAAGTGTGGGGGTGGGGTGGCGAGTGGGAAGCAACAGTTGGAATGCGGGATTATAACTGGAAATTGTATTTAGCTTTCAAAGCGTTTAATTTTCCTTTGGGATGATTTGACCATGATGGTTGATAGTACTTACCTTCTCCTCAGGTATCGCTAACACCCTGGATCTCACGGACAGAATTCTGCCAAGGCTTCAAGCTAGAGAAAAATGTAAACCTCGGCTGTTGAACTTCCCACCTTATACCAAAAACCAGATAGCCACTATCTTGCAGGATCGGCTTGATCTGGTAAGTGCCACCCATTGTACCACATTATGTGTCCCTTGGATCACCTCTGGTGGGGAAACCTAACAGTCTTTCTAAAATATTTTTGTTTAGAGGGGTGCCTGGGTGGCTCAGTCAGTCAGTTGAGCATCCGACTCTTGATCTCAGCTCAGATCTCAGTCTTAGGGTTGTGAGTTCATGCCCCACGTTGGGCTCCACACTGGACATAGAGCCTACTAAAAAAAAAATTTTTTATTTTTTTTTTTTTTTGCTTTGATTGCTTCCCTCAGCAGGGAGTTTCTGTGGGCCAACGTGAGAACATTTTTTTTTTTTTTTTTAAAGATTTATTTATTTATTTGACGGAGAGAGAGAGATCACAAGCAGGCAGAGAGGCAGGCAGAGAGAGAGGGGGAGAAGCAGGCTCCCCGCTGAGCAGAGAGCCCGATGCGGGGCTCGATCCCAGGACCCTGAGATCATGACCTGAGCCGAAGGCAGAGGCTCAACCCACTGAGCCACCCAGGCGCCCCACGTGAGAACATTTTTATATGATTTTCCATCCAAGGCTCCATTTATTGGATGTCTCAGGGTTGGAGTAAAAATAAGAGAAGAGGGGCACCTGGGTGGGTCAGTCACTGACCCACTTGAAATTGAAATTGAGTACGCCACTCAATTTCAGCTCGGGTGTTGATCTCAAGAGTTGTGAGTTCAAGCCCCATGGTGGGTTCCACAATGAACAGGGAGCCTCCTTTTAAAAGGGGAGGGGTGGCACCTGGGTGACTCTGTCGTTTAAGCCTCTGACTCTTGATTGCAGCTCAGGTCACCATCTTAGGTCCTTAAGATCCAGCCCCCTACGGAGCTCTGTGTCAGGCTCCGCACTCGGCGAGGAGTCGGCTTGTCCCTCTCCCTCTGCTCCTCTCTGCCCACCCCCTTTGACAACTAGGTGCTCTCAAATAAATAAATAAATCTTTTTTTGTTTGTTTGTTTTTTCCTTTTTTTAAAGAGAGGAATCACTCAATAATTTTTTTCTTTTTTTTTTGTTTATTTTTAGTAATCTCATACCCAATGTGGGGCACAAACTCACAACCGCAAGATCAAGAGTCGCAGGGTCGGGGCGCCTGGGTGGCTCAGTGGGTAAAAACGTCTGCCTTAGGCTCAGGTCATGTTCCCAGGGTCCTGGGATCAAGCCCCACATTGGGCTCTCTCTGCTCAGCAGGGAGCCTGCTTCCCTTCCTCTCTGTCTTTGCCTGCCTCTCTGCCTACTTGTGATCTGTCAAATAAATAAATAAATCTTTAAAAAGAAAAGAAAAAAAATCTTCTTACTGCGCCAGCCAGGTGCCCCTCAATACTTTTATAATGGCCTGTAACAATAGGACCTGTGAAAAAGCTTTCTTTTGAAAATGACCAAATAGGGGTGCCTGGGTGGCTCAGTGGGTTAAAGCCGCTGCCTTCAGCTCAGGTCATGATCCCAGGGTCCTGGGCTCGAGCCCCGCATCGGGCTCTCTGCTTAGCAGGGAGCCTGCTTCCTCCTCTCTCTCTCTCTCTCTGCCTACTTGTGATCTATCAAATAAATAAATAAAATCTTAAAAAAAAAAAAAAAAAGGAAAATGACCAAATAGATTTTAGTTTAGTTTTGCTAATATCTGGTTGCTTTTTTCCCCATTCATGAGCCTCTACCACATGCCTACAAAATGTTTAAATGTGTGAAATTTCCATTTATTTATGAGCAGAAAAGTCATTTCTTAGACCCTAAAGGGTGGCCAGTCAAGTTTAGACTTAATGTGAAAATATTTATGTCTGGGACCTGAATTACAGAAAAGGGGGAATCTTAAGAGTTCATGCTGTCATCTCCTATGTCTTGTTCAAAGGTGTCTGGAGTTCAGGTTCTGGACAATGCTGCAATTCAGTTCTGTGCCCGAAAAGTCTCTGCTCTTTCAGGAGATGTTCGAAAGGCGCTAGATGTTTGCAGGTGAGTTATGGCACTGTTGGCTGCTTTTATTAAAAAAAGAAATGCTGTTAATTGTCTTGTGTAACTCAAGTGAATGTGGCTTAAGAGGCTGCATTCTGCCACTTTTTACACTCAGAAAAGAGGACTTGTTTCTCAGTGGGGAGCTCTGCATTTCCACCGTGTTAATGTCTGAAACATTATCAGTCCATTACCTACAGAGGGAGAAACAAATGAGATGTTGCTGGCACTCCCTGTGGTGATTATAGATTGGTTAATTACATTTGTATTAAAAAAGACTCCAGTTTACTTTTCCATTAGCTGATCTCAAGCAGGTTTATTTATGGACCTGAACCATCTTTGCCTTTAGACTTTTTTTCCCTTCCTTTGCTTTTGTGAGCACCCCTTCCTCCGGTTGGTGGTCCCCCACACTTGTACTCCAGACCTCTCTCTCCCCCTTCCCATCCTCTGCCCCTCCTGCTGGGGAAAGCCTCTGTGCTGACTGATGAAATCTCTTCCTTCCCAGTAGGGACGCTGGGTCCATTAAAATGATACTTGCCGTGTTGGCCCGCTGGTCCAACCTCCCCCTACTGCCATGCAAAAGATCCAGGTCTGGCTTATGGCTTCCTGTGGGCAAAGTGCTTTGGAGACAGCAGTGGGAGAGGAAGCTCTTCCTATTGCTAGATGGCATGATCCTGGATTTGAAAGTTTCCCCTAGTCAGCAAACTACTTGAGTAAAGACTGCAGCTATGAGCAATGGTCATGTAGGCTGGTGTGGTGTAGCCTACACATATCATATGTATATAGAACTGAGGACTCCCCTTTTAGGTCCAGTGTGTATGGGTGGTACTGGCTCTCTCTGTAGGCAGTCACCCACCCACATAGCCTCTCTGCTGTCCATGACATTTTTTCCTCCTTCAAAATGTTATTATTGGCTTAATGTATGATGACCTACTTGGCATCTATAAGAGGAAACCATACAGTGCTGAAAGTTTCTCAGATTCCCTGGTCTGTGAATTGTTTCAAGGCAACCAAGTCCCCTTTAGCTGAGACATAACCCAGTTTTGTTTGGGGGCTTTAAAATGATAAAACATGTGTCTTTTTTCAGCTTGGTGGTTTGGTGTGGTGTTTGGTTTGGCCCAGCATAAATTAATTTTAGAAATACTTTTTTATAGGAGAGCTATTGAAATTGTAGAGTCGGATGTCAAAAGCCAGACTGTCCTCAAACCGCTGTCTGAGTGTAAGTAGTTTATCACTTTCCCGTCTTCCTTTATAATTGGAAGCTTAACTTTTCTGAGAAAAGAGGTAGAAAGACGAAATGAATGTAGTTAAATCCATACTTACCCTTTTCTGTATGTCTGTTTTTTGTCAGTTTCATCTACTTTATTTCTGTCTGGCCTCCCTGTCCTATAGTCCATGCAGGCTGGAAACAAGTTCCCCAGGGTGTTACATAAAAGGCTGGATCATAGTAAGTTTTCTTTCTAAGCTCTCGAAATGAAAATTGTGGACAGTAAGGCTTGTTCAGCTTCTCTCTGGGTTCTTCTTTTGAGTTCACTTTAGGTCTTGAAGTAGGTGAGAGGAAAGTAAATAAGAGTCAGACAGTGAAAGAATCCGGTTCAACTTGGGATATCTCAAGCCTTTAGCCAAGTCTAGGAGGGTGGGGGTACGAAGATGATGTTGCTACAGTAGGCTGTTAAAAAATGACAAAATGAGGGGCGCCTGGGTGGCTCAGTGGGTTAAAGCCTCTGCTTTCGGCTCAGGTCATGATCCCAGGGTCCTGGGATCGAGCCCAACATCGGGTTCCCTGCTCAGCAGGGAGCCTGCTTCCCTCTCTCTCTCTGCCTGCCTCTCTGCCTACTTGTGATCTCTGTCAAATAAATAAATAAAATATTTAAAAAAAAATGACAAAATGATTTTCCTTTCTGTTAGCCTTGTTCTCTTAGTCATGGCAGAGGTAAAATGGCCATGAACTACGTATCTTTTCAGTATTTAATATCCAGTGTTAATCTTTAGAAACAGGACAGTCTGATTTGATTGTTTCTTTCCTCTTTCACTCCTGCACTGGTTCAAGAGTTATCATAATTGTTTCTAGGACTACAGTTCCATAGAAAACATTTTCTCTCTTCCTTTCTTTCTACTTTCCTTTCTTTTCTTTCTTATCAATTTGTTGAAAGAAAATTAATAAAAATATTTCAGAAGCAGCCAAACTGACTGCTTAGGCTGACGGTAGGTAATATATACCAGTGCATAGATGAGATACTGGTTTCTCTTTTTTTTTTTTTTTTTTTTAAAGATTTTATTTATTTATTTGACAGAGAGATCACAAGCAGGCAGAGAGGCAGGCAGAGAGAGGAGGAAGCAGGCTCCCTGCTGAGCAGAGAGCCCGATGCGGGGCTCAATCCCAGGACTCTGAGATCATGACCTGAGCCGAAGGCAGCGGCTTAACCCACTGAGCCACCCAGGCGCCCCTAGATACTGGTTTCTCTTTAACTTTTCAGATTATTCCCGTTTCTCCTACCAGTGACATTTAGGCTTGTCAGTGTTCCTGTGAGCGCGGCTGGCACACACGTAGCTAAAGGAGGTTGTAAGTTTCTGGCATAAATTATTAGACTAACCTAATTCCTATCTTTTGACCTCTGGTATGTGTTATTAGATTTGGATGGTTCTAGAAAGCTATACGGAGTCTGACTTCAATTAAATACAAGAAGGCACTTTTTTTTTTAAGAGAAGGGGAGAGAGGGAGTCCACCAGTGGGGAGGGGCAGAGGAAGAGAGAGAGAATCTTAAGCAGGCTCCACACTTCAGGGCTTGATCTCACAACCCTAGCCCAAATGAAGAGTTGACGCTTAACTGACCGGGCCACCCAGGCGCCCCAGGATGGCACTTTCTAATAAATAGCACTAACTGGGTTTCTTTGACACATAGGCGGGTTCCCTAGCTTTGAAGCTATTCAAACAAAAGCTGAATAGATGATCACTAGTTGGGATTGTTTTGGGTAGGGAGCAAGAAGAGAACTCTAAATTCCTTTCAGCTTTAAGATCGGTGATCAGTGATCTCTAGTTTTCCCACTACCATTAGTTCTTTGCAGCATCCTGGTTATGGTAATGAAATAGAAGCAGATTGCTTTGGGGCAACTGCTCGAGGTCTGAGGAAGTAATTGAGGCAAAAGTTGTTACAGAGCAAATCCCTCCTCTGTCTTGCAATTCATGCATCTCCAAACAATGAGGCCATAGTCCTAGGCATCTAGCTGGCAGTTCCCCAACCTCCGGCCTCTGAGATGGTGCTATCTGCTAAGATATCCAGTGACATTTTCTCAAGTGTTGCTCTGTTGTGGATCGTCTTAGGCAAGTGAACCAAACCTCAAAGGTCATTTGGAGAAGCTATCTAGAGGACTTATGTAGGATTCACTTTTCTGTCCACGTTTAGTCACTCATTTCACTTTTTTTCCTTTCTTGATGACCAGGCACACTCATCTTTGCTTCAAGGTTCTGTACTTTTCATCTTCAAGATATTAAGAATTTCCAAGGCAGAATACAGTAGTCCTCTGTCTAGTCCTCCTTCTTTCATGAGGTGGATTTTGCCTCTCTGACATTAAATTGCATTTTACAGGATGAAATAGCCTACCATTCTGCGCAGAAAAAGGATAACCCTATTTTCCAAGTCATCATCTTTCTGAAGATAGATAGCACTGTCTCCCATCCTTTGGCTTCTAGTTACAGAGTTGGAACCTCTGCTTTGGCACCACATGACTGCACTTGAATCGCCTTCAACTAAAACTTAGCATCATCTGTCTCGATGTACACAATACTTAAAAAATCTAAGGAAGCCTGATTTATTTACTTTTTAGGCAAATCACCCTCTGAGTCACTGGTTCCCAAGCGGGTTGGTCTTATTCACATATCCCAAGTCATCTCAGAAGTTGATGGTAACAGAATGACTTTGAGCAAAGAAGGAACACAAGATTCCTTCCCTCTTCAGCAGAAGATCTTGGTCTGCTCTTTGCTGCTCTTGACCCGGCAGCTGAAAATCAAAGAGGTCACTCTGGGGAAGGTGAGTTGAGAATTCCAGCAGATGGAGCTGGGGTGGAGATGAGAATGCTTTGCGGAGCAGATATTGTCCGAAGGGCCTATTATTATGCTCCAGCTGACAGGAATTAAAAGTGGGTTTTTAACAGTAAGAATAAATGCCGGTCCCGTATAAAAGGCAACTGATTTTATTTCCTTTGGGTTGTGGTTGAGAATTTCCCATTCATCTCCTCCCCTTCATTTCTACCTCTCCCTGTGAAATACATAAAGCTCCTCTCCTGCCTTAGGTTTTGGCAATATCTACAGAATGCCTTCAATGGTTTTATTAGGAAGAGGGAAAATTGTTGTATTCAGATAACTTTTACAAATGCAAATTCACATTTTTAAGAGTCTACAAGGTTGGGGAGCCTGGGTAGCTCAGTGGGTTAAAGCCTCTGCCTTCGACTCAGGTCATGACCCCAGGGTCCTGGGATCGAGCCCCGCGCTGAGCCCCGTTGAGCCCCACATCAGGTTCTCTGCTCAGCGGGGAGCCTGCTTCCCCCTCTCTCTCTCTGCCTGCCTCTCTGCCTACTTGTGATCTCTGTCAAATAAATAAATAAAATCTTAAAAAAAAAAAAAAAGACTCTACAAAGTTACAAGAGATAGAAGTTTTAAACAACTTTTGTATTCTCCCTTGTTTCTCCCAGTTATATGAAGCCTATAGTCACGTCTGTCGTAAACAGCAGGTGGCAGCTGTGGACCAGTCAGAGTGTTTGTCACTTTCAGAGCTCTTGGAGGCCAGGGGCATTTTAGGATTAAAGAAGAACAAGGAAACCCGCTTCACGAAGGTACAACTAACTGCCTCTTTGATAATGCTTTTTTAATTGTCCTGTTTTGGAGAGCTTATCTGTTTTTGTTAAAGATTTAAACATGACCACAGTTAGGTCAACAATTTGTTTTTTGTTAGATAGAGTTCAAGATCTGTGAGGATGGGACTGGTAGGAAGGAGGTATTTTCTGCAGGCCATTGAAAAAGCGGTGTTTAACTTGCTTGCCTCTTGGGACGAAAGTTCAACATGATAGAAGTTTACATAATACAAACTTGGCTTTTGTGAGTTCTCCACCGTGAAAAGTCTTTTTCTCTTCTTTCCAGGTGTCTTTGAAGATTGAGGAGCAGGAAGTAGAGCATGCTCTAAAAGACAAAGCTTTAATTGGAAATATCTTAGCTACTGGATTGCCTTAAATTCTTTTCTTTTATAGTAATATGCTACCCAGAAGTATCCCGCTGGCATTTAGAGAGCTCTGGAATCTTCATTTTAGTACTTTATCCATTCAGGCCTGAAAACTAATATGACCTTTTTTTTTTTTTCTTTTTTTCATTTTATTTTCTCTTAAATAATCTCTACACCCAGCATGGGGCTCAAACAAAAGTTGCATGCTCTTCTGACTGAGCTAGGCAGGCGCCCCGAAATATGACCTTTTTTAATGGGAAACTGATAAATTTTTATCTGTAGGTTGATGAATATTATTAACACAGAGTAATAATTTTGGGTCTTATTTTTATGCATTAAAAATCCAAGTAGACTCTTTTTAATTATATTCACTACGTCCACATCTTGTGTGTCTCTAACCAGTATGCTCGTATTACAGCATATAGGATTTATATGGTGGACTATGCCTGTATTTACCTCTTAGTTTCTTCAGACATTGGTGTGTTTTATAGAACTTTGGGGCTAGAGTAAGAAGAATGAAAAAGGACGTTCCAGGGAAATAAGCAAGTCTACATGGAGATCTGAGGACACTTTCATCAAAGAATTTCTTTCTTTTTGGAGTATACTGCATTCACGTTGCACATACTTCCACATTGCGACATTTTAAAGACTCACTGAGTTTCTTGGGCACTCCCAAAGGTTGTGGGGGTGGTAAAGGGAATGTAACTGTACGGTCTGTGAATATATTTATTTCCAAGTTGCATTCTTTGTCTTTGTAAGCATGCACATTTCAAGAGAGCTCAAACTTTCAGCAAACAATGTGAAAATTTCCCCCAGACTGTCCCACAGTCTTAGCTGCTCTCAGATGAAGCCACTTGTTTCCAGATGCCTTCATTTGGGGTTGGATTTTTCATCTAAACCTCAGATTTTTCCGGTCTTATTAGATAAATTAATCCATATGGCTACTCAAGTCTCCCCTTTTCTGGGTTTGGTTTCCAGTGGCATTCAATGGTAATTTGTGGTGGGGACACCAGAGGGCACCATTATAACACTGACAGCCTTGAATGTGCAGGCAGTGGGGTTGGGGTAGTTTTGAGGGAAGTGGAAGAAAACTTAACTCTGATCCTTTGGGGAGATGGCTGTACTTTTAGGACTCAAGCAGATGCTTGGAGTGCAAACCATATGTGATAGGAAATGTCCGAGAGCCAGTGGCCAAGTCTGTGCCGCTCCCTGAGCTCTGGCCTCTCTGACATGTCTTGAGTTTAGGAACTTGATATTGCACAAATGATCTGTTGGCCACTGTTTCATTCATGCTACCCACTGTATCCTTGCAATGTGATCTGGACCGCAGCAGATGGTATGGGATAGAAGGACACACAGAGAGAGCCCTCTGAAACGGACACCACCCTCCAGTGGGTGTGGCAGAGCAGAGTCTGCAGCCTAGTCCAAGGTCTGAGTCTGAATGTTCTCGCCCTGTCACCTTGACTAAGAGCACTCACTCCCCCTGAGGGTCACTTTTGAGTGGAAAACAGTCCATACCTAGAAGCCCAAGAGTGTCTGGGGCTACAAGGGTTAACAAGCATAATTGCAAAGATTGTCCGAAGGCTGATGGAAAGCAGAGACTGAATGGGATTGAGAACAGATGCGGGGCTTGATTTAAATTACATTTTATTGGATGCTGCAGCCTTAAGAGACGTGACTGCTTTACAGTTTGTTTCCACACTGTGGGCAGCTGCTGTCTGTTCTGCGTCCACAGTAGGATCCTGCCCAGAAAGGAGCGGCCTCCCCACCTCGTTGTGTTTGAGGCTTGGCGCCTTCCTCTTAACTGTAGGGCTTGAGTCAGGAACATGGCTTGACTCGCAGTGGGGCTGCTATGTATCCTCCATGGCTCAGAGCCAAGATCGCATTTACAGATTCAAAAGGGCCAAATTTCTTTCCCCTCTACCTCTTTTCTCTCCCTTTCCCCTGGTATTTGGAAATAGGGTTTTCTCTCGACTGGGTTGTTGGTTTCCTTTCCTTCAGTTCTCCCCCCACTGTCAATTTCTAGGTCATTGCTGCTCTTAAGACTTCAGCAATTGGAACAGGGTTGGTTCTGTCAATGATGCGTGAAGCCGACTTAGAGTCCCTGCTTGGCTTCCGCTGCCCTTGTGGGAGCAAAAGCTGATGTATGTTTGTCAGTGAAGTCTTAAGTGTAATGCAGACAGCCAGGGAGCAGACAGAAGAGGAAGAAAAGTCCTTTTCTTGCTGGCTTTTCTCACTGAAGCTGAGAGCTATGGGAAGGTAGTGGGATTTTTAGAGGGATGGGCTGGGCTTGTGGTTACTAGTTTCTGCCAGGATTGTAGCTGGTTTTCACACAGAGTAGAGGCAAAGATGCTGACCCACATTCTTCCTCTTGAAGGTGGTGGGATATATGTCTATATCCTGATTTATTTTTCTTCAAAGAAGCATAGAGTTTTAGCCGGTATTGCCATGGAAAGAACATACACACGATAAAATTTTGGTGTGAGTTTCAACCCCAGAGCTGCTGCGGACATTTCTGGCTCAGTGAAGACTTGCCTGTGGCTAGTTAACTAACTGGCAAGAGTGTGTGAGGTCCAGGCTTCCCAGAGATCAAAAATGTTGGCAGAGATCTATTTACTACCCGCCCCCCCCCAATCCATTGCTCCCTGCCTTTATTAAGTGCCCTTTTAAGATCTACCAATGAGACCTGGAAGGGAAGATGGAGCTACATCTTGGGGATTTTCAAAAATATCTATTGAGAGGTGTTGCCTTGACTACCGACGGAGACCAAAAGAAAGAGCCAAGTTTGAGATGTTACTTACATTTGTGTCTGTCCCCAGCACTTAGGACAGTGTCCGGGACCTGGGAGGTATTCAGTAAACAATGTTGAATGAACGGACAAATGAACCGTGGAAGGCACTCCCTTTCCCTCCATCTCCAGGTCGGTTCTATTGAGGGGTACACGGTGCCGGTGTCTCTGCACGGAGGGGGAGCGGGGCGCCTGTAAAGGAAGGACGCTGCATCCTATAAGATGTGTCTTGACACATCGTGGAGCGTTTATTGGCCTCACAGATGCGTACCCGTCGTACCCATCGTTCCTTCTGATGTCTTGGCATTTTGCTTGAGGCAACTTCCATGTTGCTTCCAGGAAGCCTTGGGTTTGGGGAGAGAGTCCTAGTCCTACCTACGGGCTCAGAAGATGGGGGCCTGTCTGGAGGTTCCTAGTGTTCCTGGGGATGGGCCAGAAGCTGTGTCTCTTCTTGGCAAGGGATCGGAGAGGAATACGCCTTTGGTGTCCCACCTTTCAACTCTGGAGGAAAGTTGTGATCTCGGGTTCCTCCTGAAAGTGCAAGGTGCCCTCTGATACATTCTCTTGGAAAGCTGCAAACAGTGCAGGTCTCCCTCTTCTCAGAAGTGCAATCTGTAGGGGGAGAAGGTGTGCCCTCTGGCCTCCCTTGATTTTCAACCCCAGCCCCAAGGCACTGGCAGTAGAAGCTAATTGGGTGCAAGAGGCCTGGGTAGAGGCTGTCTGAAGACTGGCTAAAGGAGAGAGCCAGCTCCTTTTTAAAAAAGCTCTAATTGAGTTCTGAATCAGCCTCCCTCTCTTTGATCCCTCCTCTGTTTCCCACACTGCCCTGAAAGAGCCAGATCAGCACTTTATAACAAGGGTGCGCCTGCTCCCCACACGGCCCCCCTCTCCCGACGCTCTCCGCTGCCGCCATCCACTGCTTGTCTCCTTCAGTTAAGATAATGAAGATGCTGAGAGATAAAATGTGTATTTAATAAGGGTGGGGGTAGGGAGGCGGAAAGGGGCAGCCAGGGCCTTCCCTAGTTTGGGGCCTAGCCAAGACTCAAGCTGAAAGCAAAGCTGGAGTAAGACTTGGCCCCAGGGTGTGGGGGTTTCTGGGCCTCAATCCAGCTGACTTCACTGCCTGCTGTTTGCCCTAAATTCCCCCACCTCCACCCTCTCACCCCCACACTCCTTTCTTTCCTCTCTCCTTGCTCCCAATGGGGAAAGGGAATCTTGCTTCTACTTTATTTTCAGCTGGTAACTTGGCCTTTGGTTCGGTGCTCCCCCCCACCCCCCGAGTCAGCTGCAAGGTCGGGCTAGGGCAGCCCCCTCTAGCCTAGGCCTGTAGAAGCCATGGGTTCGCCGTGGGGGGTGAAAAAAAGCTAGAATTAATGAAGACCAGCTGCTAGCCTGGGTTCTGCCCGCAGTTAGCTGGAGGCTGGCCCTTCGTGGTGGTTGGAGGTACTGGGGTGCGTGACCTCCATCCCTGGGCACCAGGATATCCTGTGGCAGCTGAAGCTTGTGCTACTCTGTGAGCTCGATTTTATCCTCAGTTTGAAGAGAGTAGTCTGTTTCCCTGTTGCCCTACTCCTCCCCTCTCCAAATAACACTGGGCCCTTATTGGGCTTTATAACTGTAGTGGTGGCCCAGCTGAGATCTGAGGATCTCCAAGTTCTTTTGTAAACACTCATTAACTGCCTGGGAAGAACCAAGAGCCCTGGTTAACAGCTGGGAGGGAACTGAGGCACGTTGGGGAGAAAGGCTTGACCTGAGCTCACCCCATGGACTCCACCCTGGGGCCTCCATCCTTCTTGTTTAGCTCCTTTCCTCAGTTCTCCCTGAAAGATGGAGAAAGAGGTAGATGCAACGCAGCTGCCCTCTCCCCTTCTAGGAAGAGGCCATGCTTTCTCCCTGGCCTTGGGAATCAGTCCCTGATTTCCCCTGGCCCTTCACCCCATGACACTTTCCCTGCTCTGCTGCTGCTGGAGATCTGTGCAACTCTCCTTGCAAAATATTCTCACTCCAGCCCTCTGCAGACCTCCCATCCGCCTTTCTCTGGCCCACCAGACCCAAACCCCGGTGCCTCCTTTGGAGCTGCTGAGAAGCTCGCCTATCCTAAACTGAGTCTGTAGCCTTGAAGTTGATCTAATTGTGCTAAGAGGCCCCTCCACCCCCTAACCCCCTAGATTTACCCCAAATGGTACCTGGGAAAATATTCTCTTTCTTTACCGTATTCACTCTGGTAAAGTTTCAGGATCCTATTCAGGGCTGGGTAGTGGCACTAGGGCCCTAATTGACCCCTAGGTTCTGAATCATTCTTCCACTGACAATTGCTCTTTCTAGTGATGGGTGTAACTCAAAGTCCCCCAGCTCTACCTGTTCACACTCTCACCTGTATGTGCATGTCTGCCCACTTCGGCACACTCCCAGGTCCACCACCCCCGGCCAGGGTATGAAACTCGACCAGTCTCAACTGCTATCCATGTTTCGCCGCCCTGTTATTTGCTGGGGGGTGGGGGGAATCCCCCTCCTCCTCCTCCCCTGGGTGGCCTCCTAGGTATTTAGGAATAGTGGGAGGGAGATCCAGAGACCATGCTATGTCTATGAGGGGGTGGGTAGGAGTGAGTACCTGTCCAAAATGAATGCCTCTATCCCCAAATTCTCAATGGCTAGGTGGCTCAGCAGGAGTGCTAAGGAGATCTTAACCCCCATCTTCAGCACCAAAGCCCAAATCATCCGCTGGGGATGGGCAGAAAGAACTGCCTTTTTCCTCCTGTCAAGTATTATCCTATCCTTGGCTAAAGTCATTCCCTGTGCTGTGTATTTGAGACTGAGGACTGTTCCGGTCCCCAGCCCGTGACTCAGATCGCCGGCTTTCTCCCAGTGAGTTCCTTCTGCCCCATCAGTCAGCTCTGCACCCGCTGACCCAGTCAGGGCTGGTGGAAGAGGGCGGGGAGAATCTACTGTTTGTTGAGTGGACTTTAGGACCCAACGGGAACCCGTGCTTCTTGCAGCAGCCTAACCCAGAAGCAGGGGGGAATCCTGAACCGAGCTGAGAGGGCTTCCCCGGTTCTCCTGGGAACCCCATCGCCCCCCTGCCAGCACGCACCTGAGCAGGTAGGACCGCGCACACCCCTTCCCAATTCCCCCTGGGCCGCCTTCCGCCGGGCTTTCCCGCTGCTGATCTGGTCGTTTCCCTCTCGCCAGTTCAGGCTTTCCCCATCCCTCCTCCCCCACTGCTCACTGTGGTCCTGGGAGGTGGGGGCCTGGGAACAGTGGGGTGTCTGAGAGCTCGGAGCCCCCGCGCCCCACAGCGCCGTTCCTGCACTCCCCCCAGGCACTGCCCGATCTCAGGCTAAGAATGGAAAGTCGGGGGAAGGTCTGCCCAGGCCCCACGCCCTTGCACCCTCCTTTGCAGCGTTGCTTAATGCCCCTTCCCCCACCTCACCTCGACGGGAGAACTGGCAGTGTCGGGGCGGTAGCGGAGGGAGCGGGAGAGGGACCTGAGCCTCCCTGGAGGATTTCTCCGGCGCTTCCTCCTGGCCTCCTGGGCCCCAGAGCTCGGGACTTCAGCACCCCCCACCCCCCGCCCCTGCCCCCAGATCCGTACTCACCTTGTAGGGGAATGAATGCCCCTTTCCAGGCTCCTCTCACACTTGGGGGGCTAAAGGCTTTGCTGGAGGGTAGTGGAGGTTGTGAGTGGTTTTTGGTGACCTGTTCCTCTAGGGAAAGTTCTTTCAGCTTAGAACCCCATCCCTGCCACGACCTCAGCACCTATTGCAAAGACAAGCCCCTCACCCCAGTGTGTGTGTGTGTGTGTGTGTGTGTGTGTGTGTATGTGTGTGTTTAGACCATGTGGTTTTAAGATCTATAAGCTTTGCATAAAGGTGGCTGTATGCATGGAAGGGGAGAGGTCCCAGAGTGTGGCCCAGGCCAGAACAGGCTCAGCCCAGATGGCTGGGGAAGGGGGTGTAGACCAGATCAGGGAGGCCACCCCACCGTGCCAGCTCCCTGGATGCCTTGCCTTTCAGAGTCTCAGGCTCCTGGTGTTACCCCCAAGCTCCTGCCCGCCTGCAGGCTCTCTGGGAAAGGGCTGAATGGCACCCACTGTTTACAGCGGCTGATTTTTCCCTCCAGTCGGGGGCTGACAAAGCCTGCTCTCTGAAGATCTAGGGCATCTCTTTCTGGTTTAGTGGGTTTGCAGGAGGGCCGTATGACTTGTCTGAGTAACTGTGTGAATGTGTGTATCGCCTCTGAGCGTAGCTGACTGAGGAAGAGAGTGATAGGAAAGACTGGTCACGCTTTGGGGGAACCCCTCTAGCTCTGTGTCTGGTGGAGTGGGCGGCTTGTCCCCATCTGGTAACTCCGTTGAGGTGTGGGGTATGCTTTGCTCTTCTCCATGACTCCCCAAGTCCCCTAAGGGTTGGTTTTGGAGGAAAGGGTGGATAAGGGAGTGACTTCAGACTTAATTCTGCTCTTGACCCAGGAAGCAGAGCTTCTGAGTGTGAGCGGGTGTGTGATTTACACTAAGAGCTCAGTTTCTTTCTTTCTCCCTTCCTTCCTTCCTTCCTTCCTTCCTTCCTTCCTTCCTTCCTCTCTTTCTCTCCCTTTTCTTTTCTTCTTTTCTTTTCTTTTCCTTTCTTGTTTTTGCTGTTTTGGTGAGACAAGAAAAGAATTTATTTCAGTGAGGCCAACACCAGGAAGACAGCAGACTTAGTTTCTTCATTTGTAAACACTTACACGGCGATCAGTAGAAGGCCCCACTTGCCTGATAGGGACACCTCTATAAAGACCCCATAAGACAATGTATCAGACAGCTAAGTGCAAATGGTAGTTATGAGCGGGGAGTGGGGGTTCTAAGACAAGATTCTTTTCCTAAATCTAGGTCAGTCTCTCTGCCTTGGCTTTCCTTCCCCCCATCCTTGCCCATCTGTGGGAAGGCAGAACCAGGCAGGCCATTGCCCCCAGGGCTGTGGAATTACCCTAATGCAGGGGGTAACTGTCACCAGAGAGCCTGTGGTCAGAGAGGACAGAGCTCTCCACCAGGCTTTTCTTCCTCTGGGGCTCCACACCCTCTCCCCTGAGCCCTGTCTCCACCTTCCTTCTGCCATCCCTGCTCAGTGTCCTTGTCCCTGTCTCTCCCCTGGCCAGTGGCCTCCTTGTCCGGCTCACTGGACAGGGGCCCTAATCGGATTGGACAGCTGAGATCTGTGTGACGGCTGAGAGCAGGCGGGAGGGAAGCCAGTGGGAGGATGGTACAAGGGCTGCCCCTGGCACTGTCTAGGCCTCCCAGGCACCACCTTGGGCCCCGTGGACTCCTGGCTTGGCTTGGCCCCGGGGAAAGGGTGCCAGAGGAGGCTAGGAATGAAGAGTAGGGGAGGGGGAAACCCTAGGACCTCTTTGATCTTTGGTGGTCTTCATGTCACTATCTCTGACTGTGACCTGGAGGAGAGGACCGCAGGTGAGAGCCAGGCTTGTCCTGCCCCCTCCCCCATCCCCATGGCCCCACTTTCTTCTCTCCTCTTGTTGGGAAATGTGTTCACTTTCCCCACCCAGCCCCTTTGGCCAGTTCCCCCTTATGGGTCACATCTGGGAGCTGCTGGGGGCACTGTGTGTCTGCCTCACTGTGGGCTGTTTCCTCCCCTCCAAGGTATTTCTCTCACTCACTCTCTGGGCTGGGAGCCAGGACTCCTGGGTTTCCCGCCTGCCTCCTGGTGCAGGGCTGCCCTGCAGGCCTCCAGAGAGTCGCTAAGCTGGTTTCCTTCCTCCTGCATGGGGAGGGCCTTCTCCCTGGGCTGGGAGGTGTCAAGAATCCCAGGTGGGCTGGGGTGGGGGCGCCACAGCACCCCGGCTCCTCCCTTCTCGCCTCTGACTCAGCTGGGGGGCAGCACATGCCCTGCCTGGCAGGCACAGCCGGTTCTCGCCTCCAGGCTTCCATCTTTGCATGTGGGCAGCCAAGATCTTCTGCTCTTCTTTTTAGCTTTTTTTTTCCCCCATGGTATCTGGGGGTGGCCATTGAAACCCCTCTGTACCTACACATTTTGGGGAGCAGGGGATTAGCATAATTGAGGCTGGGGCGCTATTTTGTCTTCTCTCCAGCTGGGCCAAGATGAAGGAAACCAGCACAAACTTCCCCATGCCAATTCCCTCTGCCCTCAAAAGACCAGTCAGCGGAGCCAGGCCCTGCCCTCTCGGTGCCCACAATGTGGTTGGCACTGATTTGTCAGAAATTGGGAAGGTTTCCCTCTAGACTGCTTGCCTCCTCTCTCCTCCTCTTGGGCAGGGACAGCTCTAGGATTGTAGGCACTAATGGGCAGGCCTCCCCCTAGGGAAGGGGTGTGGGATGCCCCTGAGATGGCCAAGTTGGCATGAGCCCCAGGCTGGAGTGCTGGACTTGGTGTGGAGCTGGGAGTTTGTGGGGGAGAGCAGGACACGGGCCTCCCTGCCCCCCTCATTTCCTGCACTTTGGGCAGCTGTGGGCGAGAAAGGCTGCAGGGACTATTTTTAGTTGGTCTGTCCCCTGGCAGGAGGGACGTGCAGAAAAGCACGGGGCAGCAGAGGGGCTGGCCAAGGTGAGGGTGAGCAGGCAGGCGGAGGAGTGAGGAAGAGCCAGAGGGGCAGCAGACAGGGCAGAGAGGCGCATTGGGCTGGGGCAGGGCCTTGCTGAGAGGGTCCTGACCCACGTAGATGGGCCTGGCCGGGTAGAGGAATCCTGGGGACCTTCCTCTTGGAGCTCTCTGTCCTACTAGACTTAGAACCCAAAAGGGCTTTAGAGACCACCTAGACAATCCCTCCCCCTTACAGAGGCCTATACGGGGAGGCAAACAGAGGCAAACAGGCCTACACAGGGAGATGTCACTTTCCGCAGGACACTCCGCCAGTCATTGGGCTGCACTGGGGTCCCAACCCAGACCCCTTGCGCCGGATTTTCTCCCATCAGGGTCCCTTGCCGCACCTGGTTGTGCCTCCCTCCCCTACTGGTCTCTTTCCCTCTGCTTGTTTATGCAGGGTCTCTGGTAAACCCCAGCTTGGTTTGCTTATAAATCTCTACCATGTGGAGAGAGCCTGTGTCCAGGCTGGAAGGAGGTCAATGTTGGGGTTTGTTTAGGTGGCCTGTGGCCACTGTTGTGAATCCAGATGCTGGGCGTCTTCCAAACAGGCTCACAGGCTGATGAGCTTGGGCTTGGAGACACCTTAGGGAAGGGCCATCCGGTCTCATTCTGTCTTAGAGACCCAGAGAGGGCCTGGATTTGTCCACAGTCCTGGGATGAGTTGAGGACAGACCAAGGACTAGGATTCAGCTTTGCAGGGTCTCCAGAGACCCCATCCTGCCCCACCTAGATCCTTCTGGTTATTTGCCAATGCCCCCAACAAAGGAGGGGAGCAGGCAGGAGAGGGAGTAGATTACCACAGGCTTCCAGTCAGAAGTGAACCCTCTTCCAAGTCCTGGGGGCAGGGGCCGTTGGCTGAACTTCAGGAGGAGAAAGTTCAGTGGAGAATTATGGTCCATCAGAATACAGTGTCTTGCCTCAGCCTCATCCCCAGGGGCGCTATGTTGCACACAGACTCTGCTGGGAGTGGCGCCCCCTGGAGTTGTTCAGGGCTCTGCCTACAGAACCAGATGTGGTGCTTCTGTCCCCCACCTTCTTTCTTCCAGTCAGCTTCAGATGCAGCTAGAAGGAGGTGTTCCAGGTGGGCTTGAATTCAACACGCCCTCCCCCACCCTGCCTCCTGCCACTAGGTGTCTCCTAGTCCTCTGTTGCCCGCCCCCTCCCCACCAAACCAGGGAGATGGGCCACTAACCGGGGTGCAGGAGCCCCTCCCCCTCTCTCCACTCAGTCTCTCTGTCTCTGGGGGGCTGATTTATCATGCCCCCCCTCCATCAGGCCTGCTGCAGTGTGTGAGAAATCAATAGCGCAAATGGATTGAGGTTGTTCAGCCTGTCGACTCCCCTTGCCCCCCCCATCAACTCCCCTGGGACTTGGAGAGTTACTCAGTCCCTTTCCAGCTCCGATCTCCGCACCTAGTGGTTGCGGCTGGAGCATGGAGCGCAGGAATGACCCTTTCTGTCCATCTCTGTCTCTGTCCCTCTCATTCTCTTTCTCTCCTAGACTGGGCTGGCCTTAGCATGACCAATAACTCTCGAACATTTATTTTCTAGCCTGGGTGGGGTGGGGGTGGAGGGGCTTAACAGGGAGTAGGCTGCCAGCCAGAGGTGGGGAGAAGCAGGTGGGTGAGGGAGGCTGTGCCCAGGGAGGACTAGCTGGGGAGGGATTGGGTGACAGCCCACCCCAGCAGCCTCTGGTAACCCAATCCCTGCACCCCACCCTCCTGAGTCCCCTCCTGTTCAACAGCTTCAGCAGCTGCTGGCAGAAGCAGGGCTGGCAGAAGTGTGTGTGAGTGCGTGTGTGTGTGTGTGTGCGCGCGCGCGCATATGTGCGTGTGTGTGTGCACGCGCGTGCGTGCACGCGCTAGGGATAGAGGGGGCTGTGGGGGTTGGTGGTGCTGCCAGGACATGTTAAAAGAGCCGCAGGGGCCTGGGTACAACTTGGGTGGCAGGAGGAGGTGGGGCTGGTGGGCGAGTGGGTGGTGAGTGACGGGCAGGGGGCAGGCCGCAGGGGGGCAGGGCAGCCCAGGGGTCTCACAAAACTTGTCTGCACTGGAACAGGGCCTGGTGAGCTGGGGGTGGGCGGTGATGGGGGGGCTGGGGGCGGGCACAGCCCCAGCTTGTCCTGGGATGCCTGTTCTTCACCAGGGGGCGCAAGTAGCCATGGAGGACACGGCCTGCCCCTGTCCGCCATCCCTGGGCTGTGCCTGCTGGGCATCACAGTCTTGGTGACTAAGTCACTTCTGTCCTGGGGCTGGCAAGGTGCCAGGCTCAGCTCTTCTCGGTAGGTGAGTCACTGCCCTGGCATCTCCCCCGGATGCGGCTGAGTCACCCGGCCGTGCCTGCTGGGCAGGTGGGCACCATGCTTGGGGTGGGGTTGGGGTTGGGGGGGCATGTGTGCAGCCCCCGGTGTCTCCTCTGATCTGTCTCTGGCATGTCCTGGCCCCACCCACAGCCCTGCATCTTGGTGCCAGGATGGTGTTTGTCCCATGTGCTCTCTGGAGAGGGTAAAGGACAGGGCAGGAGGCAGCAGGGAGCTGCGTGGAGATGTTGGATTTGGAGCAGAGCGGGGGTGGCCGAGGAGGGGACGGTGGGTCAGAATTTCAGCTCTGCTGCTGGCAAGCCGGATGACCTTGGGTGAGGCAGTTTCCTTTCCGCACCTCAGTCTCCTAATCTGCACAATGGCAACAGGATCCCTGCCCCCAGTGACCCTTCAGGATTGCAGGGCAGGAGCATGTTTGTGGAAGGAGCTCCCCTTGGGCTGAGGGGGTTGGAGGGCAGCCAGGGAGGGGATGAGAAGTCAGGCACTGGGCAGGTGCCAGCATATGTCTCCCACCCCGCCTGCACCCCTGGGGTCCTTGGAGGGCAGTGCTTCCCGTCCTCTCTTCAAGCTACCAGGGCTGCTGTTCTTTAAGAGTTCCCCAGAGGCTGTGAGAGGGAGGTCTTGTTTTGCTGGAGGTGTGGACCCTCCTGGGGGGTCGCAGGGCTATTTTGTATCTCCTTTGGCTCCTGTGTACTCCCTTGGGTTTCCTCTAGTTTGGAGAAGGATCCCTGTCTTGGGAAAACAGTGGCTCAGGCTCCTTCCCCAGCCCATTGCCTTCTGTGTGTGGGAGGGGAAAGGCAGGCCCCAAGAAAGTGTGTCTTTCCTAAAGAGGAGCCTGTGGGCCTGTGGCTTTTCTCGGTCTCCTGGCCTTCTGCTGCCTCCTGCACTTTTCTCCCCTTCTGCGTGAGGGTCTCTGCAGGTTGGGGGTGGGGACCCTGCTGTGGGTCCAGCACAGCTGGAGTTCAGCAGCTGCAGATTGGGGACTCCTGGCCTCCCACCTGGGAACCTCTCCTGTTTCCTGGAGTCAAGCCTGGGTAGGGCTAGACACTGGGTCCCCTGAGTAGGGGGTTGGTGCCACAAAGGCCGGTGGGCTGTGTGCTTATACCTGTGGGTGTCTGAGGGTCTGGCCCCCCATGGGGAATGGGTGTGTGGGGGCATGAATTTCTTCCTTCATCAGCACATGGCCCTACCGCTCTGTCTGTTCAGGAGTGTGCCCCACACTCTGCTCCGTGACCTTGTGTGTGCACAAATGCATCTTTTATGGGCTTGTTCGGTTCTACAAAAAAATGTGGATACACGTGTCCCCTGCGTGTGCACGTGGGAGTGTACACATGTGTGCTCTGAACATGCACATGGGTATGCATATATGGGTGTCTTGCGTGTGCATTTACACATCTGAATCTCGTGCACACGGGTGTATGTGACTCCTCTGCGCTGGTGGGTGTATGTGAGGGCTGCCCTTCGCGGGAGGCAGCCTACCTGTGTTTATGCATACTTGCATTTTTGTGTTCGTGGTCCTTTCCCTCTAACTTTAGCTGGAAGGGATACTGGTGTAATCTGGGGCAGGAAGAGCCAGTGCGGGCTAGGGGTGGCTGGTGCAGAGTCCCCTCCCAGGCTGGTTTCTCACCCGGGTGACGCCCCCTGCTGCTGGTTAGGCTCAGGCTGGAAGGCCTGGTTGGGGGGGTGGGGAGGAGCGCTGGGGGGGAAGGGGTTAAGCGTCGGCGTCCACATCTGGGAGCCATTGGCGCATTCCTGCCCGCTGAGCGCATGTTTGCGGATGGATCTGGACGGGACAGGACGGGAGGGGCTGGGCGGGCGGTTCGCACCGGTGGACAGAAATCCAGACGAGAGCGAGAGACAGCCGGGCCTGGAGGGCGGGAAGGGGCTTAGGGAAGCGCTGCCTGGGCACCCTTTCCCTGTGCCGGGCCTCAGAGCAGAGGGTCCCAACGACCCGGCTTGTCCTACCTACCAACGCGGGGAGGGGCTAAAGCAGGAGGGAGGCAGTCAGATACCCAACTTCTGCACCCAACTGTGCAGCCAGTGCGATGGCGGACGGAACCCCCGTGTCCGCTCCCGTCTTCCCACCTCCAGTTCCTAGTCTGTACAGCGGGGACCGTCAGGCCGGTGGCTTTGAGAGCTCTGCCAGCCGGATCAGGCTGAGAGTCTCCTCACTGGGGTGGAGGCCTAGGAGTGTGACACTTCCCCTTCCAATGGGAAGTCCTGTGGGGGGACTTGTGGTCACTTCTGGGGGTGGGGGTTGTTCCTTAGTTGATTCTGCTTTCATCCCCCAGGAGGCTGCTGGAGGTGGGGACATGATCCTTCCAAATGCAGTGGCAGGCTCGGAGGCGGCCTGTGGCTGTGTTGGGGACTGAGGTCTCTGCGGATGGAGAGTGATTCGGATCCTGGCCCCCTAGAACCAGAACGTGAGCTTTCCTGGCTACTCCAGCTGGGGCCAGGAGAGAGACGCTTGAGTCTGAGAGTCTTCTAGCACGGGAGGGGTGCTCCCGAGCGCCCCCTGCTAGCCTCTTGGAAGATCCGAGGGTCATTGCCCTTTTTGGGGAAGGGTACATGGCGCCGAGACGCTGGGGATTGATTGGGTTGGGCCCGAGTTCCTGGGACCCGCTTGAGCTGGAGAGGTGTTAGGGGGAAGAGGAGAGGAGTTATTACTCGAGGGAGGTCTACTTACTCTTGCACTTCCTTTTTTTGCAGATGAGAAAATTAAGATTCAGAGAAAGGAAGGGACTTAGACAAGGTCGCACAACTCTCAGTTCCAACTGATCCCTGGAGGATTATAACTATGGGAGTCAGGGGCTTGATAACCGGGGCCAGAGTCAATGTATTAACTTCCATATTATACCGCCTTCCCTGGCTTAAGCGTGGGGCGTGTGTGTGCTGTGTGTTGTGTGTGTGTGATCTGTGCCCCAGCTAGTGTGGGAGTGTGTGGTTGGGGGCAGGGGATTGCGACACCACACACTGCTGTCCTTTCTCTACAGAGCCCTCTTTCCATTCTTTCCGCAGAACTTCTCCTTGTACTGAATCTCTCCTTTTGGGGTAGAGGAAGGGAATTCTCCCAGATTCCCACGGTCCGGCCTTCTACCAGGCACGGCTCCTTTAAGACTCGCCCTTCCCCGGTTCTGTTAAGGGGGGGGCGTGATCCTGTGGGCCCGCCCCTAGCTGGTGATAGGTCAGTGGGCGGGCGGAGGCGGGCCTGGGGGGGAGAGGGCCTCCCCTCTTGCTCTGCACCCTCCGCGCCCCCCCCCCCCCAGTCTGGGGCTCCGGGTAAAGTTTCAGCCTCCGCACGTGACTCGCCATGGCCGCTGCCTTCGCCCCGCGCCCCTGAGCCTCGGCCCCCCAGACGGCTCCTCTCTCGGGACCCCGTACCCCTGACGCTTAGCAGCACTGAGGCGCAGGGTCAGGGCAGACGCCGAGCCCGCGGGCGCCCTGGACGGATTGCTTCCTCCGGCTGTGAGGTAACCTCTGCCCCGGGGATTTTGGAGAGCCCCGGCTCCCGCGGGCTTCGGGGCCCCGTGGCCTGCCCCAGATAGGAGCTGCGGGCGGGGACCCGGTGCCGGGCGGGTTCCGAGGGGAACCCGGGGTTTCCTGGGCTTCCTACTCCGCGGCGGCGGAGCCCAGGGTGGGGGAGCCCAGTCTGTGCGTATGTCTGCGCCGGAGTGTTCGCGCGCAGCCGTGGGGCATCTGGGGCCGTCTGCCGCGCGTGTCCCCGGCGCCCGAGCTGTGGCAAAATCGCCGCTGGGAACTCCTACTCCCTCTCTTTTTTCTCTTCAAAAACAAACAAAACAAAAAGACTTTCAAACCTGTTTGGGAGAGATCGGATGCCCAACGTACTAGCCCCCTCCTTTCCCTCCTGTTATCTGAGCTGCCCTGTGGTTTGGGGAGAATCAGCCCGGAGGCCCACCCCCACCGGAGCAGCCGGCTGGGGGGCGGGGCCCGCTCAGCTGGTGTCCCCCGTGGAGTGAGGGAGCCGACTGAATTGGGTGCGGGAGTCAATGCAGTCAGGCGAGGCAGGTCTCTGGGTCTGTTGCTACCGTGGGGTTGTGGAAGCTTTTTGTGGTGAGGGGAAGACGGAATGGACTGGTTGTCTTTGCTTTGCTGAGGGTGTATGGGACCTGGTGCCACCCACGAGGAGGGGAAGCTGCTAGCCAGATGTGTATGTGGAAGGGGGGGCGCTGGAGAAATCAGCTTGGCTGAGCCCTCCCTCTTCTCTGGGCACTGCCCTATTGTCAGGCTGCTCAGTGGGAAGGGGGCAGGCCACCAGTTGTGCTAGGCTGGGGATGAGGACCAACTCCTGGGAAAATCAGACAGAAAAAGCCCCGAAGCCTTGGGAGAAATTTTTCTGCCTCTGTCCATCCTCTCTTGGATAGGGTTCCCATGTGCTGGCATGGTGGGGTACCCTCCGCACTCACCTGGGGCCAGCTCCCTTCTCTTTTGCCACATTGCCTTCTGTCTTCGGGCTGTGTGCACATGTGTGTATGTATATGTTCTTAGAGGGACTTGTTCCTGACAACACTACCCCGCCCTGGAGCTTTGCTCCTGACCACCATCCCTCCTTCACTTCCCTGGGTGGGAGATTCATGGATGATTCCTGTCCCCTTCCCTGGCTGCAGTGGTCACAGGGCAGGGTCGTTCTAGGGAAGTAATTCAGTAAGGACGCCAGGTCTTGCTACAAAGTGGGCTTAAGCCCCAAACTCTCCTCCAGGGCCTTGTGCTTGATGGGGAGGCTGGGTCGGGGAAGCCCCAGATTGGAGTGGAGATGGCTTGGCACCTTGGGGCTTCCCCTGTGGGGGGTGGAGATGAGTCTGGGGGAAGAACAAGAGAAAGAGTATTTGGAGCTGGAGGAAGTTGGTTGGGGGGGGTCAGGGAGTTTGTGGCTATGAAAGATCTTAGTGCACTGGGAGGGGCGAGGACATCAGTTTGCTTGGGAGTCTGGGTCATGTTGGTCCTGAGATGGAGCAGTCGCTAGAGTCAGACTGCATTAGGCCCTTGGGAGCTGAGGATCTTAGCTTTGGAGCTTGAGGGTGTGAGTGAACGTGCATGAAATGGTCACGGCAGGAATTTCCCCACCAGACTGGTGAGGGCAGTGTGGATGAAGTAGCAGTTCTGAGAAGACCCTGGGCTTGGAATGGCTTATTCCTGGCCATCTCCTCCTATAACCCCTAAATTTCCATCCTTTGTTTGACCCTAAATGCCCCTGCTACCATTCTGGGACACTTTTCTGGTCCACCTCCTACTCCCAACCATGTGGCAGCCTGGCAGGAAGCTAGCTGTGGGCAGCCCCCTCCTGATCACCCCTGTGCCTCCCCCACTGGGCACAGTCACCCACATGTGCCATGACGTGGTTCCTGCTACCTCGTCTGGTGTGGGGGAGAGGACACAGTCTGAGTGGCCTTTCAAATCTGTTTTTGGGGCATTGACCCAGACCCTAGTTAATTAGCTCCCCTTCCCTAAATCCTTCCGTCTTAGAAGCTAGCTTTGCCCCCCCCCCACCAATCCCAAGGACCTTTCCCCCAACCCACTTCTAGCTCAGATTCGAAGTTCTTTAGTGGGGTAGTTCTCAGAGCTGTATGACATGAGGGTGGGATGTGCTCCAAGATACAAAAGCTCAGTGCCCAGTTCCCTGTCCTTTGGGTGGTATGGGCTGGGGCAAGGCAGGGCCGGACCTGGGCTGGGCTGAGGGGTGGCTGTGTTGGTCCTTTCTGGAGGTCTGTTTAGGAGCAGTGTCCCGGATCTAGGGTGGTAGGCATCTGGGGAAGGTAATCCTGTCCCTGTGAAGAATGAACGTGGTAATCTCCGCTTGCCCAGTGCCCCACGCCCCTTCCTGGTGGCAGTGGTTTGGGGGAGAGTGGGAAGCTGGCAGGGTCCCAGGTAAGACGGCCAGGGTAGTTTTGACTTACTGGGTTTTGGGAAAGGAGTGTGGCAACTGATACCCTAGCTCCCAGGGCTTTGGCTGCGCATCCCCTCTGATGCCTGCTGTCTTCCCTCCATTCCCCTCTCCACCCTCTGGCTGCTGTCTAGAGCCCACACGGTTTGTAGGGGGATGGAGGGTGGGGGCGAGGGCCTGGATCTCTGTGTGTGTCCAGGGAGTGTTCTGGGGATTGGCAGGATTGGCTCAGAGTGTCTGGGTGTCCCTACAGGGTGGGCGGCATGCGGGGACCAGGCCCAGAGTGTGAGAATGTGTCAGCAGCGGTGTGTCTGTCCCCCGTCTGGGTCTGGCTCGGGTGTGGGTGTCTCTTGCTCGTCTGGATCTTGCCTCCCGCTCCAGTCCCCGCCTACCCCCACCCCCCCCAGCTGGGACCGCCTGCTTGCTCTCCCTCTCTCTCCGCAACTGGAGCCTCCCTTGCCTGTTCCTGGAATTTGGAGAGGAGGAGGAGGAAGAGGCAGGCAGACAGACCTCCCACACTCTAGCCCGCCCGCCTGGCATCATGGGGAAATGAACTAGGTGCTAGAGAACTCAGGTTTCCCTGTCTTCTCCAGACCCACTGACAAACGTCACAGAGTCTAGGGAGCCGGGTCATACAGAAGGGCCTTGGGCTGCCGCCGCCTCCACCTGCCTGGCAGTGATGCCTCCTTCTCCCACCCAGCATCCTGCCTGCCCGGCCCCTGCTGGGACCTCCAGGCACCACTGTCAGCCCTGGGGAGCGGGTGGGGGATTAGACTGCTGCCAGGCTGGCCAGCACCTGTTGCCAACCCCCAGCCCCGTAACTCGAGCTGGCCATGGAGGGGGCTACAAATGACAGGTGGAATTTCTGCAACCAGGCACCCCCCCACCCCCCCACCTCCGCACTGGATATGCTTTTCCCTTCCGGCCCCGGAACAAGGAAAGCCTGCCCCCCCAAGTGTCAACCTGATCTCATGGATGATGTCCCAGTCCTGCCTGTGGGGGCAGGGCCCGAGAGGTGGGCAGAGGAATGAGTTTATTGCTGTTTGCCCAGCGACCCCCCCCCACCCCATTCTCTGGCTGCAGAGCTGGGCTGGCTTTGTTTAAGTTAACTGAGCTCTGCTGCTCTGGGAGGGCTGGGGGGCATGGGGGTTGTGGATGGGGGTGGTTCTCTGTTAATGTTTTAATTGCATAAAAACTGGGAGCTCAGCTCCCGACCAGTGGGGAGTCTGGGTCTGGCTAGCCGCCCAGTTTGGGCTAAATATAGTCTGGGACATCTGCAGAGAAGGGGAGGGGGGGGTGGAGGGAGGTTCCATTCCCCCCCACCTTCCGCCAAGGTGCCCTCGTCTGGGCGGGCACCTTGGAGCAGGGAGGGGGGATTCCTCAGCACAAAAGGCAGGGGAGAGGTGGCGGGGGCTGGGTACAGTTGGGATCTTGCCTGTCTGGCGGCCAGCAGCCGCCTGAGATGAACCCGGAGGCTCAGGACAGAGCTGGAGTGGGGCGCACAGGCTGGATCCAGTGGCTCTGCTCCCCTCCCCCCAGAGCTGCTTGAGGTCAGGCAGTCTCTGCGTGTCACCGTGCCCGGCCTGTGTGTCACTATGACCCACTCGCTGTGGGCCTCTGTGTACACACCTACCTAGGCGTGGCTCCCTCCTGGCCCCTCCCCCGGAGCCTCTGTCCCCCGGAGCCTCTGTCCCCTGGGTCCTACCGCAGATCCCCAGCCCTCCTTCCTTCTGTCCCTTGGCCCACAGTGAAACCTCCAGCCCAGGAATCGAGACTTGAGAAGGGGAAGCTGCGGTGGGGAGTTCTCTGATCTCTAGTCACGGCAGGAAGTGGAGGGGAGGAGGAGCCAGGGGGAGAACCGTGAGTGGCAGGCTGGGAGGGAGGGCATGTCAACCCTGCGGACCAACCTCACACACTGCGGTAGGGGGGTGGCCACCCTCCTGGCTGGCCCCCTTCCCTCCCGCTCTGAGTGGGGGAAGCTTAGGGGACAGCTGATTCTCCAGGGGCTGCTAACAATCATTATCTCCCCCCCACACTGAAAAAAATGTCTTCCTGTCACGTGCCTGTCACTTCCTGTCCCACTGTGGTTCCCGGGATGTTTGTTGTTGGTTACCATGGAGATGGCTGCCGTGGGCACTACCCTGGTTGTTGTGGGGAGGGAGCTGCCTCTCCCCCCAGACCCACAGTTGTCGGGGGGACTTGGGGGGGCCTGCCCTGGGGGCTGTTTCAGGCTGAGTGTGTGTGGTCTCTGATGCCCCAGATCCCCCAGGGCCCCCCAGACTTCTGTCTGTGGGAAGGAGTCACAGCCACCTACTTAGACCGAGTGTTGGGGAGAGTGTGACCGTGTCAGGCTGTGCTTAACTGTGACTGACTGTGAGTCTGACCCGTTGTGCAGACCCTGTCCCCTCCAGCCTGGGTCATGTTCCCTTAAAGATGTTTCACAGACGTTTGAGGAACCTCTGCTCCCTATCTCCTTTTACCCCTGGAACCTTCTCCCATCTTGTGTTCTCATGGAAACTGCCTTCCTCAGGGAGCTTCTGTGATTTCTTGGGGTTCAGGCTGGAGTGGGAGGAGGCTCTGAGCAGGTTGTGTGTGTGTTTTCAGTGGTGGGGAGGTGGGGGTGGTGGCCTAGGGACCATCTTCACCCCTGCACACAGCCTGTACCAGCTTCTGTCTGGGCATGCAGGGGCCCTGTGCCTTAAGGGGAAGGCCACGAGACTTTGTGACCCATTTTTCCCACCCCCTGTGGGCTTCCCTCTTAAGCCAGGGATGGAGAGGAGAAGAGATTCCCCCTAGTTCTAACCCCCAACTGGTAGGTGGGTGTAGAGGAGGAAGTTCCTGGGGGGTCGATGGATGGGGGGGTGTGGGGCGGGGTACAGTCTGACTCAGGCCTGGTCTGGGGTCAGAGCCAAAAGGATATCCTGAGGCAGGAGGGGGGGGCGTTTCCAGCTTCCCTGCAGTCTGGGTCCCCAGGGAGAGGTGCTGGGAGGGGACTGGTAGTGCGGTGTCCTGCTGACTGTCTGCCCTGGGATTCAGAATCTCGCAGTCTCAGCTTTAGGGCAGGCTGAGGGGATGAGCGTGGTGGGGGGTGGGGTTGCCGCACACACACACACGCACGCACACGCACACGCACACGCACATGCACACCCACTCTGTGGGAGCTCTGTGCTCCTGTTGTGAGAGAGCTGTGCTTCCTGCATGGCGGAGTGGGCAGACGAGTGGTGAGGGGGCAGTTGGCAAGGGGAGGGTGGGGAAAGCCCCATGCCAGCCTGGGTCTAGTAACGGTGGTTTCCAAGCTGGGGGGTCCCCTTTATCTGTGCCCCTTTGGTCCCCCACCCAGACAGAGGTGCCTTTGTTTGGTCCACAAACTCCTGTGGTCTGGCTGTGGCTTCAGCAGGCTCATCTCTTCCTCTTCCTGTTTTCTTCCTTCCCCGTAGGTTGCTCCCTCTCCCTGAGGCCTGGGCTGCCCCCTGCCCTTTCACCTACTCCCTGCTCCGAAAGAAGACCCAGTGGGTTCTGGGAGGCCCCTCAGCATCCTGATCTTCGGAGGTCCTGAGCACGTCTTTTGGGGGCTTTGGGGTGCATTCCCCGGGGAACACAGGCATTGGAGGCGCCATCGTGCCCTCTGAGACTAGCCTTTCCTTCTCCCAGAACCTGGTCCGTCCCGGGCTTGGGCTCTTCCATTCGCCCTTTCTGCTTCGTATTCAGTTGCTGCCAAGCCTGTGGGCATGTGCAGGTCTGGTGATCCTGGGTAGCCGGGGCAGAACCCGGGACCAGGCCCACTGAGGAGACATCAGATGCATTCTCCTGGGGCTGAGTGCTGCCTCTTGAGGCAAGTGGCCAGTGGCAGCCTCCAGAGGAAGATGCTAGACTTCAGCCTTCCCTGAACCCCCTCTGAGGATGGGCTCTGGGCCTGCACAGGTTTGGGGCAGGTTTTCAAACAAGTCCTAGCTCCAGTGAGGAAGGCCTGGGGTCCCACGGGTCTGGTAGGGAAGAGGTGCCCAGTACCTGTTCTAGCATCATCCAGGTGATCCTACTCAGGACCCCTTGGGATGCTGATCTCTTTCCGAGTGGGGCTGGCCTTGCTGGCTCTCTGCAGCTGGGACCCTGGTGAGCAAAAGGTAAACAGAGGACCAGAGTAGCCAGACTGTGTGTGGGCTTGTGGGGGAAGAGAGGGGTGAACGCCTCGGACAGAGGAACCTTTGGAAAAGGGAAAGAAGGAATAGGGGTCATCACTGCTCCCCAAACCTTGCTGAAGATCTGAAGAACTTGGAGGAGGGGAGAACTGTGGCTCTGTGTGTGTGTGTGTGTTTTCCTGGAAAGTTTATAAATAGTTCCAGCCCACTCTTCTGGTTTGAAATCTGCCCCCATCCTGCCCTGCCCTGCCAGCTCCTGGTAGGGTAGGGGGTCCAAAGGGGCAGGTCTTTGTTTTTACCAGGGCTCACGTTCTGTGTATCCCTTTGCCCCGCACCCAAGTTGAGCTGAACTTTGGGTGTCATTTGCCTATGATTCACTTACTGTCTAGAATGCTTAGGAAAGCCCCTGTCTCCCCTTCTTTTAAGTTCCCCAGTCTTGATCCCCTTCTGTCAGCCCCTCTGGGACTGCCTGCCTTCTGTTCCTTGGGAGCCAGTGTTGCAGGGGAGCCTGGGGAGTGGAGAGGAGGGAATAAATGAAGAAGGGAAGCTGGGCCAGTGGGACTTGGGGACCCCTGGCTCCTCTTCTCTGGGGATAGGAAAGGAAATAGTCTATTTCTCTTCCCCTCCTCTCCTCCCCAAATCCAAAGGTTTCCCTTTTTTGGTTTGTGAAATGAAAGAAGGGAATTTGGGAAAGTGTTGTGGTTGGGCCTCCACCCACATCCCTGTCCTCAGTCTGGGGGAAGCAGACCCTGCAAAATGGGTAACTCTCTGTCTGGGGCCTGTCCACAGACACCAGCCGTGGCTGGGGAGAGGGAAGGGAGAGCGGACACATGGTCCAGGGAAGCACCGGGGCTGGTGAAAGGTGTGGGGACAGGCTCGGTTCCCTAGCACCTCCTGTATGCCCAATGCTGTGCTATGTGCTTTTCAGACTTGTCTGTCTGAAATCACACCCCCAGTTGTTGAGGGCTACAGCTCACAAGCAAGTAAACAGATACTTCAAGAGGTTAAGTGACATGCCTACGGTCACCCAGAGTGGCAGAGCTGAGATTTGACCCTTCAGACCTCTTGTTCTACTATCTTCATGGCTCGGTCAGCTCTTGCCTTCTTTTCTGGGGATGTGAGTCTAGGGACATAAGGACTGGGCAGCTGGGGATGCCTGACAGTGGAGAAGGTATCCTGGCACCTTTTGGGAGTGAGGGAGGCTGCAGTGGGCTGGGTGCGTGGCTGGTGGTGGGCCCTCCAGCTCCTACCCTCTTCTGCTGTACCCAGGCGAGACTCAGCCTATTGGAGGTGTGGGCCTGTGGTTTTCTCTCCCTTGCAGGAGGGTACCCATGGGCCATGAAGCTGGCGGGTATAGGGTGGAGGTTGGATGTGGGTAGTTTGTTTTCCTTTTCTTTAGTGCTGGTTTTGATTCTCTGACGGTGTCTTCTCTCCCCCTGGGTGCAGGGGGCTAGGGCCCAGGTGCCTCCCCAAGGGTCATGGCTCCAGAGAGATGAATCAGGGCCTGTGCTCTTTGCCCCTGCCCCATCGTTCCTAACCTCGCCCATCCCTGTTCCCTGGCCAGCCTGGCTCTTGGCCCATTTCTCTGACCTTTACCTCCTCCCATGGCTCAAGGCCCTACCCCGGGAGCTGAGTTACTCTGTACCAGAGTTTGCAGGCTGAGCTGGATTAGGGATAGTGAGGCTCTGATGGGGTTGGGGAGGCATTTCAGTATCTCCCTGGGGTGTGGGTTTGGAGGCGGGGGGTTTGAGGCTTGGTTCAATGTCTGACTCCTCACGGGCAGAGTTGAGGCGTTAGTTCTCTCTCCTCTGGGGGTCAGGCTGGAATGCCAGGGGTCCAGACAGGACTGACAGAATCTACTGTTTGCCCCCAAAAGCTGGGTCAGGAGGCCTGGGGTCTGGAGTGAATGGCTTTCTGGGCGTCAGCCTCCTGGACCTTACCTCAGGGAGGCAGGCCCCTGTATGACGTGAACCCGCCCGAGTGTTTGTCAGGGGGTGCCCCTCAGTGTGTGTGTTTGGGGCTGGGCCCTCAGGGAGGCAGATGCAGAGGCCAGGCCTGGCTGTGGGAGGGCCAGGGAATGTGCAGCTTGGGAAGCTCTGGGGCTGTGGTCGTGTGTCTGTGGGGAGGTGTGTCCTGGGGCCGTGCACACAACCCCTGAACCATGTTCATTGTGTGCTAAAGCCAGGTGTAGAGAGATGGTATCTCCAGGTTCTCTCTCCTCGCGTGCGTGCCCGCACACACACAGGCTGGGGCACGCAAGCATGCTCTTGCCCACCCGGACACGTTTCCATAGACCTACGTGCGTGTGTCTCTGCAAGTGTGTGTGTGTGTGTGTGTGTGTGTGTGTGTGTGTGTCCGACTATCAACGCTGATGAGGCTCAGCCAACCCCTCCTTCCCTTCAGCCTGGCTCCCTCAGCTCGAGAGTTCCCGTTGTGTGGGGCCCCACCGGGGTGGGGGGGCCTGGGGTGGCAGCTGGCCCGATGGGTGGGGCCCCTGTTCCTCTGACGTCAGCCTTCTCAGCCTGGGAGGGAATCAGCAGGGGCCTGGGGAGGGAAAGGGGCACCTCCTTCAGGAGTAAGGAGAGAGGCATTATGGTTCACTTCTGGGGAAGCTGTCCCCTTCCCTAGCAAGTACCTGTCCCCACCTCCCCCTCCCTTAGCATGGCCCAGCTGGGCCCAGAAGTCCTGGCCTTGTCCACAGTGGCCTTGGCAGGAACTCCTCCATCCTAGGCATGGTGCTTGGCCAAACTCTGGCTGTGTGCTTGTCCCCTGGACTCCAGGTCGGAGCCCGAAGCCTGGGGCTTTGGACCTGGCGTGGCCTGAGCTTGGGCAGGGGGAGGGGAGGGGAGAGGGAGGAGGAAGGTTACGGGTTGGACACAGAGGCAGTCCTTAGTTTGGTTCTTTGGGACCCTGTTTTTCCTTTTTTCTCTTTCCTTTTCCCTTCCTTTCTTCTTTTTTTAATATTTATTTTTTATTTTTAAGTAAACTCTACTGCCAACACGGGGCTCAAACTCAAGACCCAGACATCAAGAGTTGGCATGCTCTGCTGACGGAGCCAGCCAGGCGTCCCTCCTTCCTTCTTTTTAAGAGCTTTATTGAAATGTAATTCACATACCATAAAATCCAGCCACTAAAGTGTACAATTCAGTGGTTTTTGTATATGCACCGCTTGTGCGACTGTCACCATAATCCATTTTAGAAAATTGTCAGCACTCCAAAAAGAGCCCCCCTACCTCTCAGCAGTCACCTCCCGTTTCCTGCAGACCCACCTCCTAGCCCCTGGTAACCGCAGTCTACTCTCTGTCTTTACAGATGTGCTTACCTTGGACATTTCATATAAATGGAATCATCAGAATGTGGCCCTCTAGAACTAGCGTAAGGTTTTTAAGGTGTACCCATGTTGTAGTAGTGTATCTCGGTACCACATTCCTTTCTGTGACAGAATAAGCTTCCATATGGCTGCACAACATTCCCTTTACCCATTAGTTGATAGATATTTGGGTTGGGTCTACTTGTTGGCCATTTTATGAGTAATACTGGTATGAACGTCCATGTACAAGTTTCTGTGTGAACTTGTTTTTGTATCTCTTCTTGGGTAGATACCTGGGAAGGGAACAGGCTGGATCCTAGGGTAACTGTTTAACTGCCACACTGTTGCCCAAAGCAGTTGTCCTATTTCATATTCCCTCCAGCCTTGGAGAAGGGTTCCAATTCCTCCCTCGTTTTTAGTCTTTTTGATTATAGCCACCTTAGTGGATATGAAGTGGTATCTCACTGTGGTTTTATTTATTTTTTTTTTAAAACGATTTTATTTATTAATTTGACAGAGATCACAAGTAGGCAGAGCAGCAGGCAGAGAGAGAGGGGGAAGCAGGCTCCTGGCTGAGCAGAGAGCCTGATGCAGGGCTCGATCCCAGGACCCTGAGACCATGACCTGAGCCAAAGGCAGAGGCTTAACCCACTGAGCCACCCAGACGCCCCTCACTGTGGTTTTAAATGGCTATGTTTCTTTCTGTCTGTCTCTTTGCTTTGGTCTTTCATCTAGGGTTTTCACATATATATAATGCCATGTATATGCCATATGTGTATGTGCCTACATTCATATAGAAATACATTCGTGCATAGGTATTTGTGTATGGATATCCTGTGCCCCAAGTGGGTTTGATTTGAAGCACCTTCTTGTGGATGCTTCTCTTTTCCCCTTTCTCTCTGCTCTTGCTGCTGCCTCCCTGTCTCACTGGGTCCTGGGATCTCCCGGTTCATCTCTGTCTCTGCCCCACGGTGTTATCAGTGCGTGTCCTCTGGTCCCCGCTGTTCAGACAGGTATGGATCTGTGTCCACACTGTTGGGGGGCCATCTGGTCCTTCATCTTGTACCCACTTCCCACCCCATCCAGGAATGTGGTTTCTGCAGACAGTGTGTGGGTGAACTGTTTTTTTAAACTTTTTTAAAAAAGATATTTATTCATTTATTTATTTGAGAGAGAGAGAGCGCACAAGCTGGGGGGAGGGTGGTGCAGAGGAAGAAGCAGTCTCTCTGATGATCAGAGAGTCTGATGTGGGGCTCATCCCAGGAGCCTGAGATCATGACCTGAGCCCAAGGTAGAGGCTTAACCAACTGAGCCCTCCCAGGTCCCCTTGTGTGGGTGAGCTTTGAGTTCATCAGTCCCCCCTACCCCTTCATTTGCTAGGGGTAGGGGGCATCCACTCTGGGCAGTCACCGCACTCCTGATGGCCTGCCCACGGGTGGCCCATCATGCTGGTAAGCATCAGAGGTGACACCCAAGAGTCCTGGGTTCCCATTTCCCTATTTGTGTGTATTGCAAGGGGCCTCCTCCCTGGGCCTGTGGGACAAACCCATCTGGGGTGCTAGGGCTTGGATTTTGGGGGGAAGTGGTGTAACAGGGGCCCCCTGGCCTAGGAGTCATTTTTCTGAGAAGTGCCAATGCTTTAGGGAAGCGGCTTTTCCTCCCGCCCCCCCACCCCCACCCCAAGCACACGGTTCTTTGCATCTTGACCTCAGGTAACCCACGGTGGGGGGAGGTGGGCCAGCTGCCCGCCTCTGCTACAAGGATCCTCTGGGGTGGCAGACCCTGACCTTTCCCCTCAGGACTGTGGGTGAGAGGCCCTTTGTGGCTCTGGGCCCTATCCTCGTCTCCCCAGCCTGGCTGTGCTATCCTACCACCCCCAGCAGTGTCTGGGCCCTACTCCCAGGCTGTCTCTGCCAGCCAGGCATAGTGCCAGCTGTCTGCTCAGCCGGGTGCCACGGGAAAATCTCCGGCCGCCCAGGTTGGGGAGCTCCACGGGGAATGCCCAAGTACCCACTCCTCGGTGCCCACTCACCTGTCTTTTCTTTTTCTGCAGTGCCACAGGACATGGCCCCCCCCGCCGCCTAGCCAGGGCCCATCCAGGAGAGGCATCCTCTTCGGTGTCCTGAAGGCCAGCTCTGGACCTTCCCAGAAAAGTGCCAGCTCACAGAACTGCTTGACCAAAGGACCAGCTCTTGGGACATCCCCCAACCCACCCGGCCCCCAGCTAGAGTGGGGGATCCAGGAGGCTGAGATTAGCCTGCTGGCCTTGGACAGCAGCTCCAGGACAGAAGGGGGGGGTGGGCCAACCACCCAAACCCCTCTGGGCCCAGGCCCCATGCCCCGAGGAGGTGCAGCCTGAAGCCCGCCAGAGCCTCCTGCCAGACTGTCTGCCTGCCCTTCTGACTGTGGCTGCTTGGCATGGCCAGCAACAGCAGTTCCTGCCCAACACCTGGGGGAGGGCACCTCAATGGCTACCCGGTGCCCCCCTACGCCTTCTTCTTCCCGCCTATGCTGGGCGGCCTCTCCCCGCCAGGCGCTCTGACCACTCTCCAGCACCAGCTCCCAGTTAGCGGCTATAGCACACCGTCCCCAGCCAGTAAGTGGGGTGGCGGGAGGCTCGGTGGTGGGGGGGGGCATTGTGGAGGGCAGCAGGTTGTGGGGCTGGGCCTCTGCCAGTGACACCTTCTCCGGATGAGGAGGACCATCATTAGTGTGTGTTGGGGGGTGGAGGATGGGGGTCTCAAGGATGAAAGGCTTGTAGGCCGATCACAGTGGTCCTGTCTGGTGTTGGGGGCGGTAGAGGGAGGGCAGCAATAATGCTGTTGCTCGGGGCTCCTGGCGCCCTCTCCTGAGCCGTGCTGTTGAGGGCCTTATAAATAGCTCCAAGGACTGGACACAGAGGCCGGAGGTGGGTAAACAAACCTCTCGACATTTGGTGGAAATGGCAACTCTAGTGAGAGTGGCACCCCACCTCCACCCCACCCCAGCCAGTGCCTCTGAGGGAAAGGGCTTGAAGGAGTAGCAGGCCAGGGCGGCCGGACCCCCCTACTCCCTCCCCCTGCCAGCTCCGTCCACAGCTGCCTGGCGACCTCACTGTGTCCCAGGAGGGGGCGCTGGGCCTGGACTCTGGCGGCGCTGGCCTGCAGGCTCTTGGCAGGGCCTGTGTTTCCTCTGTGACTCCACCCTCTGCCATGGAGGTCGCCTGCTGGCAGGACGGGGGTCTCAGTACCCTTCCCAGGCTGGCCGAGCCAGGTAGTGGGAGGCGGCAGCAGCCCTGGCCAGCTGGCAGAGTCCAGGCCTCGGGCCTGCCAGGCCGCTTACAGTAACTCTGGCCCCCAGGGCCCGGCTGGGCACTAGGCCAGGGCTGGGGGTGTGGGGGAGGGAGCCCGGGCCTGGCCTGGGGCGGGAGGGGTTGGAAGCTGCAGAATGGGCCAGGGACAGCCACTGGCCAGTCAGCTGCAGACCTGGGAAACGTGTCCCACCTCTCCTGGCGGGCAGGGACTGAACACCCTGCCCCGGGCACCCACTGCCCCTCCCACAGCCGCTGGCAGGCTGCCTGGCACCACTGCCCTGGGCGCCCGGCTGGGCTGGGTCAGTGTCCCCTTCTCAGTGTGGGGGCAGCACTCTCTCCCCGGAGCCAGGGAGTCTCTCTGTCCCTGGGGCAGGCCCTGGCCGGGCGCCTCGCTGCCCGCACTGGCTGTCTGCCCACTGCCACCACCGCTTCCTGGACCTCCTCCTTTGGCTATGCCACAGCCCCTCCCTCCCAGGCCCCACCGGCTGCCGGAACAGGGGCTCCGTGTCTGTGCCTTCCCCTTTATGACCTGGGACCAGGGGCAGGCAGGTGCCGCCTGTTTCCACTGTCATGCCATTCACGCACCATCTTCTGTTTCCTCCCTCTCTTCCACCCTCACACAGCAGTGGCAGATGGCACAGTGACCTGGGAGTCGGGACCTCTGATTCTGGTCTGGTCTTCCAGTCTGTGCTAGGAGACAGGGAAGGCCAGTCTCTGGGTTCAGAGTTGCTGGGGAATGGGTGGGCATGTCTGTGGGTCCATGTGTCTACAGGGACTGGAATTTATATTCTTGGCGGGGGTAACTGAAATGTCTGCTTCCTGCCAGGGTGGGAGAAGTCGGGGCCTTATAACCTGGTACCTGTGGATAAGTTGTCCTTCCCCAGGTGATGGGAACAGAGCCCCGGGCACTGCTCAGAGTTGGAGGGACGCAGGGCGTGGCCTGGGCTCTTGCCCACCCTGTGTCAGATGAGCAGATGCCATGCCCTCCTCTAAATGTTGCAAGCTTCTTCCTCTTTCTTAGAGGTGGGGAGGGTTTCCGGATCCCCCACTTCCCACCCTGGTAACCTTTTCTCCCTAGGGTGGGGTGCTCACATTTCGGGCAAGCGGAGCCTTCTCTGGCTTTCCCCACCCAGGTTAGGCAATGCCCCTTTCCTGCCCCCTCCCTCTGTGAGTGTGTGGGTTTCCTTACCCCTCCCCTCTTCCTAGTAAACAACTTCTCTTCCTATCCAGAACCCCAGCTTCTGAGCTTCTCCCTAAGCTGTTCCTTCTCCGTGACCAGAGGAGGCCATGGGCCTCAGGGAGCCAGGCATCTCCTCCTTTTTGTGCAGGACTGGGTGGCCTGGTGACCCAAGCTCCTCAGTCCTGGGCAGCGAAGCACGACAGATCAAAATTCATGTGTTGGAGATGGAGGCAGCCTCATTACCCTGCTCTCCCTGCCTAGGGGCTGGTGCCAGGGTTCAGGCAGTTCCTAGGAGGCCTAGGTGGCCCCCATACATGCATGGAGCAATGGTCACCCTTTTTGTAGGAAACCTTCCAGATGAGGCCCTTTCCTCCCACTTTCCACCAACAGAGGTGTTTGGATAATCGCCCCTCCCTTTCCCATCCCTCTTCCCATGTGTGGAGGAGGCTGGACCTTGGGTGTCCTGGGTGTCCCTTTCAGAGATGTGGTGGTCTGTGGAATGACAGGTCCAGGTCACTGTGGGGAGGGGTGGGTATTTGTCCTTCTCCAGTCAGGGAGCCAGAGTGGGAGGCCTGAGAGATAGTATAGGATTCCCTCCCCACCTCCCCAAAGCCCCTGGGGCTTGATCTCTGAGGACTGGTATTTACTGTGGAGGGTTGGGATTCTGTGTGCATTGTGGGGAGGGTCAGGGTTGTGTGTGTTTTAGGGGTATGTGGGGGGGTCAAGGGGGTCAAGGCTGAGTGTGTGTTGGGAAAGGGGGTTAATGGTTTGTATGTATGGGGTGAGAAGGTCAAAGGGTTGAGTGTGTTTTGGGAGAATCAAATCCAGAGCTGGAGAGGGGTATCTGTTTGTCTGTGTGCTGGAGGGGGTGCTGACTTAGGGTGTAGAGTCTCTAAAGCAGGAGGTCTGTGGATTGTGTTGTGTGTTTGGGGAGGTGAGGGTCTCTCTTATCACCAGTCTAGGCTGGAGGGGAAACCGACCTGCGTTTTTGGTTGCTTACTCCCGGACTTGCACGTGGGCTGGGGAGTAGGCAGGGTAGCTGGAGTTCGGGCTTTGCCACTTCCTACATAGGATAACCTCTCTGAGCGTGATTCCTGGTCTGTACGACAGGGACATTACCAGAACCTCCCTCAAAGGCCAAGATTGGCAAGATCACTGATGTCAGGCCCTCCGCTCTGCCCCTTGCTTGCTGAATCCTTCCCGTGTCATTGTGTGTACCCCTTCCCACAGTGAAAAGGGACTCGGGCCCCTTCTAGGTAGGAGTGGGGGAGAATGGGATGCTAACATTGTGCAGCACCTACTGTGTGCCCCAGCTTTATCTCAGTTTCACAAGCCTTAATCCCTGTGATGCAGGGAGAGGGTCCTTATTCCCATTCGCACATGAGGAAACAGCGTGGCTGGAGGTGAAGAGACTGGGTTAAGTGAGCGGTAAAGCCGAACCTGTTTTCCATCATCCAGATAGGCAGCTGCAGGAGGGTATTGTGGGGGCCACTCCTTGGTGGGGGGTTGGTGGCCAGTGCCAGTGTTGAAGCCCCCTCCCCCATGGCTGAGATCCACTCCTGCCCAAGGACCTCCTGCCTTCCCCCAGTAGGGGGCGCGGGTAAGGCCGCCAAGCCACGCCCCCTCCTCTGTGTTTTGGATCCTGAAGGCTGGAGGGAAAGAGCGCTAAAAGGCCTGGGCCAGATCTCCATCCTGTCCTGGAAATTGCGGATGCAATCTGTTCACACCCATCCCCACCCCCAAATCGGCCTCTGCAGCCTACAGGAGTTTGTAGAGCTCAGGAGGCACCCCCCCACACACACTCACACACTGTAGGAACAGAATGTAAAAGCCACAGTTATTATTTTGTTTCGATTTGTGGGGTGGGGCAGGGAAGTTGGAAGCAATCAGTAGAGGAGACAGAGATGGGAGCCCCTTTCTGTCCACATATTGGTAGTGTGTGTGCCTGGAGACTGGGGAGACAGGGAGGTGTGCCCCTCCCTTCCGCTCCTCTTCCACTCCCTTCCCTTAGTCTCTGCCCTCCATCCCTCTCTCCTCTTCACTGTTCCCTGGATGATAAGAGGGGCAGCTCAGGGAGACAGGGTATTGCCAGTGACGACTTTCCTGGGGTCTAAGATGCAGAGTCAGCCAAATGACTGGTGGATGGGATTTTGAGTGAAAATGGGGCCTTCCCCTTTTATCTGGTAGCACTCATGATGCATGGACTCCCTCTGGAAGGACTCAGGGAAGGAAGCCTGTCCTCTTGGACTGGCCAGGACGTGAGACATTGGGTCCACCTCACGCCATGGCCTGTGTGCCCATGGAGATGTGCGAGTGCAGGCCAGGACTACCCTTTAGAGGGGTAGCATCTGTGGAAAGAGGAAGCGTTTCCCTTCTCCAAATCACTCGGGGGCGGTGCCCACACTACCTCCTTCCTCCTCCTCTTCCCTGGAGTCAGGCACAGCCAGTGGAGCTGGGTCTCCCCGGAGTAGGTCGACTAGATCAGCCTCGGCTAGGTCAGCAGTAGAGGCCCTCCCCTCCCCGTTTTGATTTCTGGGTTGCCGGGAACCTCACCTAGCCCACAGACCAAGGCACCATGGGCAGAAGTCTTAAAAAAGGATAGCTGTTCCTGTGCGGCCTTGGGCAGATCACCCATCCTCTCTCTGAGTCTGTAGCCTCCCCTTTAAAGCAAGACTCTGAATGCGTTCCTGGCTGAGTTGCTCTGAGGCCATGTTGACCTGCTGGCTGATGAGAACCCCAGTGAGCTTCAGCTATCCTGCAAGAGCCTCGATGCCCAGGGGGGTGGAGCCAGGCACTGTCCTGGGGGATGGCCACCCTGTACTGGGACCCAGTGTCTGGCTGGCTCCTGGTGTCCTGATTTCCTGTTTGTCATGCCCTCCAGTTAGGGCTGGGGACAGGAGGGGGCCTGGCACAAGTGGGGGCCAGTTCAGCCCACACCTGCTAAGGGCCTGCTAAACACACAGCCCTGGGGGAGTGGTGGGGAATGTGACAAAGGAGCAGCAGAGGAGGACAGGGCCTCAGGCCTGCAGCCAGCTGATGGCATTCTTCCTCAGCCAACAGAGCCTTCATCCCCCCTCTCTTCTCTCACTGCCCAGAACAGGTATCTCCCCCTTCTCCAGCTCCAGAAATCCTATCCACCCTTTAAGGAACATCCTGTATGCTGCCTCTTCCCGGAAACCTTCACAGCCATTCCCCCTTCCTCACGACACACTTGCACCTTTGAATGCCTGTGGATCCTTATTTCTTTTTTTCTCCCAACACTCATCTCTCTACCACGGAATGACTTCTTCCCACCTAGCTCCTGCTGTGAGCTGTAATCATTTGGGAGATCTTTTCCCCAGTTATCTGGTTTTTGATGGTAGGGACAGTCTCAGATCCCTTAGTACCTCGCAGCAGGGAACACAGAGCCTCACACATACCTGGTGCCCGGGTGCTAGGTCATTTGGGGGGAGAGATACCAAGGGCCGTAGCAGCAGTCTGCCCTGTTCCCTGGCACTCATCCACTGCCAAGTCTTGCACATGTGTCCCAGACCCCAGGGTTCCGTCTGCAGCCCAGACTACACTTAGGTGAGACCTCACTTGGGACTCCTACAGCCCCCCTGTCCACCAGGCCAGTAGACATCTCTACTTTGCAGTCTTGGGAACTTTGCTGTGGCATAAGCCAAACACCAGTCATCTTTGCTGCCTCCCCCTGCCCTTTTGTGCTGCCTGGACCATTGTAGCAGCTACTAACTGGTCTCTCTTGCCCTTCTACAAGTCGTTCTTCACACAGCTGCTCGAAAGATCCTATACCACTGTAAATCAGATCTTGCTTCTCCCGTGCCTGGAAGCTTTCTGTGGTTTCTCCTTGCATTTAGGATAAAATCCCAAAGTCATATTAAGGCCAGCAAGGCCACCTGGTCTGGCCTCAGCCCACCTCTCCAGCCTGGTCTTGCATATGTTTTCCTCTTGAATTTTAAGTTCCCACTACCTTAGTCTTATGTCAATACCTTGAACGACTGCCCCCCCCTGCCCAATCTCTAACCCCAGGGCCCTTGCACAGGCTCTCTCCTTTACTGGGACCACATTCCTTCTTACATTTTGCCTAACTTCTAAGCTTCTACTCTTTTTTCAGGTCTCTGCCTTGAGGTCCTCCCTGAGTCTTCAACCTAAATTAGGTACCTACATTAATTCTTCTTCAAAGCATATTATAGTTGTTTCATAATACCAATTACCTCAGTTTGCAATTATATTTACATATATATTTACGATTATATGTTTAATGGCTGTTGCTCCATAAGGTCTGCAAGAACAGGCTTACCAGGGTATCTACATAGGAGAGGCTCAGAAAATACTTTTTCTGAATCAGGCTGGCATGGTGGGAATATGGGCTTTGGCAGCAGAAAGTTCAAATACTCAGGTTACCCTTTATTAGCAGTGTGAACTTGGGACAACCCACCTAGCTTTGCTGAGACCTTAGTTTATGTGTAAATAGGAATAACGCCCATTTACCTCTTGGGAGTTGCTCAAGGATTAAATGACAAAAGGGGTTAAGAACCTGGCTTCTAGAGGAATATCCTTGGGAAGCCTGTCAATTCCTATCCCCTTTTAGAGAGAGGGAGCTCTGCTGCAGGGTCAGTGAGAGTGACAGGATACCCTCTCCTCTAAGGATATCCCCCTCCTTCTTGGTCCTGCCAACCTAGGCCTTTCTTCTACTGAAACAGGCATCCCGAGGGCTTCCGGGAGGAAGTGGTCAGCTGGAAGGCGCCAGCCCCTCCTTTTAGCTCTCCCAGGTTGGACTGCGCGGTCGGGGGCCGATCCTGGTTCCGCCACTGGGAGACACCCTGGGCGGGGTTTTGCTCGCCGGAAGCACGCAGAACTTGGGGTGGAGAGCTCCCTCTGCACGCGTTTGTGCCAAAGCATCCGTGCTGCCGCGTCGGGTTCTGACGGGCGGGCGGCCGGAGTCACACATGATGTCACAGACAATGACACAAGCCGGGTGTCTCAACCCTTTCACAGCGCCTGAGCTGCACAATGTCACACCCGGGACACCCAGCACGCCGTGTTCGTGGCGCAAACACTTGGCCCCGCGCACCCTGGTCCTTTGCGTCCTGCGGCCACTCTCCGCGACTCTGGGGGCGCTCACCCTGCCCGGGGTGGGGGGCCGGGGGCCGGCGGGGGAGCCCCGAGGGCGGGCTGGCGAGCGGGTGATGTCACGGGCAGCGGTGGGTGGGTCACCCGGAGGTGAGGCGCCGCCAGGCGAGTTCAGCGAGAGTTCAGCCGCATTGCATTAGGCAAATGAGGCCCGGGCCGGGTGGGGGGTGTGTTGGGGGAGGACACCGGGACCACCTCCTCCTCCCCGCCCCATCACCTCTCCTCTACCAGCGCCGGGCCAAGGACTGACCAAACCACGGGGGAGGCTGGGAGCCGGAACCGGGATGGGGGAGACTCCCGCCCCTCTCCGGTCCCTGCCTCTGCGTGCAGCCCCCACCCCTCCGCGTACCCTGCCTCCGTCCATCCTCTGCGTACTCCTCCTCTGGAGCATTTTCCCCTGTGAGTCCCCTCCTTCTCTCCTCCCCCTTCCCAGGCTCCCCCCACCCCGCCCGCCCTAGCACGCCTCTCCCAGTCAGTCCCCTGCGTTTCGCCCGCCGCAGTCGGTCCCGCACGGCAAGGGTTAAGTCAGGGGCGGTGCCTGGACGGGACGGGGCGGAGGGAAGGGGGTGGGGCCGCCGGGGAGGGGGCGCTCAGGCTCGGGGCTGGGGGCTGCAGCGCGCACCTCGGAGACTGAGCGTAGGCCGGCAGCCCCGGGCCTGGCGGAGGCGGAGCCGCGCGGGGTCCCCACCCCCACCCGGAATCCTCGCCCCAGAGAAGCTCGGGAGCCCCGGCGGGGAGGAGGAAGTGCCCGGCGTGCCCCCCCCGCCCCCCATCCCGCGCCGATCCCGCCCCCGGCCGGCGCACTTGGGAGCCGCGGGACTCTGCCTCGGACAGCATGCGACTCGAGACGGGATCCCCCTCGAGGTGGAGCCGCTGAGTTCCCGGGCCTCGGCCGGACGTTCCCGGGGTGGGGGAGCCGAGGGACCCCCTCCTCCCCCCACACACAACTTCCCGGCTGTTCGCCTGGGACTGGCGGAGCGGCCGGCCGACTTTGAACAGGGACTTCGGGCGACGGGCGGCCCCCGGGCTCGGGTCGCCTGTCGGGGCTGGGGGGGTGGGAGGGGGACGTGCCCCTCGCCCCCAGCTGCTCTCCGCGGATGGCGCCGCCGGCTGAGTGAGGGAGGCGGCGCGCATGACTTCCCCGCCCGGACCTCTTGTCTTCGCGGGGAAGATGTACGAGAGTGTGGAAGTGGGGGGGCTCACCCCCACCCCCAATCCCTTCCTTGTGGTGGATTTTTATAACCAGAACCGGGCCTGTTTGCTCCCGGAGAAGGGGCTCCCCGCCCCTGGTCCCTACTCCACCCCGCTCCGGACTCCGCTTTGGAATGGCTCAAACCACTGTAGGTACCGGCCTCCCCTCTCCCATTGTAGGAGCTGGGGCTGAGGGTGGGCAGTGGAGCTTCCACACCCACCGGGGATGCGGGCCTGGGGCTTGGGGGGGGATCGCTTGTGTCTACTCTTCACTTCCCGTCTCTCTTGCTGGAACTCGGGTGCCCTTGCTGGACAATTGGACCCTACCGAGGAGCCTTGGGCGCTCTTTCTCCGTACATCAGGGCTGAGGAACTTTGGGGGGTTCTTCCTTCAGGAAACGTTTGTTCATCTGGCCTGCTACTTCTGGCAGGGGAAGTGAAGCCCCTGGCCCCCAGTTTGAATCTTCTTGCTTGGAATCCAGTCGCTTCAGCGCAGAGTGGTCCTTTCTTCCACCCTGCAGGGTGCGGTAAAGGCCCGATCCGTGGGCTTATCTGCTCAGAGGAGGAGGGGCCTCCTTCCCAGATCCCACCCGTGGAAGCCTGGGGGAGAGCTCCCTCCTGTGCAACAGCTGCTGCCCCCAGCCCTTGCCCTTGTGTCATTAGAGTCAGTGTCAGGGGACCACTCGATGTCTTTGGTGTTGGCAGTGTGGTGTGGCAGGAAGGGGCAACTTCATCTGACGTCCGTCTGCCGTCCTAGCCAATCCTTCCATCCTGGGGAGGGGCACCTGTCCATAGGAGGGTTGCTCTGGCCCTGGACACCTGGCTGGCATCTTTGAGGTTTCTGTCCCAGGAATGGGAGGAGGAGAGCGGCTGCTGTGGGGGGAAGGATTGCCCTCCTCCTAATCCTAATCGGGTTTGCTCTCTGGGGGAGGAGTTTGTTTTGTTGTGGGTCTGGGCTGCTCTGGAAGTGAGGGAAGCATCCCCTGCCACTCCAGCTGTGTCCTTTTGTTACCCTGTTTACGCTTAGGGATAGGGGCTGGCACTGGGTTGTCCCTAAGAGGGGCGCTGATGAGAACCCTGGAGTCAGTCCTGGGAACCTCCTCACCCTCCTGCTGTCCTCCATCTGGGTTCGGGCTCCTCTGGAAGGGAGGGGCTCTGTGCACCCCCGAGAGCTGTGAGTGCCTGGAGTGCACACCTGGGTGTGTTTGAACCCAGCTGTGAGGTAGTGTACCTGAGTGGGAGGGAGCCGGCGCTAGGGGCTGTTGTTACCTGGGTCGGGTTTCTTCCCTTTCTCTGCCGGCTGCCTCCCTCCTGCCTGCCAGGGAGAAGGGGTGGAATGGGTCCCTGGAGGCCTGACAGATTGGAGAAGGTTGAAGGGTAACCTCCAGTCCCTTTGGTCTAGGAAGAGGGAGACCTGGAGCAGAGAGACACCCCACCACTGCCCCTCCCAGAGCCACCTCATCCCCATCCTTTCCTATTGTCCTGCCCCTTGACCTTTGCCTCTGGGGCCCAGTGGCTGGGAGGCTGCAACTCACACCGTGGGAGGCAAAGGGGGAGGGGTGTGAGTGTCGACTGACTTAAGCCAAAGGGGAGAGGTCAGAGGTGTGACACCAGGACCCTTCTTCCCGCCCTCCAGACCTGGAGGAAGGTGTTTCTCCCCAGTGGGATCATTGGGGGCACAGCTGCCATGGTCTCCCCTGTCACCACGTTGGCCACCTTTGCCAGAGGACTGGGGGAAAGCTGGAATCAAAGACCCTGGGCTCCAACCCCATCTCTTCCTTCATTGCATGGGGGCAGCTCAGCTCTCCCTGGCCCCAAACTGGTAGAGGAGGAGGAGTATGGAGTCCAGCAGGCCTTGGGTTTGGTGAGGCTGGTGATGGGGAAATGGAGGCCTGTTTCCCACGCTCTGTCTGGAGTTGGGTAGAGCTAGAGGTCTGGGATCCCCTGCTCCCCTAGTTGCCCTGTAGGTGTGTGTATGTCATTGGCATGCCAGTGGGGCTCAGCCCCAAGACTGGGGGCTGGGCGTGGTGGGTGTGGGAGTTGTTCTGAGGCACAGGAAAGACCTGGAGGCTGCTGGCCCTAGGGGTCCTTGACCCTGTCTAGTGTACAGGGGGTCACCACCGCTGCCTCGGAACCCCTTGCTGTATGTGGAGGTCCTGTGGGGACAGGAGGCCTCCAGCTCTCTCACCCAGATCCTCCTCTGCCTCCCACCACCTGCGCCAGAGGTGGGAAGAGACTGCAGGCTTGGAGTGGGGGGTGGTGTGGGTGGAGACCCTTTCAATCCCGCAGGGCCCTGGGAATTTTGCCTCCTTCCCCAGAGCCCCCCTTTGGGGGCACTGGAGGATGGGGGGTACACAGGATGTGGCTCCCCATCTGTCCCCCACCAATCTCACCGCTCACGCCTCCACCCGCTCCCAGACGTCCAAGAATGTGAAGCACGTGGATGCTCGTGGTGGGGGGAGGGGAGAGATGCTTATCGGGGCGCTGGGCTAGGGGCCTCCTTCCGCTGCTACTCCCAGAGCTACTCCACCCTGCCCCTCGGCGGGGTGTGGGGGGAGGAAGGGCGGTGGGGGGGACCCCGCGCCCCCTCCTCACCCCTCCCCAGGGGCTGTGAGGGGAGCTGCGGAGGAGTGGGCGCCAGCTGGATTGGGAGGGGAGCCGCTGGCCAGGGGCCCGGCTGATTTCCTGCTGATCTCCTCCAGGAAACTGGCCTCTTGTGTGAGGCCGCGAACGGCTCTGGGGCGTGGGGAATCCGGAGCACTGTGCCTCCTGCCCCCTGCCCTCCAGAGGCCGGGGGAGGGGAACCTGGCAGCGCTGGCAGGAGGGGACGCTGGCTTCCTGGGCTGGTTCCAGCCCTCCGCAGGGTGCTGGGACGTGGGGCCGAGTAGGTGTGGTGCCCCTGCAGCCTCCTCCTTCTGCAGGAAGATGATAGATTTGTGGGCTGGGGCCTCTTGGGCAGGGAGGTGAGCAGGGAGGGGCCAGGCCCTGACAGTCCTTCCCCCAGACATCGGGTGTGCAGGGTTAAGGCTGAATCCCAACCACTGCAGAGGCTACGGGGTGGGGGTGGGGGGGCGCCCAGAGTACCCTGGGCTTCCCTAGGCTGCTGGCTGGCCGCCTGGGGAGGTGGGAACTGGGCCAGGGCTCTGGGTTCAAAGGGCACAGGGCAAAACCTCTGGCCTGTTACCTGGGTGACAGGTGGGGATGTGCTGGAGAGGGGGGACGTGCAGAGCACCCTAGAGCCTCAGAGGCGGTCAGCTGCAGTGGGATGGGCTGAAAGGAAACCTCACAGCCCAGACTAGCTCCCACCTCAGCTCATCTCCCCTCATCCTGCCAAAAACAATTTTAAAAAGCACATGCATTAAGTTCTATGAACACCCTCTGGACTTTGCCTTAGCTCCAAATTTCTATGGGTCTTTGCCCCTTTAGTCAGTCTCTGGCCTTGGAGCTATCTGTCCCTCGTCCGAGTAATCCTGTGGGTCTCCCCATGCCCTCCCCTCCATCTGCCCCAGTCTGTACCCCAAAGCTCCGCCTGTCCATTTTAGAGGTGGGGGATTGGAGGGGTGGGCCCGGGGAAAGGGCGGTTGGGGAGGGCTGGGGAGGGAGGTCAGTGCCTTCATCCTCTGCTTATTGGAACGCTGGCTGGGATTCTAGGCCATGGTCCCCCCCCCCCCCCCCCCCTTGTCCTTGCCCCCCCCCCCCCACCAGTCTGGATTGTCTATTGTTACTCCTTTTACGTCTTGGAAAAAGTTAGCACAACAAAGGCCTTCTTTGTCGCTCACCCCTCTGCCTCCTGGCCTCACCCAGGCCCCCCAACCTCACCCCACCCCCCAGCAGCTGTTCTCAGGCCTCTCGCCTGTCTGATTTGCTTGTCTGGCCTCAGGGAGGGTGAGGTGGGGGAAGAGCCTGGCCAGGGTAGTTTAGAGTTGGGGAGAAGCAGAGGGCCAGGGGAGGTCAGTGAAGAGGCTGTGGACTGGTGGGGGTCTAGGCATCCACTATCTTCTGCTGCAGGCTGGTCTCTAGGTAGAGACGGGGGTGGGGGGCACAGGGCCACAGCGGTGCTGGTCAGCCAGGCTGACCAGGGAATTGGTGCCCGGGCCCCACTGAGAGCCAGGAAGGCCCTGCCAAGGTTATTGGCCTGGTTCCCTGTCATCACTGCCTGGCAGTTCCTGGTGTGTCTGCAGGTAAGGGGGAGGGGGGTCATATGCAGCCAACCCCCACCCCCCGTCCAGCTGCTGCTTTTCTCTGTGCCTGCACTTGGGAGCTACGTGATTCATGGCTTATAAGGTGCTTGGACCAGGATTCTGGGACTCTCTGAATTCCAGAAGCTTGTGTGCTGGAGTTTTGGGGGAGAGTGGGTAGGATTCTGGGGTATGAGGGAGGCTGGGATCTTCCTACTCAGGGAGACATCCTTGCCCTCCTTGGCTCTGGACAAGTAGACTTGTCAAAGGCCTCTGGACACTGCCGGGTGGTACCTTGGGCATCTGGGATTGCCTCAGTCTAGTTCTCATCCAGCATGATACACCCCAGTTCCCCAGGCTTTGGGCACAGTCAGCCCCCACCCAGCCCAGCTCTGTTCTGCCTGGGGTGATGGGCAGGGGGCCAGGCAGTGGGGAGGATTTGGCTAGTTGGGGCTGCCCCTGTTGGCTGGGTCACCCCTCTTGGCTGCCCTCTTGGAGCTGAATAACAGGAGGGGAGGAGGGTAGTAACCCGGACATAGTATTGAGAGCAGACAGACAGAGCATTGATAGAAACAGACCCCCCTTTGTCATGCTGCTTCCCCCCAGACGGGGCACCCAGAGAGCTCTGGGCTTCCGGGGCTCAGAGGGACTCCACTCCCTGTCTCCAGGGGTCCCCCTGCTTATCTAAGGGGAATCCCCACCTGCTCTGCTCCAACCTTTGCGAATCTTATTTGCACACCCTGCCTTGGGTCCCTAGCCAGGGGTTTGTTTAGGTGGAGGAGGGGCTGTGGCTACTGGTGGGGGGGGGGAGGAGGGAGCGGAAGCAGAGGGGGTGGGGGAGTGGCCGCTTTGAATATCCTGTTGACCCCAGTTTCCTCTGCCCCCAGCTTGTGTCCTCTTCCCTCCCTCCTCATTAGACCTTAACTCCTTCCTAACTCGGGGGAGATGGGGCCAGGCTACCCTGTGGGGCAGGGGCTGGAAAGCCAGGCTGGCTCCTCTCCCGAGCCCCCATGCCTAGTCCTGTCTGCCTGCGAATCTGATTGTTTATCCTCTGATCTTTCTGGTTTTGAAGGTGGGGTCCTGGGGCAGTAGGCAGGAGTGATGGGGTGCTGGAAGCTTCGTTGGCAGCTCATTGTCCAAGTCTGGCTGAGAAGTCCCAGCTTTCCTGAGACTGTCCCTGCCCCAGACTGAGAGTCCTGGTAGCAGTGGTGAGGCTGGGAGGCTCCTGGGGGAGCTCGTGAGGCAGGGTGGGCGCCGTGTTAGGGATGGTGGCCTGGGTCTCTAACCACCCCTCCCCTCTTCTCTCTCTAGCCATCGAGACCCAGAGCAGCAGTTCCGAAGAAATAGTGCCCAGCCCTCCCTCGCCGCCCCCTCTCCCCCGCATCTACAAGCCTTGCTTTGTCTGCCAGGACAAATCCTCAGGCTACCACTATGGGGTCAGTGCCTGTGAGGGCTGCAAGGTGAGTTGACAGGGTCACCGGGAAGGACAGGCCTGATGAGATAAATGGGATGTCCCCACTGCCTCGTCCTGCAGCATGCCCTTTGCTGGGGGGATGTCTCGGAAACTGCTGCTCTTGCTTCCTTCCCTGCAGAAGGTGACAGAGCCATGGAGGAGAGGAAGCCTGCATTAGATGACCAGGGACCCCCAAACCAGAGGTCCCCTTCCTGCTGGAGCCCCTCTCCCCAACTCCACCCTGCGGCGGGCAGGGCAGACACCCGCCTTGCCCCTGCTTGCTACCCGGGTTGTCGTAGTGAGCTGGCTGCCAACTGGCTCTTGGCTGGGGACCCAGGAGGCCTGCCCCCGATGGCCCTGCCTGAGCCTCAGCATGGCTGCCTGGCAGAGGTGGTTAGGAGCAGGCGCCCTGATTGGCCTCTCCTTCAGGTGCCCGGGCTGTGGGATCCCCAGTGTCTGACGGGGTTTCCCCGGGCCTGTGGTAGACTCCAGAGAACGGTTGTGGCTGCCACCTTCCCAGCAGCTGTCGGCCTGGCTTCTTCCCTTCTCCCCAATGCCCGAGCCTCTGTGTCGGTGTCTACCCTGGGGACTGGGGCGCAGAAGCTGCTCAGCTTCGAGGCTCGGCTTCAACCGGCTGCCCCTCAGCGGGGAGTGGCTTTCCCCAGGTGTGCGCTGGAGACCAAGGCCAAGCACAAGGCTTTGGACTCTTTGGGTCTACCTGCCCTATCTGGTTGTTCCAGTTTGTCTCTGGTCGGCCTGTGTGTAGACCCTGACCAGCCCAGGTCAGCCTGTGACGGTGCCTGTCTGCTGGGTTGATGAGCGCCTGTCCTGCTGCCTTACTCCAGATCATGTGTGCTTCTCCACCTCTCTGGCTGGCCTGTGTATGGCCTTCTGTGGCCTCTTTCTCCTGTGCTCTGAGCCCGGGGCTGTGGGTTCCAGAGCCCTGCCTCTCTCCCATCGAGTCCCATCTGCCCCTCTCCCTGATTCACTAGCAGCCTTGAGGTCCTTTGCCCCCGGAGGAAGCCAGAACGGTGGCAATAATAGGTTGTGGGAAGACAGCTGTCCACCTGCCGTGCTGAGGCCGGCACTGGCATTTTCGGAGGGGGGTGTCCTTGTAGGTGGACTGTTTTCTTCACCTTGTCAAGCCTGCCCAGCTGGGTGAAGGCCAAAAGCTTGAGACAGCAGCTGGCCTGGCCCTCTGGCCCCAAGGCTGAGGCTCCAGGCCAGCCCTGCTCCCACCATGGGTGTGGCTGACCCGGCTCCTTTTCCTCCGCACCCAGGGCTTCTTCCGCCGCAGCATCCAGAAGAACATGGTGTACACGTGTCACCGGGACAAGAACTGCATCATCAACAAGGTGACCCGGAACCGCTGCCAGTACTGCCGACTGCAGAAGTGCTTTGAAGTGGGCATGTCCAAGGAGTGTGAGTGCCCCGGGCCGGGGGCTGCCGGGTGCAAGGCAGTGTCTGATGTGCTCCTCAGAGGCTGGGGATGTAGGGACGTGGGGCTGGGCTCGTGGGGATGGGGGTGCCATGGAGCCCGCTGCGTGGTCTGTGGGCTCATGGTTAAGGACGGTTTGTGTGGAGCTGCGAGAACCTGTCTGTCCATGTGTGTAGCCAACTGCACGTCTGTGTGTTGGCATGCTGTTGGCTGTGTGTGCTTGCACACGTGTGTGCATGTGTGTCCGCTTCCAGGCCCTGCTTGGCTTTGGGGTGGGACTCAGGGCATACCTGAGGGCCCCTGGATCGTCCCTCTTGGGGGAGGGCTTGCACTGGGGGGTGCTAGTTGCTCTGTGTGTGTGTGTGTGTGTGTGTGGCGGTGGGTGCCGCTGGCACAGGGATCTGAAAGCCATTGTCTGGCGAAGCCAGGGACCTAGAGTTGGAAGAGAGAATTGGGACTTCTTAGATCCCAGAGGAACTGGGGGTTTCCAGTTTGGGCTCAGCTGAGGCCCGATGGAGGGAGGGAGGGAGGGAGGGAGGGAGGGCTGGACAGGGAGACCCTCTTGTGTTGAATCATGGGTGTTGCCGTGGTGACCGGTGATTGATGATGTCAGAGATAAATGACGCTGACAGACGCCTCCTTGTCTGCGTGGCCGTTGCCATGGAGCCTGAGCCTTGGGGGATGGGGTGGGGGAGGGGGGCTGCAGGACCCCCTAGCCCTTTGTGGGGAGGGCAATGGAAGAGGGAGGTGGGAGGGGATGTGGGGGGACATGAGGAGTCCCAGATGGGAGCAGAGGGGCCCTGCAGCAGCCTGCTGCCTCCTGCCACGGGAGGCAAAGGACGCGTGGTCTGGCGCCCAGGAAGTGCTGTTGAGTGGGTGTCAACTTAGGACCCTTCCCTTCAGGGCCCAGTGCCGCCGCCTCCCCATTGCTTCTGCCACCTTCCACTCCCCGAGCTTTTTAGCGCAGAGGGACCAGGGTGGGGGCCTCTTTCCCTCCCACCACCAACTCCCCCTTTCCCTCCCTCCATCTCCTCTCCGGCTGCTCTGTGCCCTGGAGCTGAGCAGCTGCCATTTCAATAGAATTAAAGCTTCCGAATGATAAACGTCTTGTCACAGCTGCAATTTTCTCTTCCCAAATTATCCCCCCCACTCTCCCTCTCCCTCTCCCTCCTCTCCCTTGCACTTTATTGAATTTGCAGAATCGACATGAGTGATCTCCAAATTATGCCGGCTCCCCCAACCCCCACCCACTGCCCCCTCCCCAGGCCCCCCACCCCCACCCTGTCTTCCTCCAGCGTCAGCAGCCGCCACCACTGGCCCTGTGAGTGATTGTGTGTCTGGGATAATCGGCTGGTAACGACCCCATCGCTTCTTTAAAGCCGAGTGGTGTGTGCCGCTCCGTGCCCCTGGTGATTCGTCAGCTCCCCCAGCTAATGGGCCGAGAGATTCTCGCCTGGCCCCCTACTTTCGGGCTGGGGAGCTGCTCTGAGCCAGTCCCAGGGACTCCCAGAGAGACGGCTGCAGAGGGAGTGGGGGGGGGCAGGGGAGGCAGAGCACAGAGGTAGGCCCCCCTGCACACTTGCTCTCAGCCGCGGACACCCGTGCTCCTGGAGTGTGGGCTTGCGTAGATGCGTTGGGTTCAGCGGACGTGGGCCGGCCAAGAGGTTTGTGTGTGTGTGTGTGTGTGTGTGTGTGTGCAGTTGTCACGTGCTGGGGCCAGATTCGGCACTGGGGTCCGGTGGGCATGGAGGGGTGGGCCGTGCGCAGACACCTTACCTGCCCGCGCCCTCCTGTGTGTGCACTCACACGTGCTGCACTCCCGCATGTGCGTTCCTGCGCGCGTTCGCGAGGCCCGGCTGGGTGACATCCTTGGCCCTTCTGGCGGGAGGAGCTTGGGTGGGGGTGGGCCGCCGCACCTGCTGTAACCCTGGCCTCTGCCCTCCACAGCTGTGAGGAACGACAGAAACAAGAAGAAGAAGGAGGCGCCCAAGCCCGAGTGCTCCGAGAGCTACACGCTGACACCTGAGGTCGGGGAGCTCATCGAGAAGGTGCGCAAAGCGCACCAGGAAACCTTCCCTGCCCTCTGCCAGCTGGGCAAATACACTACGGTATGGTTCCCCCCAGCCTGGTGGGGTGGGGCGGGGCGGGGGGTACACCCAGTGCCACCTGGCCCATCTTCCCCTCCTCACCCCTGCCCGGGCTTCCGGGTCCTTTCCCTGCTTCTCCCTCCTCCTCCTGCTTCCTGATGAGAGAGCTCTCAGGAAGCGAAGTGGGTGGAGAGCAGGCCTGTGGGGGTGGCAGAGCCAGGCCGAGAAGGGGCACATGAGGAGAAGGCCCTCACTCTGCCCTGTCCTCCCAGAACAACAGCTCAGAGCAACGTGTCTCTCTGGACATTGACCTCTGGGACAAGTTCAGTGAACTCTCCACCAAGTGCATCATTAAGACTGTGGAGTTCGCCAAGCAACTGCCCGGCTTCACCACCCTCACCATTGCTGACCAGATCACCCTCCTCAAGGCTGCCTGCCTGGACATCCTGGTGAGGGTCTGCACCCCGCCCCCCTGGCCACTGCCCCCGAGTCCTTGGAGGAGTTCCTGCCGTTCAGATAGCCTCCTTCCCCAAAAACACGTCTGGAATCGATCTGTCCAAGTGCCCACCACCCAAATGTCCACCCTTCCTTTCCCCCACGTGACCGCCTGTTCCCTCAGCCCCTCCGCATCTGGATGTACACTGCTTCACCCGTTCACCCCCACACACATCCATCCACGCTCACCCCGTCCTTCCATTCAACCTTTCGCCCTGCCGCCCATCTGGCCACCTCTTCCGTCTAATAAAGATTCACCTAGAACCCTGTGTGGCCGGGCCTTGAGCTAAGTGTCAGGAAACGGAGGTGAACACAGCACCGGCCCCTCTCTCGAGAACCTTCTGTGGGTGGAGGCAGCAGATACGTAAACAGAGGTTACCAAACCGTGCTAAGTGCTGGCCGGAGATGGGGGCGGGCTGTCCCTTCCCTGTGTGAGAGAGAGCCACAGCTGCGGGGCCCCAGGCAGGCATCCCAGAGGAGGGGTCACCCTGGGTTGTATAGAAGGGGGATGTGAGACGGCCCTAACAGGAACAGGGTATGACAGGCTGGAGGGTGTGAAAGCAGCTGGATTCAGGGGACTGCAGGGCATTTGGTGGGGCAGAGGGTGACCAGGCCAGAGGCTGGGTGTGCTTGGTGGGAACTGCCAAAGTCAAGACTGGAAGGACTCTCCTTGACTTCCCTAATGGGCTCAGCCCACCTATCCCCCTTGGCCACCTCCAGGGCAGGGAACCTGCAAGGTGACAAGGCTGCAGCTTCCTGATAGGGGTGGGACGGGAGGAGCAGGATGTGGCATTTCTGGGGAGCCCGCTATTCCCATGCTCCAGATGCAAGAGTTTCAGACCTGAATCAGGGTTTGAAATGGTTGAAGCTGGTACACATTTCATGGAGTTCTGCTGTGTACCCAGGCCTGGGGACTGGAGACCCTGCTGTGTACCCAGGCCTGGGGACTGGAGACCCAAATCTGCTATGGTCCTTGCCTTCTGAAAATTCTAGTTTCTCTCTAGGTGATCTAGATCTGTGTGCACGGGACAGTAGCTGCTTGCTGTGTGTGGCTCTTTGAGTTTAACTTAAGAGTAAATTTAGTTCAGTTCCTCAGCTGCACTAACCACATTTCCAGGGCCCAATGGCTCTGCTGGCCGGTGGCTGCTGTTTGAGTGCTATGTAGACATAGACCGTTTCCATTATTGCAGAAGGTTCTATGGGACAGCACTGGTCTGGCCGCCTGCCTGGTGGTCCCGTGGGGCCACTGGTACTGGAAGTGCTGGGGAGGTGGGGCGAGTCCCTGAACCCGTGCACCCTCTCTGCACCCAGATCCTGCGGATCTGCACGCGGTACACGCCCGAGCAGGACACCATGACCTTCTCCGATGGGCTGACCTTGAACCGGACCCAGATGCACAATGCCGGCTTCGGCCCCCTCACGGACCTGGTCTTCGCCTTCGCCAACCAGCTGCTGCCCCTGGAGATGGATGATGCTGAGACTGGTCTTCTTAGTGCCATCTGTCTCATCTGTGGAGGTGGGCAGGGGGGCCGGGGCTGGGGGGCCAGGCCCGGGGGGTGGGGTGGCCCCCGGAGTCTCTGCCAGGGAGAAGCCCAGGGTCAGATCAGAAGGGGACCTTGGCCTCAATCAGGCCCTTCTCAAAGGGATGAACAGAGAATGCAGAGGGGGGCAGGGCCTGGTCGGCTGCCATATAACAAGGGAGTAGAGGCGGATGCCTGATGTCTGCTTCCCTGTTGGTGGGCTGTGCCCCTTCCGGGGGGCTTAAGAGTGCGGGCTTGAGGGTCAGGCCACCCAGGTTCAAATCCTGGCCAGCTTGTGACCTCGAGCAGGTTGCCGAGCTTCACTGAGTCCCTATTTCTTTAAAATGGGGCAGTAAGGGTCTCTACCTCATAAAGTTGATGGGGGGACCAAGAGGGCAATAAGTGAGGCACAGTTTGCCTACAGCAAGGCCCAGTCATTGTTGGCTGCTCTGATTATTTGATTGTTAAGAGCTTTGATGTACTGAGCTGGTGTCCTTGAAGGGAGTGAGACCTCCCTGGGCATCCTCCGTTTGCCTGAGGACAGCCCTGCCTGTGTTCAGAGGTCTCGCCCCTACGAATTGGGCTGCCAGAGAGGGCTGCGGATGACCCTTACCCCAGTTCCTCTCTGCTCCCATTTAAGGGCCTCTTAGGTCCTTTCTCACAGCACACAGACCCCAACCACTGCCCTGTATGGGGAGGTCCCAGCAGCAGAGATCCTCGGCCCGTGGCCTGGGCCAGCGCGCACCCCAGTGGCCGAGGCTGGGAGTGCAGCTGTGTGCCTTGCTCGCCGGGGCCGCTGCTCAAGGGGCACCTGCTCCCTGCTTCCTCAGACCGGCAGGACCTGGAGCAGCCAGACAGGGTGGACATGCTTCAGGAGCCGCTGCTGGAGGCGCTGAAGGTCTATGTGCGGAAACGAAGGCCCAGCCGCCCCCACATGTTCCCCAAGATGCTGATGAAGATCACAGACCTGCGAAGCATCAGTGCTAAGGGTGAGGCTCGTGCCCTGTGTGTATGCCAGAGCTGGACTGAACACCTGGCCCCGGACCCCCCTGCCCGTGCCCAGAGTCAGGCCACCCACATGGGAGCCAACAGCCCATGTCTTTGTGCCCAAGGTGATGCCCCTTCCCCGGGGCCCGGTGACCTCCTCCTGCCTGGGAGCTCTGAGGGGGGCACTGTCACCTTCGCCTGGTAGTTGAGGGCTTGGCTCTGCAGCGTGTGTTGAGCAGGTCCCTTCACAGCTCAGCCTCAGTTTCCCACCGGAGGGATGGGGATCGTGATGGTGTTTACACAGTTGTGTTTGAGGTGTCAGTAGGAGAACCCATAACACAGAGTATGCAGGAAGGGCCCTCAGTCAACCCTCGGCAGTCTGACCCCAGAGCCTGGATTTGGAACCACGGCTGCCCCCTAGACCCAGGGGCCTGAGAGAGCTGGCTTATGTCAGAGAACCGATCCCTGAGTTCCGTCCATAGCGGATGCCGATAGGAGTCGGACCAGCCTTTCCAGCCCCACACCCTCCTTCCTGGAGCTTCGTGAGGCTGGGGGTCCACGGGCTGACCTCTGCTCCTCCTTCCCGCCAGGGGCTGAGCGGGTGATCACCCTGAAGATGGAGATCCCGGGCTCCATGCCACCTCTCATCCAGGAAATGCTGGAGAACTCGGAGGGCCTGGACACTCTGAGCGGACAGCCAGGGGGTGGGGGGCGGGATGGGGGCGGCCTGGCCCCCCCACCCGGCAGCTGTAGCCCCAGCCTCAGTCCCAGCTCGAACAGAAGCAGCCCGGCCACCCACTCCCCGTGACTGCCCGTGCCCCGTGGACACAGCCCTCACCCCGCGCCCTGGCTTTTCTTTGCCTTTCTACCAACCATGTGACCCCCACTAGCCCTGCCCCCCCACCTGTCCTCCCTTTCCTCGGGGACAGGAGGGAGGAGGCGGCGACTCTTCAGAGGGAGGCCCGGGCAGGATGGACTGCCTGCTCCTGCCTCCTGGGCTGACGTCAGGGGCAAGGTCGTGAACTGATTGAGGACCCCTGGTCCTGGGCCTCAGGATGGAGCCTGGGGGCCTCGTGTTCATCAAGACAGCCCTCTGCCCCCCTCGCCACATCTTCATCACCAGCAAATGCCAGGACCTGGCTTCCCCATACTCAGAACCCGCAAGCCATTGCCCCCCGGTCGGGAAGCCCCCCCTGCCTCGGTTGGTGACAGAGGGGGTGGGCCAGGGGTGGGGGGTTTCCCCTGTACATACCCTGCCATACCAACCCCCAGGTATTAATTCTCGCTGGTTTTGTTTTTATTTTAATTTTTTTTGGTTTTGATTTTTTTAATAAGAATTTTCATTTTAAGCACATTTATACTGAAGGAATCTGTGCTGTGTATTGGGGGGAGCTGGATCCAGAGCTGGAGGTGGGTGGGTCTTGGGGGAGGGGAGCAGCTCAGAAGGGGCTCCCACTCTCTCTCCACGTCCCTGCACCCCCTGGCCCTCCTCCCCAGCCTTTTTCTCCTCAGTTTTCTCTTTAAAACTGTGAAGTACTAACTTTCCGAGGTCTGCCCTCCCCTTCTCCCTCTGCCTAACCACTGGGCGTGGACAGTTTCAGGCCGCCCCTAGAAGGAGGGGGCCCACCATGAGAGACAGGGCAGGGGGCAGAGGAAGGGGGCCCTCAGAACATACTCGTGTGTGTTTCTCAGTCCTGTGGCCATGGCAGAGCTGCCTTTCCATCGGGGCTAATACCATCCAAGCCCTCCAGCCCCCACTGTGAAGGGGCTGGCCAGGGAGTTCAAGCTGCCCCTGTCCCCCAGCCTCACAGCCACCAGCACTGCCCACAGGGTCCCCAGACACACACACACACACACACACACACACACACACAGTGGACCGATGAGGCAACAGACACACTTGGCCTGAGTTCCTCCGTTTCCCTGGCCTGCCCCCCCACCGCTCCCCACCCCATCCCCGTGCCCCCTCCTTGCCCCGCAGGACGGGCCTACAGGGGGTTCCCTCCCCTCACCCCCTGCACCCCCAGGCTGAGGGAGCTGGTTCTGCCCTGCCCTCCTTGCCCCGGGGTTGGGGTCTCATCCCCTCAGAGCCCGCTGGTGCACCTGTTACTGTTGGACTTTCCACTGAGATCTACTGGATAAAGAATAAAGTTCTATTTATTCTACACATGTCTCAGAGTCTCACTGCCTCTCTGCCTTCTCCCGCTGAGTGGGCAGGTATCTGGGGTTGGGGGGTCAGGTATGAGCCCTGGGGGCCAAGCTGCCTTCGGGGCCTGCCTTGCTGTGCTGGGGTCTTTGGTGGAACAAGATAGGCCTGCCCTTGGGAAGCCCTCTGTCTAGGGGTCTATATAGCCCGTGTCAGGAAGCTCTAGTCTGGAGGTGGGGAGGGGAGAGGAGAAACTGTTCCCACCTTCAGGAGTCCCCATTCTGTGGAGGAAGCCAGCCCCAGCTCTCTGGGAAGCTTGGTCTGAGGGAGGAAGCCAGTGTCTGCCTTCAGAGAGTCCTGAGCCCTTGGAAGCCAGAGGTTGGTCTAGGGGTCACTAAGTGGCAGAGTTCTCTTCTGGACTTGACCTTCAAGAGAGGCAGTTGGCATGGGTACCCGGATCAGGAGCCCTTGGCAAACTAACAAGAACATGGGATTGGGATGTCAGAAGGCCAGCCCGTCCATCCCTGTGCCTTCAAGGACAGTCCTGCCCTCCCCGGTCCACCCCCGAGGTCACTCTGTAGGCAGGAGGCACAGAAGACAAGTTGCAAGGGAATTTGAGAGGTTGAGAGGATCAAGTGTGGCAGGCCTGTAGTGGCATCAAAATCCACCCTTCCCACTACACATCAAGGCCCAGAGAGGGTAGTGCCCTTGCCCAGGGTCACACAGCGAATTTGTTGCAGATGGCGGCCCAGTACTCAGGGCTTCCACCTCTCAGCCAGAGGTCTTTCCTGGAACCCTGATGCCCCCAAAGAAGCGTCAAGCACTGAGGTCTAAGGACTCCAGGGAGGTGGCAGTGGAGGCTGTGTCTGGGGTGGGTTGGCAGGGCTGGGCAAGGAAGAGAGATTTTCTGGGCAAGAAGAGCTCCTTCCGCGGGGGTCTGCATGCCATTTCTACTTCAGCCACCAGGTGGCGGCAGCGCCTCACTTATTTCGCCCTCTGGCGGGCCTGAGTGCGCGTAGGGACAGGAGTTCTCTTCCTCCAGCAAATTTTTTCTAACATTTTGTTTATGTATCTGACCGGAATTTAACATAACATACCTACCCACGTGCTTTACAAAAATCGCTATGCTATCACACTGTAGCCTAAAGGAGAAACGGAGGGAAAGGACTGAATTTCAGTGTGTTAATGCACACAGCTGCGTGGCAGTTAGGACATGGTCCCATGATTACTTCTACTTTTTAATTAATGCATTGGCATTTAAAATAAGTGAGAAGGGGGGCGCCTGGGTGGCTCAGTGGGTTAAAGCCTCTGCCTTCAGCTCAGGTCAGGATCCCAGTGTCCTGGGATCGAGCCCCACATCAGGCTCTCTGCTCAGCAGGGAGCCTGCTTCCTCCTCTCTCTGCCTGCCTCTCTGCCTACTTGTGATCTCTCTGTCAAAGAAATAAATAAAATAAGATAAATTAAAACAAGTGAGAATGTTGGAAGCCATTCTGTACAAGAAACCCAGGAAACTTAAGGAATCTGGGTGAATGTTGAAATAAAAGCTGACAATGTATAATAAAACCATGCCACCCAACCTCCCCCCGCAAATCCCCAAACAAAACCCTAGTATTTTACACCCCCAAATCCGCAAACAAAACCCTAATATTTTACACCCAGAGCAGAATCCGGTTTTACGCTCAGGTAATTATGGAGAGGGTTTTCCCTTTGTGACTGTCCAGTTGAACATTCTAAAGTCATGTGTGACGATTCTTTTTTTTTTTTTTTAGCTGTGCACCCACTGTGCAGCTTGAACTCACGATCCTATGTTCGTCCCATGTTCCTCTGACTGAGCCACGGGCGCCCCCACGCGTGATAATTCTGTATTGCAGGAGGGCATCTTGGCATTTCTAGCGTCTGCCTACCAAATGCCGAGAATGCCGCCCTCACTGTGGCGACTAGAGCAGTGGTCCCACATTTAAAGAGTGCCCCCCACCCCGGGGTAGTACCTTTGACCCTGGGGCTTGAGGTTGCACTCGGTGGCTCACAGCTCATCGCTGCTGAGCAATTTCTTGACCATGGTGTGACATGTGCTTTGCGCTCGGTCCGGCGCCCCTCCTCCACAGAGGAGACTGACGCAAGGATGGTGACTGGGTTACAACCTGGGGAAAGCAGTGACTAAGTCTTGAGCCTATGAGAGCACTGGGCATTTAACCAGGCCTGGGGCAAGTTTCAGAAGGCTTGCTGGAAGAGGTGCTCCCTACCAGCCTTCTGAGGGTGTAAGGGGAAGAGTTAGCCAGAGGTGATAAATAGCTTCATGCGATCAGAAGCTGTCAGCAAGGGCGCCTTGGTGGCTCAGATGGTTAAGCATCTGCCTCTGGCTTAGGTCATGATCCCAGGGTCCTGGGATAGAGCACTGCATCGGGCTCCTTGCTCAGCAGGGAGCCTACTTCTCCCTCTCCCTCTGCTGCTCCCCCTGCTTGTGCTCTCTCGCTCTCTCTGCAAATAAATACATAAAATATGTTTTTTTTTTTTTAAGATTGTATGTGTTTATTTGAGAGAGAATGAGGGTCAGAGAGAGAAGTAGACTCCCCACCAAGCAGGGAGCCCAATGTGGGACTCAATCCCTCGACTCCAGGATCATGGCCTGAGTCGAAGGCAGTAGCTTAACCAACTGAGCCACCCATGCTCCCATAAACAAAACCTGAAAAAAAAAAAAAAAAAGAAAGAAAGGAAAAGAAGAGAAAGGAAAGGAGAAAGAAAGAGAAAGAAAAGAAAAGAAAAGAAAAGAAAAGAAACCATCACCAGCTCTCTCTCTGCTTTAACAATTTTGGTTGGAATGCTGGAAGAAGTTAAGTTGAAGAGGCTGGGGTGGGCTCAGGCCAGGGCTGGTTCAGGAGCTGGACTTGACCCTGAGGGCGATGGGAGTGAAGGATTTCAAGCCAGCAAGTGAGCTATTCGGATTGGAACTGCAGGAAACAGGGCAGAAGCTGTGGGAGCACTCCAGGCCACTGATGTCAGGGCTGACCCTGGGCAGCCCCTGAAGGGGTGAGAGTGGGTAAAGGGAGGAAATGCTTAGGTAGCAAAATGGGAGGACCAAGTGATTGACAGGACATAGGAGGCGGGCAGGAGACAGGTTCTTGCTGTAGTGGGTGGAGATGGTCAGGGTGGATGGAGACAGCAGCACTGTGAGGGGGAACTAAGGCAGTTGGGGTTGCATTTGAGGTACTGGTGACCCCCCCCTCTGATCCCTTACTCCATTCTAGCCACATGGGCCTCCTTGCTAGCCTCTAACACCCCCAGTGTATTCCCGCCTCAGGGCCTTTGCACTTGCTATTCCCTCCACCCAGAATGCTCTTCCTGGAGTCAGCTTCATGGCTAGCTCTTTGCTGCACTCTGTTCCAGTGTCACTTCCCAGCAATAGTAACTCTCTCACCTTACTCTGAGTGATACCTGGCATATATTCTATTGCCTGCCTTCCCACCAGAATGGAAGCTTTGTGAGGGCAAGTTTTATTCACCAATGGAGCCCATCTGGATCTGCTCTGTTCAATACAGCAATCACCAGCCACATGTGGTGACCGAGTCTTAAAAATATGGCTGGCCCAGGGGCACCTGGGTGGCTCAGTAGGCTGGGCATCAGCCTTCTGCTCTGGTCGTGATCCCAAGCTCCTGGGATCGAGTCCTGCAGCTGGCTCCCGAGCAGGGAGCCTGCTTCTCCCTCTCCTCCCCACTCATGCTCTTTCTGTCTCAATCTCTCAAATAGATAGATAAAATCTTTTAAAGAAATGTGGTTGGTCCAAATTGAGATGTGCTCTGAGCATAAAATACACACTAGATTTCAAAGACTTAGTACAAAGAAAGAATAAATATCTCTTTAATATTTTTTTTATATTGACGATGTGTTGAAATAACATTTTGGACACAGTGGGTTAAAGAAAATACATCATTAAAATTAATTTCATCTGTTTCCTTTTACTTTTTTTTAAGTAGCTGATGGAAAATTTTAAATTACACATGTGGCTCACATCCTATGTCTACGGAACAGTGCCTATCTTGAACATCGTCTGGCATAGAGTATGGGCTCAACAAATATTTCTTGAATGAGTACACCTGGAAAACAGCTGGATGTCCACATCTGAGTTTTTTCGCAGCCCAGGCTTTGCACGCATACCTGGCCATTATCAGAGAAATGCTGTTGCACACCACGAGCACAGGTAAGCCCTGGGGCCTCGGGGACAACTTCAGCTCCTCATGAACGCAGATTTACTAAGCATCTCCTCTGGGCTGATGGCGGGGGGCAGTGATGCCATCCAGCAGGCATGCTCTGTCTGGGGAAGTTGGGGTGCCACAGGCATCTAGCTGCACCTTGGGGGCAGGTGCTGTGAGGGAAGGGACCTGTTTGTTCCCAAATGAGACCAAAAGGTAGGTATTAGCTAGGGCGGGAGGCAGGTTGCACAGGCCAAGAAACAGCATGATCAAACTTCTGGAAGGAGATGGGTCACTGTGCCTGGCAAGAAGAGAAAACTCAGTATGGTTTGGAGCACAGATACCGTAGGAAGCCCACACCCTGGGGCTGGGGCAGAACAGGACAGGGTGAGACTCCAGAAGCCTCATTCTGGTGCTGGCCTTACCCTGATGACAGGGAGCCCCTGAGGGCGTGAGCAGGGGGACTAGGAGATCAGGCAGGGTGGGTGGGGGTGGCCTGCTCAAGCAGGGTTGGATAAAGGCCAGGGCAGGGTCAGATGGGGGCCCCTGAAGGTCGCTTAGGTCCTGGGTGATCTTAGGGAGAGCAGCCCCACTGGGGTGGCAAGGGAGTAAGACAGATGGGAGTGGAAAAGAAACAGGAGGGGGACAAGAGGCAGCCACTAGGTAACTCTTGTATCTCCCCAGGAGGGAAGATGGTGGTGTCTGCAGGGAAATGCGGGGCCGGGAGCACGTTTTGGGGCAGATTTCTTTCGAGGATGGAAGGAACTTGGGCGTGTTTATGGACTTGGGGAATAGCAGCAAGGGTAGGGAGGGAAGCTAGGACAGAGCCCTGCCCTCCAACCCTACTGTCCACCCCCACTCTACTTGCAACAAAGGGAGGCCTTGGCCACAGTGCCCAGGCCACCCCGGGAGGGTGTGGGTGGTACCCACAAACCCAGCCGCAGGGAGGCCTGCCCAGGGTGAAGGGGCACCTCTCTTCTCCCTGTATGGGCTCCATCAAGAGGAGAGAGCTTCCTGCAATGCCCCCAAAGGTAAGGAGGGAGCCACGGTGGCTGTCGCTGGCACCTTATCGGCTCTCTCTCTCTCTCTCTCTCACATGCAGTCACCCAGGGCACACAGATGCCTGTACATACACGGAACCCACATGGGCACACACACGCGCACACAGCGAGCCCACACAGGACGCACCCGTGCCCACACACTCGCACACACACAGCTCACACAGGATAAACGCACGCGCGCACACGCAGCTCACACTGGACAGAGGTGTAAATGTGCGCACGCAAAGAGAGAGCCCGCACAGGGGCCACACCCCAGTGTGAACGCCGAGAGGCCCGCGGGAAGCTGGTGTCACGACGACTTTTTCTGGGCACCACCCGAACCTCCACTTCCCTCTCTATGTCCTCTGGGGCGCTTTCTCTCGGTCCCGGGCCTCCGTTCCTGCCCCGGCCCCCACACCACCGAGAGCCCCCGGGAAGGGCTCGGGCAGCGCCCTGTGCCGCCCGCCTCTAGATGGCCAGGTCCTGGCGGATGGTGGCCAGGGACGCCTTGCTGCGGCCGCTGCCGCCCTCGCTGTCGCCGGCGGGGCCCGGGTGCGCGTAGGCGGGCGGGCCGCTGGGGTCGTCGGGGCGCGGGCGGCGGGAGGGCGGGATCGGGGGCAGCGGCGGCGGCGGCAGCGGCGGCGGCGGCGGGAGCAGCTGCTGCGCCTCCTCGTGCGCTCGGTGGCGGCGGCCGTCGCGCTCGGCCCCCTGGCGACAGCGCCCGGCGCGCGGGCGGCCCTTCCAGAGCAGGTGGCCCAACTCGGCCACGCTGAGCAGCGCCGAGAGCAGCCCCACGGCGAAGTAGAAGAGCACGAAGACGGTCTTCTCGGTGGGCCGGCTCACGAAGCAGTCCACGGTGTGCGGGCACGGCGGGCCGGCGCACGCGAAGTGCGGGGCCACGCGGAAGCCGTAGAGCAGCGCCTGGCCCGCCAGGAAGGCCAGCTCGGCCAGCAGGCGCAGCGCCACGCTCAGCAGGTAGCAGCGGCGACGCGGCGGGGGCCCGGGCCCGGCGTCCGCGCCGCCCGCCTCCTTGCCGGCCCGGTGCACCGAGTAGATGACGAAGAGCACGGGCGGCGCCGAGAGCAGCAGGATGTGGAAGAGCCAGAAGCGGTAGTGGGAGACGGGGAAGGCGCGGTCGTAGCACGTCTGGCGGCAGCCCGGCTGCAGCGTGTTGCACACGAACTCCTCCTGCTCGTCCTCGAACACGGCGCCGCCCACCGTGGCCAGCACCAGGATGCGGAAGATCAGCATGACCACCAGCCACAGGCGGCCCACGAGCGGCGACTGCAGCTGCACGGCGTCCAGCAGCGAGCCCAGGAACGCCCACTCGCCCATGGCGCTGCGGACGGACGCGGGGAGGGGGGCGTCAGCGGCGGATCGGCCTCCCCCCAGCCGGTGTCAAGAGATCCGCGAGCCCTCCTCTAACCTGGGGGCTCAGCGAGGCCTGGGTTTAGCTGGGATTTTGTGGGAACTAGGGAGTCAGCAGGGGCTGGGCAGGAGGGGTCAGGAGATTCTCCACTGTGGGTGCCCTTCTCCTTGGGACCGGCAGGTACCGGGGAGGAGCCCCTCCCTGGCGCTCTAGTCAGACACCCAGGGGCCTGCTTGGTTGGACCGCATGCTCCTCCAGAGTCCAGATCTGTAGGGAGTGAACTTGGACATCAGGAAGGGCAGCCACCCACTGCGTTGTAGAAGTAGAAACCCGGGCGTGACCTTATGGGCTCCAGGATGCATTCCGTGGGCAACCGTGGGGCCTCCAGCCCAGGACTCCAGACCCAAGTTGGTGCCCCTGGGAGAGGTGGGAGCCAGTTGATCCAGAGGGACTGCACCTGTTTCCTCTGCTCACCGTTTCTCTTGCCCTTCTTATTGCAGTGAACTCCTCTCAGAATTGTGGGGTGGACACAAAAGTAGTCCCACTTCTTTAACTCTACCTTTGTTCTAGGTGTCCCCTGCCATCCCACCGCAGAGTGGCAGGAATATGGGCCCAGCCCTCTCCATCTCCTCCCTGGTGTCCCTCAACTTCCAGCCTCCCATATCTCCTGAGAACCTCTCCCAACACACACACACTCACACAGGTCCCACAGCCCCCAGGCGCCCCCCAGACCCTCACCTGACCCCACTCACCCTGGAGCTGGAGCTGAGGTGTTAGAGCTGAGGGAGGGATCCTGGGGGATGGCTGGGACTTGTTCCTCCTAGGCCCTCTTTCATTTTCCCTTTTGGATTTGGCCAGGATGGATTACAGGACAGAGTGGCTGAGAGGGGCTTGCTCTCCCCCTTCTCTTAAAGGGACAGGGTGGCCCTGCTGCCTGGCTCCACCCTTGGGAACAGACACAGGGCCATGCCCCTTGCTGGGCTTTGCCAGCCTCCCTTTCTCCCTAACCCACTCCCACCCCCATCCCACTGCTGTGTGTCCTGGGAATGGGGGAGGGGGTTAACCAGAACCAACCGCTTTTGGGGGGGTGCTTATGGAAGCCCATGGAACAGACTCCCTCAAATTGGAAGGCCTAGATGCACTATCAACTGACTGGCACCTTCGAAGCTGGAGAGAAGTTTGGTGTTGAGTTGGGGGCAGCAGCTCTGTCACTGCTGGCTTTGGACAAGTCACTGAGCTCTTCTGGGCCAGTCTCCTGGCTTGTCAGATGAGGACGCTGGGCCATGTGACCCCCAAGTTTCCTTCTAGCTCTATGTCTTAAAGCTAAGGTCCTAGTCATATTACGGAGAACAAAGAAAACCTGTGCCTGGAAAAAAGTCCCATATGGAAACAATTAAGGCATCAAGAGTGATCAGCATTGGTGGTTAAATAAAAGCTTTTGCTTTTTTTCTGCTTTTCTATAATTTCCAGATTTATTATAATAAGTGTGTTATTTTATAATGGGAAAAATAAATAGACTTCTCCTAGAAGGCTCTGAATCACATCCTGTGACTGTAGGTGGCAGGAGAAGCTGTCCCTTAGAAGAGTTAGGTTGACTCATGGTGACCTGAGTGGCCAAGGAGGGGACACCTCCAGGCTGAGACACTTTTTTCATTCCCTGTAGGCCTTTCTAGGAATCTGCCCAACACACACACCATTCCCCTCCACCTGGGCACCTCGTCTTGACCAGGCACTACACTGAGCCCATCATACAGATTAGCTCATTTAGTCCTCTTGTCTACCCTGATGGGAGGGAAGCTGAGACTCGGAGGGTCTCAGCCACTTGCACAGTCACACAGCACATAAGTAGCTGGTCCCTGTCTTGTGCCGGGCTTGACTGCTTGGGGGCCCACGCGCTTGAGCCCATCATGGAACTGCTCTCCCTCTGGCCTGCTTGGGTTTCGCAGGGCCTGACAACCCCAGGGCTTTTGTTGGGCCTAGTTTGCCCAGACACTGGAAGTGGACCATGCCTGCCCGATTCTGAGTGGGGAGGCCAAGACTCTCCCCCTCCACATTTCTTCTTCCCTTCAGCCACGGGAGCCTGTATAATTTTCCATGTGTTGACAGGGAACCCCTGGCCTGATTTCAGGAAGGGCTGGGCAATGTGCCCTTCACTCACACTGGCCCTTCACTCACTTTCCAGCCCAGTCTGGAAAACCCCTAGGCTAATGATGGATGTGCCAGGGAACCCTGCCCACCGTCATGCAGAGTTCCTCTGGGAGTGGGCCTGGGTGGGGAGACACTGCCTTGGACAAAGTCCAAAGGAAAGCACATGCTAGGGCCCCACATTCCAAAACAGGATACGGGGTGGGAGGCATGGCTGACTTTCGCAACCCTGACCTCTGCCTGTTCCTGGCAAAGCTGTTCCCCGACCCCCAACCCCCAGCCCCAGCCATGGGGGCTCAGGGACACACCTCATCTTTCCTGACTGTCCAGGAATGGTCCCTGCCCTGTCCTCATGGCCCCTGCTGGGTCAGGCCACTGGCCCAGCCTGGAAAAACCCCATCAGACCGTCTGCCTGTCGGGAGTGGAAAATGGCAGAGGTGGTGGGCTCGGGTGGGGTAGGCGCATGGTCACCCTGTGCTGTCCCCAGCCCCTGATGCCACAGGGCCAGACATGGGAGACTCTGCAATCTCTGGGGCCCAACCTCCTTCTCAGATAGCGTTGTCCAGCCAGAGAGGAGGTGTCACTGATGCTGTCCAGGGCTGGTGACACATGGCCCCATTCTTGGCCGTACTCAAGATCGGGAGCCGGGCTAAGAGGCCCAACCAGCACAGGGTCCCACTCAATCCCTGTCCCAGACATCTCGCCCTAGCCTGTGGGGCTGTGGAGCCAGTTCCCATTCTGTCACACACGGACACACGTGTTGCCACAGCACGGTCGTACCCAGTAAGTGACATCATCAAGACACAATTGTATTTCCTCTTCCCTGTTGCCCCTCTGACAAGTTTTAGTCTTCACAGAAATGTTGCCTTTTAGTGAGGCCTTCCCTAGCAGCCCTCGCCGGAATTAACCCCTTCCTTCCTGTCCCCTTTCTCAGCCTTATTTCCTTCGCACTGATCACTACCTAACATACTTGGTATTTTTTATTTTGATTTGTTTATCCTGTGTGGCACCATCTCCTCCATTAGTATGTCAGCTCCATGAGAGCAGGGCTCTGGTGTTCTGTTCTCTGCCCTGTGTCAGCACCTGCAACAGTCCCTGGCACCTGGTAGATGCTCAGTAAATTTTTGCCAGGGGGATGAGCGAAGGGGGGTGGGAGGATTGAAGAGGGTGCAGGTCATCTGCGCCCCCAGACCATGATCACGTTGGTGGGTCGCAAGCCTCAGTTGCTCACTCTGCTCTCCTCTAAGGCTTGCGATCGCTGAAATGGCCGATTTGGTCCAAGATCAGTAATCAGAATGTCCAGTCCTGAGTAGAAATGAAAACGCCAAAACGGGTTAATGGCAAAATTCCTCCCTCACTTTCCTTCCCCCTCGGCATGGGTGGGAAAGGTATCGGCCTGAGACGGTGGGTGCGTTCGGTGGGTGCATTCGTTTCTGATTACTCGGTGGCACCTCCCTACCACACCCCACCCCTTCCGTGGCATAGTGTCTGACCCTTCAAACCCTTTCCCGGCCCGAAAACCCTCCGGATAAGCGAACTTCTGTTCACAGGTGGTCCCCGCTCCTCTCTCTTCTCCCCTGGCTTCAGTCTGTGGCTCCCAATACCCGTACCCTACGGTTCTGCGTTTTTGTTTTTTTAAAGATTTTATTTATTTATTTAACAGAGAGAGAGAGAGAGAGAGATCACAAGTAGGCAGAGCAGCAGACAGAGAGGAAGGGAAGCAGGCTCCCTGCTGAGCAGAGAGCCTGATGTGGGGCTCGATCCCAGGACCCTGAGACCATGACCTGAGCCGAAGGCAGAGGCTTAACCCACTGAGCCACCCAGGCGCCCCAGGCTCTGCAGTTTTATCACTCATGGGGAGCTGCCAACCTACTACCTCCTCCCTTGGCTCTGTAACTAAGATTAGGTTCGGCTGTAACAGCAAAACGCAAAAACAGTGGCTTAAACAAGGGCGAAGCTTGTTTCCCTCTCATTTAAAAGGAGGAGGATGGTGGGCTGTCCAGTGGTGCCGGACAGCGCTGTGCTCCAAAGTCCTTACGGGTGCAGGCTCCTCCCAACCCCTCCCACGTTGTGGCCCACGTTCTCCACCGTCTTGTCAGCCGCTCTCCAGGATGCCCACCAAGCGATTAAGGCGGGAGAAGTAAGTGCTAAGACGTCTCTCTCGTAAAGTCCTGGAAGCTGCCACGTGACCGATGCTCACATATCATTGGCCAGGATGACCTTCCGCAAGGAAGGCTGGGAAATGTAGTCTTTTTAAAAAGACCCCTCCCCCCATGGCTTTGCACGCAAGGGGAATTTCAGCTTCAGTATCACAAATCTGCTTCTGTTATTTGATGTGGAGATTCAGAAATGGGGATTTCAGAGAAAGTTTCCCCAAGTCTGCTTCCGCCCCCTAAATAGTTCTATTCAGGTTCTCAGCGGTTTGGATGATGCCCACCCACTTTGTTGAAGGAAATCTGTACTCAATCAACTGATTCAAATGCTAATTTCTTTTGGAGACGACACCCTAAGAGACACACGCAGCTATCTGGGCATCCCTTAACCCAGTCAAGTTGACACACACAGTTAACCATCACATCCTCCTCATATTTGCAATGGTGCCGCACATGAATGAAAGACACATGTGACTGATTCCCGGAGTAGTTAAAGTTCAGCATCATATTAGAACTGGAACCCACATATTACTTTTATAACCTGGAAAAAATTATGGTTATTTTCATTTGGAAAGTAGACATGTAACATTTACTATTTTTATAAACTATAGGAAGATGCAAAGAAGAAAAGAATAAATCACCCAAATCTCATTCTCCAAAGAAAAACAGATGACATTTTGCTGCAACTTGCAGTTGGCCTTTCAATGCACATAGCATTGGTCTCGAACTTCAGGTTGCATTAGAATTAGGGGCGCCTGGGTGGCTCAGTGGGTTAGGGCCTCTGCCTTCCGCTCAGGTCATGATTCCAGGGTCCTGGGATCGAGCCCCACATCTGGCTCTCTGCTCTGCAGGGAGCCTGCTTCCTCCTCTCTCTCTCTCTGCCTACCTGCGATCTCTCTCTGTCAAATAAATAAATGAAATCTTAAAAAAAAAAGAATTAAATGGAGTCCTTCCTTCCTTCCTTCCTTCCTTCCTCTCCACTGACAGCATGGAGCCCAGCATGGGGCTTGAACTCAACTCTGAGATCAAGACCTGAGCTGAGATCAGGAGTCAGACTTAATCAACTGAGCCACCCAGGTGCTCCTAACGGGAGCCCTCTTAAAACAGGTGATTTTGGGGCACCTGGGTGACTCAGTTGTTAATCATCTGCCTTCCGCCAGGGTCATGATCCCCGGGATCCTGGGGTAGAGCCCTGCATTGGGCTCCCTGCTTGGCGGGAAGTCTTCTTCTCCTTCTCCCACTCCCCCTGCTTGTGTTTCCTCTCTTGATATCTCTCTCTCTGTCAAATAAATAAATAAAATCTTTAAAAACAAAGATTTTAAAGATGTTTGTTTTTAAAGGTGCTTTTAAGTTACCCAGTTACCCAGTTCTGGAGTGGGCCTAATAATTGGAATTTCTAACAAGCTCTCAGGTCACGCTAATACTGCTGCTCTAGGGAGCATACGTAGAGAAGCACTGGTATGTAGTTTACACCTTCACTTTTCCAAGTTGGGTCTCCAAACAGCAGCAGTGACATCACTAGGGAAATTGTTAATAATGCCACTTTAGACTCCACTCCAGACCTACTGAATCAGAATGTGCAGTTCAACAAGCTCCTCAATGGATTTTTTTTTTTTTTAAGATTTTATTTATCTGACAGAGAGAGACACAGCGAAAGAGGGAACACAAGCAGGGGAACTGGGAGAGGTAGAAGCAGCCTTCCCGCCAAGTTGGGAGCCTGATGTGGGGCTCGATCCTAGGACCCTGGGATCAGGACCTGAGCTGAAGGCAGACTTATAATGACTGAGCCACCTAGGCACCGCACCCCACCTCAATGGATTTTTAAGTACAAGTTTGAAAAGTACTGGTTTATATTTGAACCTTACACTGTCTAAAAGTTAGCGTTTTAAAATTCATTATTTTTTAAAGATTTTACTTGAGAGAGTGAGCAAGGTAGAGAGCACAAGCAGAGGGAGGAACAGAGGGAGAGGGAGAAGCAGACTCCCCAATAGCAGGGAGCCTCACTGCTGGTCTGGATTCCAGGACCCTGGGATCATGACCTGAGCCCAAGGTAGCTGCTTAACGGACTGAGCCACCCAGATGCCTCTAAAGGTTACTTTTTTTTTTTTTTTTTTAAGATTTATTTATTTATTTGTTGGACAGAGAGATCACAAGTAGGCAGAGAGAGAGGGGGAAGTAGGCTCCCCGCTGAGCAGAGAGCCTGATTTGGGGATCGATCCCAGGACCTTGAGATCAGGACCCTGAGATCACAACCCCAGCCGAAGGCAAAAGCTTAACCCATTGAGCCACCCAGTCGCCCCTAAAGGTTACCTTTTTATTGGAGTATTTATACACAGTAAAATGCTCCATTTTATAATATAATCCAATGAGTTTTGATACATTATACAGGATAGTTTTTGTATCTTTTTCTCCCTGCTACCCAATATGACTTTCCTGTTGTTAAATGTTCTGGGAAAATAAGACTTTTGATGACTCTGTAATACATGGTAAGAGTGTACCAGTTTAACCAGTTCTTCCACTGTAGGACACTTATTCCATTCCCAGTTTTTCACCAGTGTAAATAATGCTAAATGAATGCTTTTGGACACAAGCTTTTTGTTTTTTGGACTTCAGAATAATTTTCCAAAAGTGGAATTACTGAGGAAGGGGACACTGGGCAGGTCAGAACAGATATCCATCACTCTAGAAGCCAAAGTTAATGAATTAAAAAAAATTTTGTCGGGCGCCTTGGTGGCTCAGTGAGTTAAGCCTCTGCCTTCAGCTCAGGTCATGATCTCAGGGTCCTGGGGTTAAGCCCCACATCGGGCTCTCTGCTCAGCAGGGGGCCTGCTTCTCCCCCCTCTCTCTCTGCCTGCCTCTCTGCCTACTTGTGATCTCTGTCAAATAAATAAAATCTTAAAAATATTTTTTTGTCTTTGGGTTTTAGGAAAAAATGGCCAGAAACCACTTAAAAAATTCCCTTGCAGCAGAAACAGTGGGATGCAATGTGTTTTAAAAGGCTTAGTAGGGTACCTGGGTGGCTCAGTGGGTTAAAGCCTCCGCCTTCAGCTCAGGTCGTGATCCCAGCGTCCTGGGATCGAGCCCCGCATCGAGCCTGCTTCCTCCTCTCTCTCTCTGCCTGCCTCTCTACCTACTTGTGATCTGTCTGTCAAATAAAATAAATAAAATCTTAAAAAAAAAAAAGGCTTAGTAAACTTATTGTATTATTTATCCATGAATGCAAGTTTTGAATGCCTTTTCTCAATAACTGTTCTTTTGTAATTCTAACTGATGTAATATCTATTTATCTGAGCAATGTTTCATGTGTAGGAAATAGCTATTCTATAAAGGGTCTAAATGTACATAACCAGGTTGATTAGCACTAGAATTTTTATCTTCTAGAATGTCAGTTGGCGTAAGGAATGAAGTCAAGAGATGTATTCATTTGGAGTCTTAGCAAGTGGTTTACTGCTCAGGAGCAAACTACTTTTTTTTTTTTTTTTTTTAAGATTTTATTTCTTTATTTATTTGACAGAGTTCGAGAGAGCACAAGCAGGCAGAGCAGCAGAGGGAGAGGAAAAAGCAGGCTCCCCACTGAGCAGGGAGCCCTACTCAGGGCTCGATCCCAGGACCCTAGAATCAAGACCTGAGTCAAAGGCAGTCCTTTAACCAATGGAGCCACCCAGGTGCCCCAAACTTCTACTTTTAAAAGGTGAATGTCTTGGACTTTTTTTCTTTCTAAAGAGGGTTTATATGCTTTCCTTCTATCAACAAATGCATACTTGACAGGGACTTCACCTGATTCATAACGTGTTTTCTTCACTCAGTGAGGGTATCTTTTCATGTTAATCAGTAATCTATATGATCTTCTTAAGGAGGACCTGATATTCCTCATTGTACCATAATTTGTTTAAACTAATTGTTTTATCTGAGGTCTCTTGTTTTTGGACATTTAGATCACTTTCAATTTTACTAGACTTCAGCGAGCATCTCTGCATGTGGCTTTTGAGATAATTGTAGATTTACATGTAATTTTTAAAAAGATTTTATTTGAGAGAGACAGAGAGAGCGAGAGAGAGCATGAACTGGGGGAGAGACAGATGGAGAGGGAGAGGCAGACTCCATGTGCCCCTCTCTCCCCGAATGGTAACATTTTGCAAAATTATGTGACTAGGATATTGAGATTTCCTGTATTTCTGAGCATTTACAAGACTTGTAAATGTCCCAAATATCTTCTTAAAAAAGTTTTTATAGGGAGGAGAGAATCTTAAGGAGGCTCCACACCCAGTGCGGTCTGCCGTGGGGCTCAACCTCATGACCCGAGGTGAAATCGAGTCAGGCACTTAACCGACTGAGCCATCCAGGTGCCCCATGTCCCAGTTTTTCTCTTGAATTACATTTCTTAAAGTGAGAATTGTTAGGACAGAGTTTGACCTTTTGGACCAGATTCTGATGAGAGCGCTCATTTTTCCAGATCTTTCTCAACCCGTGGGGCTAGGTTTAAGATCTCCCTCTGTAACTCAAAATTCCTTTTCTTTTGGTACATTTTTAAATGGTTTTGTTTTTGACATTTTAATATTGTCTGTTTGAACTTAGACTTTGGTATAAGATGTGAGGGATTGGATTTATCTAACATTCTAACATTTCTTTTTCTTTTTTGACAGACAGAGATCACAAGTAGGCAGAGAGGCAGACAGAGAGAGAGAGAGAGAGGAGGAAGCAGGGTCCCCGCTGAGCAGAGAGCCCGATGCGGAGCTCGATCCCAGGACCCTGGGATCATGACCTGAGCCGAAGGCAAAGGCTTTAACCCACTGAGCCACCCAGGCGCCCTTAACATTTCTTTCTTTTAAATGATTGGCCAGTTGCCCTAATGTCATTTACTGAGATCCTCAAGTAGTTGTCCTGATTATCAAAATTGTTAAAGGGCTCATTAAAAAAAAGAAAACAAAACAAAAAACAACCAAACATATTTGACACTACTTGCTCATGGGGGACCAAGGCCTAATGTGAAGGAGAGGAAGAACTTCGTACTCATGTATAAAAACCCGGGAAAAACCTGACTGGCTTTGATTAGGTCATGATGCCTATCTCAGACTTATGACTATAGCCAGGGGCTGTTAGGTAGGTACATCAGCAAATGATCAGAATTTCCCTTCCCTCAAAGGGAAGTAAAGGGGCGCCAGGGTGGCTCAGAGGGTTAAAGCCTCTGCCTTTGGCTCGGGTCATGGTCCCAGGGTCCTGGGATTGAGCCCCTCATTGGGCTCTCTGCTCAGTGGGGAGCCTGCTTCTTCCTCTCTCTCTCTGCCTGCCTCTCTGCCTATTTGTGATCTCTGTCAAATAAACAAATAAAATCTTAAAAAAAAAAAAAAAGGGAAGTAAAAACGAATATATTTTAGAGTAAGGAAAAGTGTATACTGCAAAGGAAAAAAAAAGGCAATCAATGGGTTGCTATGTTTAGAACATTTTATTAAAGTAAAAAATTGTTAGAATTAAGTGAAATAGAAAAACATAGTAAATATTTACAAAAACATTGATAACACTACTCAAGTCACACACATGTAAAAATGCAGAAATGTTTTAAAAAGTTTGTAAATTGATAATTATGGAGATTTCTCAAAATGGATATAACCGCTCACTGCTGAGTATGGATGGCAATGATGTAAGATCTTTGAGTGAAGGTTGCCCCCCACTTTTTTGCAATCCAATGGTCCCTAGAAATTTGCTCTTTGGGAGATTCAAAGTTGGAGACAGCCCGAGGGGACAAGTCAAGAATTGAAATGGTCACAACACTAATTTTCTTCACCCTATTGACTGTGTTGAGGTTATATGGACACAGCCAGGCTGTTTTTCTTCAGCCTCTGCTAGTATTCAAAAGGATATGAAGAATATGAGCAATTTCTCATTGCCTGAGCAAAAATTCAGCACATAAAAGGCTGAGTGGGGATTATTTGTACTAGAACCATAAAGTCCTATCTGATGGAAAATTACCTATAAAACGAAGGTAAAACAGAATTAATCATGCTCTATCTCATATTTACTGAAAGTAGGAAAGGAGGCAGAGGAGACATTTATAACAATTTTAGCTTAATGAGTGGTCAATAAACTATATTATGCTGAAGTGACCACACAACTATCTCCAGAGCTCAGAAGAATTTAAAAGCAGATTCTAAAGACAAAAGAGAAGACACTCCAAACATAGACAAAGCAGAGAAGAAAACAATGCCCATGAGGTGATCACTACCTAGACAGTGTTATAAAATAGTAATAGATACCTGGGCTTGACATACTTCACTTTGACGGTTCTGGATTAAAACTACCTTCCCCAAACAAAATTCAGAGGAGAAGAAATTAAGGGACTCAGGTAACTCTAAAACCAGTCTTGGGCTCAATAAGACCATTATTTAAAATAATCACGTTTTAGAACAGATCATCTTCATCTGATTCTTCGAGGTACTTTATAGGTTTCTTTGCCCGTCCCGATTTGGCCCGAGGAGCCACAGCTGAGTCTAAGTCCAGATGGAAGTCCTCACTCTCAGCCTTGGATTTCTACAAGAGGAAGACCAAGTAATTTGCACAATGTTAGTTTGACAGCAACATTTCATTGTAAAAAATATATCAGTAGACTACAGTTCAATGAGTTTCCCTCCTTCTAATAAGTACTAAGAAATAGATCTAAGGCAATTTTCATCGACTAAGTGGTACATATATATATACATATATATGTTTTTTTTAAGATTTTATTTATTTGTCAGATAGAGAAAGCACAATCAGGGGAAGTGGCAAGCAGAAAGACAAGCAAGCTCCCTGCTGAGTAAGGAGCCTGATGGTGGGACTCAATCCCAGGACCCTTGGATTAGGACCTGAACTGAAGGCAGATGCTTAACCAACTGAGCCACCCAGGTGTCCCATAAGCAGCACGTTTTTAAATGTAATTTGTTACAACTAGTAAAAGCTAAATAGATTATGAGATTTACATTCTTTCTTTCTTCTTCTTTTTTTAAGATTTTATTTATTTATTTGAGAGAGTGAGAGAGCATGAGCGGGGGTGGGGGGAAGGGGCAGAGAGAGAGGGAGAGGGAAGCAGGCTCCCCAGTGAGCAGGGGGCCTGACATAGGGACTGATCCCAGGACCCTGAGATCAGGGTCTGACCTGAAGGCAGACACTTAACCATCTGAGCCACCCAGGTGTCCCTACATTTATTTTCTTAAAAAGTGTCAGTTTAGTATTATTTATTTTTAAATCGATTCTTTTTTTTTTTTTTTAAATTAAAGACTTTATTTGACAGAGAGAGACACAGTGAGAGAGAGAACCCAAGCAGAGGGAGTGGGAGTAGGAGAGGGAGAGGGAGAAGCAGCCTTCCTGCCAAGCAGGGAGCCCGATGAGGGGCTTGATTCCAGGACCCTAGAATCATGACCTGAGTCAAAGGCAGACACGTAGCGACTGAGTCACCTAGGTGCACCCCAAAATGTGTCAGATTATTAAGAACAAGTCTTGGTTATGTTTTTTAAAACACCTACAGAGAAAGGACTGGCTAGGATAAATACCTTGTTTGTGACTGTTTTAGAAATCATTTTCTCAAAATTAGAGTCGGAATCATCAGACGTGGATGGTTTCCTTTTGCGGCGAGTTTTGGTTTTGGGGGGATCAGGCTTTTGAGGTACATCAGAATTCAAGCCTGCATCCTTTTTAGTTCCCTTTGGTGCAGCCCCTTTCTTGGCACCTGTAGTGGAGGTGGAAGACTGACCTGCAATTCAACACAGGCATTCATCATGTGGCCACTCTTAGACGAATTGTTCTCACTGTGAACTTTCTTTAGTAAGCTATTGATTGCTTATATTTAATATAGAAAAAATCTAATAGAGCTGAAAATACATTAGAGAATCAAAGTATTCTTAAGCATCTAATTTTTTTTATAGGTTTATGTTTTACATTAAACTTTTGCACTGTTTATAAACTCTGTCCCTGTCACAGAAATGAGCTAGAGAATGCCTGGCTTTTTGAGAAACATGGTGATTTTAAACCTTTTGACCACCAATTTTGATTATAAAGAGCTAAATATTTGCTTCCATTTGGAAAAGGTTTAACTCCAATATTAATAGTAACTTTTGAGAGTAAAAAATTAAAATTGACTTGTGGAAGCCAGCTACTTAATCCTAATATTAACTCATGTCAAAGACTGAAGCTCACTTTTTGCCGCTGTCTTCTTCACCACCACCTTCTTTTTAGGAACAGGGTTTATGATTTCAGTTTCAGTTGAGAAATCAGCAGCAGGAGAACCTGGAGGAAGTGGTACACTGTCCTTGGCATCATCAGCATCAACGTCCATTACTACGAACGGAAAGGAAAATAGTACATATAAGCAACACATAAAAATCTGTTTCCTGCTCGGAATTTCCATTTAAACACCAAGTCCCTGACTCTTCTAGAATATTTAAAACATACTCTTACAACTTTGATCTAATTTCTGGATTCTTCATCAGCAGTTATTTTTTTGTACCTCTAGGACCCAGCACAGTAAACAGTAAGCACATGATGACTTTCAGTATATGAAGTGTAGAACCCCTTTCTGTGAACTAACCCTAAAGAATAACATCAATGTAATGCTAATAAGAACCCACATTTATCTTCTAAGGCAGGACTTAGATAATGTAGTCAGATTAGAACCCAGCAGGAACTGAGTGTCACAGTGAAGCAGACGTTTCTCTATTTTTACTTAAATGCATACCTGACATGGCACTTTTCTGTGGCTTCAGTTCTTTGGTAGCATGTCTGGAATAAAAAAACCAAAAACATCCTGACAACCAATTCTAAATGTGTGAAGTAACAAAGACTGTATCATTGATCACTGGCAACAATCATGATAAAATCCATATTAGAGAAGATGCTTACTTTGGGGAAGCTTTGGTCTTAACTGGACTAACATCTGATGATGGGACAAAATCTTCATCTTGAGTTTTTTCATCAAAATCCGAGAAATCGTCATCTGAATCCAAATCCACTGTGAATTTGGTTTTTGCTATAAAAAAATACATAGAGCAAAGAATAAGAGGGTAACAGAAATATTTAATCCACAGATTGATATAACATTTCATGAAGATTCAAGCTTTAGCTTAATCTCCTAAAAGATATGTCCATTTTTCAAAAACTTAAAATAATTACTGCTCTAAGATATAACAGTTTCTGGGATTAATGCCTTGAAATACACTGGTCACTCAGATCTTTCAGCACATTCAGCACTTTTCCTTACTTGCTGCTCTCCGTGGCTCTATCTCTCGTGGAGGGACATCAAAGTTACTTTCGTTACTGCTCATATCTGATTCTGAATCAGACCAGGGGTTTCTCTTCTTTCCTTTTTTGATTGGTTTAAATGACAATGTAGTTTGCTTCTTTGTCTTGGTACCTAGAAGCGAGATAGGAATTAACCACCTTTAGATGTTCTTTGACTCACTCTTCTCCATCTATTATCCAACCGTCTTTCAAATATTTATTGAGCTCTGTGCTAGTATTGGGAACACAATGGTGAACAGAAACGGACATAGTCCCTCTTCCTGTGGAGTTTATAGTTTGGTCTTCTAATTCCATAAATAAATTGCTGTCACCTCTACAATGTAGATGTGCACCCACACTGATCTCGCCTTTCTCTCAGTCCCTACAATGGCTAGTATATACTGCTTTAATTTCTGTTCTTGATAAACCCCTTGAAGGTAAAAAGCCATGCTCTCCCACTTCTTGTGCCCTCACATTATTTGAGAGTAATCAAACTCATGGGAACATGAAGGGTCAAAATACTCAAATGATTCATTGGTTTTATATGCTAAAAGATCACTAGCTAGGTTCAAAGTTGAAGGTGTGCCGCATTCAAAGGTCAGTCTATGACTTTGCACAGTATGGCATACTTTTACTATTTCTTTAGTTTAATACTAAGATGTTTCCATTAGTTTTATTCATCTTTGTATGCCCCACAGAACTGAGCACATAATATGTATTAAAAGTAGATACTCAAGGTTAGACATATAGATCAATCGATGGAATAGAATTGAGAATCCATAAACTCTAAAATTTATGGGCAACTGATTTTTTGACAAGGGTGAAGACAATGTAATAGGAAAGAAGGTTTTCAGTATGATGCTGGGACAACAGGATATCCACATACAAAAGAATGAAGTTGGACTACTTCCTTATGTCATATCCAAAAATTAATTCAAAATGTATCACAGATCTATAAGAGCTAAAACTAAAACTCTTAGAAGAAAATATAGGGCCTTTTACGAAGATGGCGCCGAAAGCTAAGAAGGAAGCCCCTACCCCTCCCAAAGCCGAAGCCAAAGCAAAGGCTTTGAAGGCCAAGAAAGCGGTGCTGAAAGGCGTCCACAGTCACAGAAAAAAGAAGATCCGCACATCACCTACGTTCCCACGACCCAAGACTGCATCTCCGAAGTCTGCCCAAATACCCTTGAAAGAGCGCCCCCAGGAGAAACAAGCTTGATCACTATGCCATCATCAAGTTCCCCCTTACTACTGAGTCAGCCATTTAGAAAATAGAAGACAACAACACTCTTGTGTTCATTGTGGATGTCAAGGCCAACAAGCACCAGATCAAACAGGCTGTGAAGAAGCTCTATGACATTGATGTAGCCAAGGTCAACACCTTAATCAGGCCTGATGGAGAGAAGAAGGCATACGTTCGGCTGGCCCCTGACTATGATGCTTTGGATGTTGCCAACAAGATTGGGATCATCTAAACTGAGTCCAGCTGGCTAAATCTAAATGCAGTTTTTTCATGATAAAAAAAAAAAAAAAAAGAAGAAGAAGAAGAAGAAAACATAGGGGTAAATCTTCATGACCTTGGATTCAGAAAAAGATTAGACATGATACCAAAAGCATAAGCAACAAAAGGGGAAAAAAAGATAAATTAGACTCCATCATAATTAAAAACTTGTGGTTCAAAGGACACTATCAAGAAAAGAAAGAGAGGGCACCTGGGTGGCTCAGTCGTTAAGTGACTGCCTTTGGCTCAGGTCATGATTCCCAGGGTCCTGGGATCTAGGCCCGTGTCAGGTTCTCTGCTCAGCAGGAAGCCTGCTTTTCCCTCTCCCGCTCCCCCTGCTTGTGTTTCCTCTCTCTCTGTGTCTCTCTGTCAAATAAATAAGTAAAATTTAAAAAAAAAAAAAAAAGAAAGAAAGAAAAAAGAGGGGCGCCTGGGTGGCTCAGTTGGTTAAGTCTTCAACTCTTGATTTTGGCTCAGGTCATGATCTCAGAGTCATGAGATGAGATTGAGCCCTTTGTGGGTCTCTGTGCTCAGGGTGGAGTTTGCTTCAGATTCTCTCTTTCCTTTTCCCTCTGTTCCTCCCTGACTTACACACCTGTGCCTTCTCTCTAATTAAAATAAAAATCTTAAAAAAAATTAGAATACATAAAGAAATCTTACAACTAACTCAACAACAAAAGATAAATAACTCAATTAAAAACATGGGCAGAGGGTCTAAATAGATATTTTCCCAAAGAAATATGAATAGCCAATAAGCACATAAGAAGATACTCAGCATCATTAGCCAATAGGGAAATGCAAACTAAAACCATGAGATACCACTTCCTATCCACTAGTATGGCTAGAACAAAAAAAAAAAAATGACAAGGGATTAACTGTGCTGCTGAGGATATGGAGAATATGAACCCTCATACATTGCTGGAGGGAATGTAAAATGGGGCAGCTGCTCTGAAAAACAGTGTGGCAGTTCCTCAAAAAGATAAACATACAAAAAATCATATGACCCAGAACAATTCCATTCCTAGGTATCTGCCCAAAAGAAATAAAAACATTAAGTCCATATAAAAACTTGTATATAAATATTCCTAGCAGTGTTCACAATAGCCAAAAAATGGAAAAAGCCAAATACCTATCAACTAATGAAGAAATAAATAAAAAGTGGTATATCCATACTATGAAAAACTATTTGGTGATAAAAAAGAGTGAAGTAGGGGCGCCTGGGTGGCTCAGTGGGTTGAAGCCTCTGCTTTCGGCTCAGGTCGTGATCCCGGGGTCCTGGGATCAAACCCCACGCTGGGCTCTCTGCTCAGCGGGGAGCCTGCTTCCCTCTCTCTCTCTCTCTCTGCCTGCCTCTGCCTACTTGTGATCTGTCAAATAAATAAATAAATAAAATCTAAAAAAAAAAAAAAAAAGCGAAGTATTGATACACGTCATTACATAGGTGACCCTTTAAGACATTATGCTAAGTGAAAAATACCAGGGGAAAAAAGACCAGCTATTACATGATTTCATTCCTATGAAATGTCCAGAAAAGTAAATCTAGAGACAGAAAGTAGATTAATGGTTGTCTAGGAGGAAGGGAAGCTGGTAGGAAATGGGGAGTGACCATTAAACAGGTAGAGTGTTTGTTTTTCGTGGGTTGAGTATACTAAAATGATGGAATGGCACACTTTATTTGTTTTAAAAAGATTTTATTTATCTGACAGAGAGAGAGAACAAGCAGGGGGAGCTGCAAATAGAGGGAGAAGCAGGCTCCCCACTAAGCAGGGAACCTGACATGGGACTTGATCCCAGGACCATAGGATCATAACCTGGACCCAAAGGCAAATACTTAATTGACTGAGCTGTCCAGATGCCCCTGAATGGTATACTTTAAGTGGATGAACTTGGTATGTTAGTATCTTATTAAAAAAAGTAGATACTCGGTAAAGATATAATCAAATGGTTAGTAGAATTCTTAATTCTATTTAATTTACTGAGTGCTACTTATATTCTAGGATTTTGTTCAACTTTAGGGATAATACAAACGTGACTAAGATGTGCTCACTGTTCTCAAGAAGCTTTATATATTAATATAAATTAGGGTCTTATACTTGGCTAGAAAAGTGGAATTTAATAAACTGTGTTTTCTTTAGATCCCAACTAAGAAACTCAAATTGCCAAATTAACAAACTATTTCAAAATGATCTCTCTCTCTTTTTTTTTTTTTAAAGACTTTATTTATTTATTTGACAGAGAAAGACACAGCGAGAGAGGGAATACAAGCAGGGGGAGTGGGAGAAAGGAAGCAGGCTTCCCTCCGAGCAGGAACCCCAATATGGGGCTCGATCCCAGGATGCTGGGATCACGACCTGAGCCAAAGGCAGAGGCTTAACCCACTGAGCCACCCAGGTGCCCCTCAAAATGATCTCTTCTAAAATAAATCATATCCAGGGCACCTGGGTGGCTCAGTGGTTAAAGCTTCTGCCTTTGGCTCGGGTCATGATCTTGGGGTCCTGGGATAGAGTCCTGCATCCGGCTCTCTGCTCAGCAGGGAGCCTGCCTCCTCCTGTCTCTCTCTGCCTGCCTCTCTGCCTACTTGTGATCTGCCTGTCAAATAAATAAAAAAAATCTTTTAAAATAAATCATATCTAAGGACAGTATTAGGGAGGTTCAAGTAAACTTTAGATATAGCCTTCTACCATGTTACTCAGTAAGGACTTACTAAACATCTATGTAGAATGTACTTGGTAACAGACACAATTTAATCTCAACTCTATACCATTTTACTTAAAAATTTTTTCATACCTGGTTCTCTTTTCTGTTTTTTCTCCAACCTTTGTTTCAGACCTTCTGGTTCGATACTGTCTTCTGGAGGATTCCCTTCAGTGTTTTCATTCTAAAAAAGAGTAAGACAAAGATAGTCGAGTTCTGGTAACTTATAATTTGGAATAATGTAAGGTCAAATATACAAATATTTATCTGGTCGAAGAGTGATTTTTTTCTTTAAATTTTGGCTAAGAGCTCTGAATAAAGGTATGGGTATGACTTTTTCAAGATACTTAAACATTTAAAAAAAACCAGACACATAGGAAAGCAAAGTTATGATTAGATACAGGATTAACTACAAACTATGGGATTAGAAGTTTTATATCATTGTTTAATTTTAAGCCAAAATAAGTTTTAAGTATTTATGTATAACTTTTCAAGAGTAGTACCTTAATTTTCTTTTTAATTTTCTTTTCTGCCTCTGCTTTCATCTCTACGGTCACTCGGGGGATGACTCTTTTCCCACATGGAGAAGGCAAAACTTCAGCCATTTGTGTTTTTTTCCCCTTTGCTTTCCCCCCTTTCCCAGGAAGTCCTATTTGTTCTTCTTGTTTTTCCTTTGTTTCAACAGCCTACAAAAGGGATAAAAGAAAGCAAGTTTATAAGTCAACAAAGACACTATAAAATCTAGGTTACTTTATAGGAATAGAATAAAAGGCCGGTTAAACTGATTTCAATTTGTTACATTTTAAGATAAATTTTTTTCTTTAATTTATGTATATATGTAATCTCTATACCCAGTGTGGGCTTTGAACTCACGACCCTGAGATCAAGAGTTACATGCTCTTCTGACTGAGCTAGACAGGCACCCCACATCTTAAATCTGTGAATAGCTGTGCCACAACAAAGTATGCCATTGCCATTGAAGATATATATAATTAAGGCCCACTTTGATAAGTGTGGACACAGAAGACTGGGTTCTACTCTTGATTCTACCATTTAAGATTTCTGAAGATAAAAAGGGGAAACTGTGTTAGGGATAAAATGCATAGATATATATATAGATATTTGTAAACTCAAATTAAGAAGTGAAAGGATGGCATTGGGGAGGGTATGTGAAATGGTGAGCGCTGTGAAGTGTGTAAGCATAACGGTTCATAGACCTGTACTCCTGCGGCAAATAATACATTATATGTTAAGATTCCACTTGTACATCCATACTAAAGTGTAATAATATAAAACTGCATGTAAAGCATTTTAGCTTTATTTATGAAATGCTTTTTTTTTTTATCTTAAAATAATGTTAGAAAACAAAGCACATTAGTGAGATTTAGGTAACAAAGTATCTTTTGAAACTGATGAGCTAGCCCTGAAGGTAAACATCTTTGTCCTTTTAGATTGAGTTGGGAGACTGGGTTGGTCTTTTTCCATATTTAAGTAAATATTCTTATTCTATACTATTCCCAGTAAGTCAGAAATCAACTCCTACCCTTTTCTCTTTTTGTCCAAAAAGTTCTAGTAGTATGCTTCTGGCCATCATTTACTTTATTCTAACAATCTGTTCTTTTATGTGTTATCTTGGAATGTTTTCTTATGCCTTATTCTTTCTATTGCTAATTGTGAAATGTCTTTTAAAAAAAATTTTATTTTTTATTTATTTATTTTTATTTAATTAATTTATTTGACAGACAGAGATCACAAGTAGGCAGAAGGGCAGACAGAGAGAAGGGCGGGGGGAAGCAGGCTCCCTGCTGAGCACAGAGCGTGATGTGGGGCTTGATCCCAGAACCCTGGGATCATGACTTGAGCCGAAGGCAGAGGCTTTAACCCACTGAGCTGCCCAGGTGCCCCAAAAAGTCTTTTTTTTTTTTTTTTAAGATTTTTTATTTATTTATCTGACAGAGAGAGGTCACAAGTAGGCAGAGAGGCAGGCAGAGAGCAGGGGAAGCAGGCTGCCTGCTAAGCAGAGTGCCCGATATGGGGCTTGATCCCAGGACCCTGGGATCATGACGCAAGCGGAAGGCAGAGGCTTTAACCCACTGAGCCACCGAGGTGCCCCCCCAAAAGGTCTTTTTAAAGAGATTTTATTTATTTATTTGAGAGACGGGGGTCGATCCCAGGACCCTGGGGTCACAACCTGAGCTTAAGGCAGACGTTTAACTAACTGAACTACCCACGCACCCCTAATTGTGAAATTTCTTGACAAAGAGGTATATTGTTAGAATGTACTATTTCACTAATAAAAACTCTAACATTAGCAGTTATAAACTACATACCTCCAGCTCTTCAATAAAAACAGCCAAGTCTTCTCTCCACAAATCTGATGGACCCTTTCTCTTTAATGTTTCTAGCTCTTGCTCCTTCATAAGATAGTCAGAAAATTAAGAGTTAATTTATGGGCATAAATAGCACATAATTTTCATGAGGCACAGTTTTTACTTTCAGCACTTTAACAACTGAGCAATGTTACCCTCCACCAACAACTCACTTTTTCATTTCTCAGCTTGCACAGTTCATCCTTCTTCTCCTTAGTGAGATACCAAAGAGGCATATCAAGAAGGTAGTTGAAGGTTGGTCCAGAATCTCTTACAGAGTCACTCTTTTCAGCTTCATTTTCATTGTCACTCTCTTCATTCTCTTCTTCATCTGGTACCTAGAGGAGAAATTAAAATGTAGCTTTAACAGGAAATTTGAAACAGAGACATTAGATTATACATAGTCTTCGATAATATAGAACATGCTAACCGAGAATTTACCTTTTGCTGTGCCTCTTTCCAAGCCTTCACGGGATCTGAATCGTATCCCCTCTGAATCAGAACTTTAATTAATTCTTTCTTAGGCTTATTTTCTATTAAAAAATGTAAACAGAGATAATGGTTTTGAGGAATATTTTAGGAAAGGAATAGGTTTTACCATATTAATTCAAAAGACTAAAACTAAAAATTAAACTTTGTCTTGCATAAATCTATACATCCTGGTTTACAGAGAAGTCTTTTTCCTAAACCACTGACAAATGTAAATTACCATAAGTGGGACAGTCAGATCACATTATGAAATTGTTGACCTAATTATAATTCTTAAATGAACAGGAGACAATCAAAACTGTATTTCTGATAAGTCTCTACCTCAATTATGCTCCCTTTTCAAAATTTTAACAGTGATTGGGCAATAATTTGTGCCACCAACCCAACCGTGTTACACCCATTCCCTTTTTCTAGAGTACCTTTCTTCCAGTGACTACTGCAGTCAATTTATTACACTTTGAGGGATATTGAGTTACTAGCTACAAGGTATTTTGGAATGAATTTCTGAGCACCATTTTTTATCAATTAATTTGATACAGATTACATGTCTAGGCCCCGTACATTTTTATACTCAAGAAGACTGCATAGTCCCATTATTCCCTAAATTCTGGTAAACTAGACACAAATCTTACTTTCTGTTTTCTTTGAATCATGTCCATTATCATTCATTTTAACTTTGCCTTAAGCAATAATTCTAAGAAATTAAGGGGTGCTTATGCTAGCGTTGTTAAAAAATATTCATGAATTTGAACATGTTATCTATCAAGTTAAACATTTTTGTGTATGATCAGAAAATTATTCTGTGATCACCAGGAATTCATGTTGCCATGTTTTGGGACTTGCTACTATGACCCATAAGTTAGTTGCCTAGCTTTCCTAGTTAGCCCTGGCCAGGGTTGAGTTTTTTTTTTTAAAACCTCCTTTTATCAAAACTGTTTCCTTCCTGTTAACTTAAACCCTGACTTAGTTGCTTCTAGAATGTCTTTAAAAATAAATAAGGGACGCCTGGGTGGCTCAGTTGGTTAAATGGCTGCCTTCGGCTCAGGTCATGATCCCAGCCTCCTGGGATCGAGTCCCACATCGGGCTCCTTGCTCAGCGGGGAGCTTGCTTCTCCCTCTGCCTCTGCCTACCACTCTGTCTGCCTGTGCTCATGCTCTCCCTCTCTCTCTCTAATAAATAAATAAAATCTTAAAAAAAAAATAAATAAAATAAATAAATAAATAGGGGTGCCTGGGTGGCTCAGTGGGTTAAGGCCTCTGCCTTCGGCTCGGGTCATGATCCCGGGGTCCTGGGATCGAGCCCCACATCGCGCTCTCTGCTCTGCGGAGGGCCTGCTTCCTCCTTTCTCTCTGCCTGCCTCCCTGCCTGCTTGTGATCTCTCTCTCTGTCAAATGAATAAATAAAATCTTTAAATAAATAAATAAATAAACCCAAGACATGACTCTTTTAGTCTTCCAGTACACAATTTAGTTGTAATATAAACCATTTATAATCTTCCTTCTGGCCTTTTTCTCCCCTCTCAGACTTAACAATTCTTCTCTTGATCAGTTTACACAGGTACCTTATTATCTCTCTATTCTCTATCTACATGTCAACTAAGTTTTGATTTTTTAAGATGTTCAATCTAAGGAAAGCTATCTTTTCCAAACTGTAAATGACTAGGTATTTAAAAGAAATGTGTAAAGTTTGGCATAATTGTAGTTTTAGTACAGTTATTAATCTAAAAACATACCAATGATTATTTTGCCATCTATTTTCTCTAAGATAAAGCGAGCCTGATTGTTCAGTTTAGCAGATTCAGCACCAAGCATTCCTAGAAGCCATTCTTTTCTTAATCCGTAATATTTAAGCCTGAGTTCAAAGAAGTCTCTTAGAATATCCAACACTGTGTCATATTTCTTTAAACATCCTACATGGTCAAAAAGCACCTAGAAAAGAAAAACAAGATTATAAAGCCAAGAACAGATGAATTGGCTAAACTTTAATGGTTTTAGAGAAAAGACTTTATTCTTCAAAAACATAAAAATATTCCAGGATTTCCTTTTAAAACTGATATTAAACTTTAATATAAATTGAAACATGGGCACCTCTCATAAAATAAGACATACCATAGAGTTGCATGTGAGACTAGTTTGGAGTTTGAAAACTTTGTGTAGTCCCACTCTCTCTGCCTCTGCCAGTTTCTCTTCAGTCATTTTCACAACAAACTTCACCGTAGTGTCTGTATGGTATTCCCTATAGTCTGTTATGAGAGGTGGAGTCTTCTCAGTTCCATTCAACATGGGTTCTAGAACCTGTTCTTTATATGTCTAAAGAAAGAGATAATCCTTTTTTTTAATACAGGCTTAGGAGTATTCATCAAGTAGTACAAAGTGTTTCCCTGATCACAAAAATCAAAGAAGAAATCCACAGTAACTTACCTGGGTCCATGTTCTGATCGGAAGCTCTGAGATTTCAATGGTCGTGGAATTAAGAATAGCCACTTCACCACTGATCACGTACTGATTTGGAGCCAGTTCTTCGATAGTACCCTTGAAGTTCTTGTAACTTGGAAGCTAAATTGGTATTTTAAAGAAGAATAGGTTTTCAAAATGTGACATTAAAAATAGAAATCCCAACAGCATTAAACAATAAATCTGATGAACATTAAAGTATGAAATAAATTTTGTATGTGTCCTCTGACTATATAGTCTACTGAATTGAAGCCAGAGGAAAATGAAGGATCCCGATATACACAGAATAGTTACCATTGGCAAAGGTTCTTCTCCATCCATCAAACGCCTGATATTGTTTACAACTTCACGAATATCAAAGTTGGGGATTTTGCAGGACCACCCAGTACCAATCCCTTCAGCACCGTTTATCAGCACCATGGGTATAATAGGAATGTACCACTCAGGTTCAACACGTTGATTGTCATCATATAAAAATTTCAGTGTGTGATCATCTTTTGGTGGAAATAACAACCGAGCCAAAGGGCTAAAATAAATAATCAAAGAATGTTATTTTACAAAAACACTGACTTTGTACTTAACTTGTGAAAAGGACATGTGTTAGCTCATATCTATGCATGAAAATTACTTTGGCTTTACTTGCTGGCTGTAATCATTTAACAGTATTTTCTGTGCCCTTTGTATGTGCCAGTTACTGTAGACATAAAATCTCTAAGGAGCTCACATACATGGAGATAGACAATGCACATACATTTTGTCAGGTGGTGGGGTAAATGCTAAGGAGAAAGAAAAAATAGAGGTGATTGAATGATTGGAGGTGCTAAGGAATGGTAACACTTTCTGAAAGGATGACATTAGACTGAAGAAACTGAGAGGATGAACCACCATGTGGTTATCTGGAGAAAGAATTGTAAGCAGAGGGACCAGTAAGTAAAAGGCCTTCAGGAGAGAGTGTGACTGGCATGTTTGAATACAGGCAGAGGTCAGATGTTTTTGGACCAGAGACAGTATGAGATGGAGTCAAAAGATATGGGGAGTGGGCACATAGATCATGTAGGTCCTTTAAATTTTACTCTAAATGAAAAAGTTGGAAGGTTCTGAACCAGAATGATCCATTTAAAAATATTAGTTGGCTGCCGTAAGAAAGCAGGATGGCATATTACAGTACTTTAGATAAATGGGGTGCCTTAGTAAATATTGAGAGGGTAGTCAGCTATAAGATATTCAGGGTTGGAGCTGTTGAAACTAGATGGATGGGACGTGCCTGGGTGGTTCAGTGGGTTAAGCCTTTGCTTTCGGCTCAGGTCATGATCTCAGGGTCCTGGGATCAAGCCCCACATTAGGCTCTCTGCTCAACAGGGAGCCTGCTTCCCCCCACCCTCTCTGCCTGCCTCTTTGTCTACTTGTGATCTGTCTGTCAAATAAATAAATAAAAATCTTAAAAAAAAAAAAAAAAGAAACTAGGTGGATGGGTTATCATCCATGGATGGGAAGTGAATATAGCTAGTGGAAAGAGACAAATGAAGGAGCTTTGGGGCAGGCTAGTAGTTAGAGTCTGGAAAGATGAGAGGGACCCAGGAAAAATGATAAATAAGGAAGAAAGCCAACAGTTTTGTATCTTGGAGGCCAAAGGCCAAATAAAGAAGAGTTTCAAGGAGGATGAAGTGATTAACTAGCTAATGCTGCTGAAAGTTTGAATAAGATGACAGCAGAAAATTGACAATTCATAACGTACTTTCCATAGAGTAAAATTTCAATTGCGGTATTTAGGAAGAATTAAGCTCTTCTTTACTCTGACCCCAAGTCTACAGCAGGGCTTCTCAACCGGGGCATTACTGGTATTTTGGGCCAGATAATTCTTTGTTATGGGAGCTATCCTATGCATTGTAGGGTGTTTAGCAGTAGCTCTGGCTACTTGCCCACTAGACGTTGCACAGCTCCCCTAGTCATGACAATCAAAAATGTCTCCAGACATTACTATGTCTCCTGGGAGATGGGGTGGTGGTGCAAAATCTACCCTGGTTGAGAACCACTGCTCTGTATAATGAAAATGAAGAAAATACAAGAAATTGAAGTAAAAACATGTAGTTTGGAAAGGAAACAATATTTTTCAGAAATTCAAAGGCACAGCTATCAAACTGAAATAGAATTTACTTTCTGTTTATTGTAAGGAGTAGCATAATTAAATTTAAGGAGCTAGTTTTTAAAAAATTAATACTGTAAACATCTACATCAAAAGTACATTTTCTGATTAGTTGAATTTAAAAAAAAAAAAGATTTTATTTATTTATTTGACAAAGAGAGAGACGGAGAGTGGGAGAGGGAATACAAGCAGGGGGAGTAGGAGTGGGAGAAGCAGGCTTCCTGCTGAGCAGAGAGCCCAATGTAGGGCTCGATCCCAGGACTCTGGGATCATGACCTGAGCCGAAGGCAGACGCTTAACTGACTGAACCACCCAGACACCCCAGATTAGTTGAATTTTTATATTTTTGGTCAACTAAATGTCACATTAGTTCAAAATTGGAAACGGCAATTCACTAGAAATTTTTTTAAAAAGTTCAATATATATATTTTTATTATATTCAGTTAGCCAGCATATAGTACATCATTAGTTTTTGATGAATTCACCAGAAATTGTAGGCATACCCACCTGAGCATTGTGAAGATGTATCGAGGACTAGCAGAATCCTTGCCACCATGCAGCCTAGTACCAAATTGACCAATGGGCTGCAAGAGGTTCAGATTATTGCTACCCACAAAATTCTGAGCCAAATTGATAATGGTCATCATTAGTGACATCTGGGGGTGGAAAAAGATTAGTTAATCTAAGCTGTAGGCTTCTAATAATATATATCCATTATTATGACTAAGCCTCACTATAATCCTGTAAGGTTTTATGAGATATAGATGTTTATTGACTCTTCCTAAATAATTACATGGCAGATGGCAGATATACCTAAACTCAAGACTTCTGGCTCCAAGTTCAGGGCTCTTGCCTTCTAATAATTTCTACCAAGTCCTATTGAACTTTGAAGGCATAGCTCTTCTCTTCACCCTCAGCAGAATGAAATATTTCCTCTTTTGTGTCTAACACTTCGCTCATTTCTTTTTTTAGATTATTTATTTATTGTCACTGAGAGAGCACAAGCAGGGGGGAGCATCAGGCAAAGGGAGAAGCAGGTTCCCTGCTGAGTCACTTTGATAGTTGTGTGTGTTGGCTGATTAAATTGTGATTATACCTTGAAGTAAGGAGCTTATTTGATTTCTTTATATACCTGGTACATGGTAAGTATCTGACAAATGTTTGCTGTGTGAACATTTACTGCATGCCCACTATGTTTTGACTGAAAGCAACAAACAAGACAATCATTACATTTAAAGTTCTAGAAACCTATAGGCAACCTAGTTCTTTAAAATACAATGAATACAAAAAAACAATTTAATCACAAAATTAAAAAAAGGAATATATGATTGTATAAAATCAAACAACTGAGAAATACAAAAAATTGGGAAGTTGTCCTTTTTAATCGACAGAAATAACCAAAGTTAATAACTTAGAGCAAACCCTTCTAGGTATTTTGCTTTAAGTACTGTTCTGGCTCTTTTTTTCTCCCCACTGACAATAGATTATGGATATTCTCAATGTTAGTACACACAGATTTACTTCAGTTATATAACTGATTCCAGGCATAGATGTATCATAATCAATGACAATTTTCCAGTTGATGGACATTTTTAATGTCTAAATTTTAGCATCACAAAGATATATTAAACATCACTAAATATCTTTGAACATAGATCCTTATAGACTTATGAGTCTCCTTATCGGAATATTATTTTTAGAAATAGATTTGTTAAGCCAAAGGTAAGCATATTTATAGTTTGACAGATTTTACCAGATTTCACCAAATTGTCCTCTACTATGGATGAACCAGTATTCATGTCACCAAGTACTCTCACTAAGTGTTTGGAAAATGATTTTGCAGGTATTATTGCTATAATGCTTTCTAGAAACATTATGGATTGTATGGATTGTGTGTTTACCTCACCATGATGATAAGAGGACATCTCAGCCACTGACCCAGCTAACTGGGCTACCTTCACCTCTCGCTTGTCATTCCGTTTGAAACAGGTAAACAAAACCTTTCTTTGACCTGGTTTCAAGCCTTCAAAGTGGAAGAAGTACAAATATTAGTATCCTCAACTTAATCATTTATGGACATTGATTTCTATGTATGATAAAAAAAGGCTAACATAGTGGAACTTACCATCCACCATAGATGGGATAGATCTCTCATTATCAGAATTTGAGAACAGGATAAGTTCCTTATTTATGAAGTCATTGTATGTCAGATATGTGGTAGTTTGTCCATACAAGTAATCCTGAGGAACCAAAGAGAGTTATTAGATGATCTAATTTAAAAAAGATCATTCATCTTAACAATGCTTAACACCAAAGAAATCAATCTTTCAGCATATCAATTCTATGATAATTCTTAAGTCCCTCAAAGACACAGATTTATGTAGAAGTATTTTACAGGTTTTTTTAAAGATTTTATTTATTTATTTGACAGAGAGAGAGAGATCACAAGTATTCAGAGAGGCAGGAAGAGGGGGAGGGGGTAAACAGGCTTCCTGCTGAGCAAAGAGCCTGATTCAGGGCAGGATCCCAGGACCCTGAGATCATGAACTGAGCCGAAGGCAGAGGCTTAACCCACTGAGCCACCCAGGCGCCCCTATTTTACAGGTTTTAAAGATAAAGCAAATTTAATTGCTGCACAATTTGGAAAAACTGCACTGCCTTTTAAATTTTTCAGTTCCCATACATTTATGCAGCAGTCTAAATAAGCACATTCATATATAGTTACATATTATTAAATTTTCTTCTGGAGCAATCAGTCATTGTATTGTAGGATATATAAAAATGTTTTCTTTTAGATTGAGAGAGAGAGAGAGAGAGCTTGTGCGTGTACGTGAGTGGGGGTGGGGAGAATCCCAAACTTCCAGCACAGAGCCCCACAGATTTCATGACCCTGAGATCACAACCTGAGCCCAAATCAAGAGTCAGACATGCCTAAGTGACTGAGCCACCCAGGTGCCAAGATGTATAAGATTTTTACCTCAGGAAGGCCAAGTAACTTCCGTTGCCTTCTATCCTCCATGAAATGGGTTAACCATTCTTTTCGATCATCTATCTGTTTCTTGCTAAAGGCCTACACATTGGAGATAAAAAAGATGTCACCGGTATGAACAGTCTCCCAAAATCTCTTGTATAAAAACTAAACAAACAATAAACTGAGTTTCCTAAAACAAATGGTCCCTTTCTCTATGATATGCTTATTAAAAACATTCTATATTCTATAAAACATCTTATTATATAAAAACTTATATGTTTCAATTGACTAGCTAAAATAGTGATTTAGAAAACTAGAATATGTCTATGAAATGGAACTCAAACTGACCAGGCTGATGGCAGCATCATCTTCAGGACCAGAATATTTAAACTGAATACGATGTCTTTTCATATCTGCAAAGTATTCTTTAGCTTCTTTTGATGTGCTGGTGCCCAAACCTACACAACCAAGAATATCAAGTTACTCCATATAATTTTGTATAATGGTATATAACAAAACGAGAAGTACTTTTCCTTACAAACCTTTGTAGTACTTGACTTTCCATTTTTTATGATTTGGAGTAGAACTCTTCCATTCTTCAAATTCAGGAAGACTATAGAATGCCATTTCTTGTTTGTTTTTAGACACCTGTGGTAAAGAACATGTTGCTGTAGTTTTGCACACTGCTGAGTCCCCGTTTACCATATATCACTGGGATTATATGCATATAAAGCATTGAGTAGGGGCCTTAAAATATCCATTATGGTAATTTAAAAGTTAATATACCTTTACAATGGGAGTGATAAATTCTTCCAGAAAACGATGCCGTAGAAGAGAGGGCCAGTTATGATGGATAAAATTAATCAGCAGGCCTTTGATATGGGAACCATCTTGGTCCTAGAAATATTTGGAAAGCCAAAACACAAAAGAATTATTTAAAAACTAAAAAAAATTATGATTGACCTACTGGTGATTTCTCTAAAAATTTTCTATGGGGATTAAAAAAAAGAAAAATGCTATTTAAATCCACTCACTTAACCTGTATATGCAACACACATGTGATGAATAAAGCTTCAGGTTAAGTAATTTCCTTCCACAGCATGAAAGCAATGCACCGATTAAGACATGTTTAGCATAACAATCTAAAATATTTGAAAGTAAATCTAACCTGATCTGTCATAATCATTATCTTTCCATAACGAAGAGTCTTCAATGAATCTTCATCTTCATAGTTTTTCTTGTATTGAAGACCCACAATCTTGATGATATTGTTAATTTCAGCATTTTCCATGATCTGAAATGGACATATACCAAAAAAGGTAACGTTTTGTTTGTAAATTTGAAAAGAAATAGGACAGTATATATTGTTTGGGTTTTCTTGAGCTCCAGTATTTTCAGTTATTATTAGCCTATATTTTAGTCAGAAAGATCTGTTAAGATATGCTATAATGTACCCAATTTCTTAAAATAATAACAATAAACTAAAACATATTTCAAAATGCCCAGTGAGGTAATGAAACACAAGTATGAAATCCTGCATTATAAAACTATATTTAGATTCTAAAGATGGTTCTACCTGTTTATGAGAAGCTTCTCGAACATTGAGTATTTTTCCTCTAAGTGGGAAAACCCCGTATTTGTCTCTCCCAACCACACCAAGGCCTGAAACAGCCAAAGTTTTAGCTGAGTCTCCCTCAGTCAGGATGAGTGTACATTCATTGGAGTTTCGACCCCCTAAAATAAAAATACACAAATTAATATTGGCACATTTAGTTCAACCTCAAAAATACTAACTCAAATGTGCTATCAATAGTTTTGTGATAAAACCATAATAGATATTAGAACTAATGTTCATAGTAAAAAAAACAAAAAACATAAAACAAACCTAGTTTCTTAAGACTATTTTTTTTTTAAAGATTTTATTTATTTATTTGACAGACAGAGACCACAAGTAGGCAGAGAAGGAGGCAGAGAGGAGGAAGCAGGCTCCCCGCTGAGCAGAGAGCCCGATGCGGGGCTCGATCCCAGGACCCTGGGATCATGACCTGAGCCGAAGGCAGAGGCTTTAACCCACTGAGCCACCCAGGCACCCCTAGACTATTTTTTTTTAAAGACTTTATTTTTGGGGCACCTGGGTGGCACAGTTGGTTAAGCCTCTCCCTTTGGCTCAGGTCATGATCCTAAGGTCCTGGGATCAAACGCTGCTTTGGGCTCCCTGCTCAGCCAGAAGCATGCTTCTCCCTCTCCCACTCCCCCTGCTTGTGCTGCCTCCCTCTGTTAAATAAATAAATAAAATCTTTAAAAAAAAGAATAAATAAAAAATAAAAACATTTAACATTGGGGCACCTGGCTGGCTTAGCTGGAGGAGTATACGACTCTTGATCTCGGGATTATGAGTTTGAGCCCCACAATAGGTGTAGAGATGATTTACATAAATAAAATTAAAAAAAAAAAAAAACAAAAAACAAAAACATTTTTAAGTAATCTCCACACCCAACATGGGGCCTGAACTCACAACCTCACAACCCTAAGACCAAGAGTCACGTATTCCAATGACTAAGCCAGACAGGCGCCTCTTTTATGTTAATTTCTTGTGACATTTATACTGTTGTTGAACATTCTTTTGATCATATTATGTTAAAAATATTTGTTAGTGGGTGCCTGGGTGGCTCAGTCCGTTAAGCGTCTGTCTGCCTTTGGTTCAGGTCATTATCCCAGGGTCCTGGGATCGAGTCCTGCATTGGGCTCCCTGTTCAGTGAGAGTCTGCTTCTCCCTCTACCCTTCTCCCTTGCTTGTGATTCCTCTCTATCAAATAAATAAAATCTTAAAAAAAATTTTGTTAGTAATGGGGTTTAGAACACCTCAAAACGGGCACTTGGCATATTGAATATTTTAAGCTAAGGGAGTTTGAGAAGATGCTAGACGCAAGTTCTCTCTGACCTCATCCCCCAACCTTCTACCCTGAAGTAGGTCACAAGACCCTCATGTGAGAAGTGTCCTCCATATACCACAGAGGAAGGGAACATTCTTATCTCCCAGAGTGACACTGAAAAGAATGTGAATGAACAGGCCTCATTGAGTTTCCCCCAGTTTACTATACTTAGTTCATACTTTGCCCTTATCATAACTTTCCACTCTTCCTCAAACCTAACAAAAACGCTCAGGTTTAACCACTTCTTTGGGTCTTCATTTCCCTATGAAAGCTCCTGTCAAGTAAAATTTATATTAAATAAATTTCTATGTTTTTCATCAATTAACCTATCTTTGTCAGTTTAATTTTCCGACCCAGACAGGAACTAAGAGGATTGAGAAAAAAATTCCCCCCCCCATTAGGTAATAGATCACTACAGATCCCTACATATTCTTCTTCTTCTTTTTTTTTTTTTTTTTTTCTTCTTTTTTTTTTTTTTAATAGTCTCCACACCCAGCATGGAGCCTAATGCAGGGTCTGAACTTATGACCAAGATCAAGACCTGAGCCGAGATCATGAGTCAGTTGTATAACCAACTGAGTCACCCAGGGACCCCAGATCACTACAAATTCTTATTTTATACTCTTAAAAAAAAATTATTTATTTATTTGATAGACAGAGATCACAAGTAGGCAGAGAGGCAGGCAGAGACAGAGAGGGGGGAAGCAGGCTCCCCGCTGAGCAGAGAGCCTGATGCGGGGCTAGATCCCAGACCCTGGGATCATGACCTGAGCCGAAGGCAGAGGGTTTAACCCACTGAGCCACCCAGGTGCCCCCTTATTTTATACTCTTAGTCATCTCAACATTACTATAACAGCCAAAAATTAGAAAAGATCTAAATTAGAAATGATCTAAATGTTAGATTACCAAACAGTAATTGGTTGCTTTTTAACCATGTAAAAATATTCTGTTGAATATTACATGTTGAGGGGAAAGTATCCATGGTATGCTATTAATGAATAAAACAAGTAATTGAACAATAAGATTTAAAGTTTAGAAGCATTATTAAATGTGTACCTGCATCATTGGCATCATCGAGTTTGGGAATTCCCTTGATTCTGTTATGTTTTACAGCTGAACACTTCTTATTTAATTGGATTTGGGCCTTAAACTTCACCCAGTTTAGTATGCTTTCCACTATACCACAGCCAGTTGCCTGAAAATGAAAAGATTCATGTTAGGGAAGAAGAATTCTGTCAGAAATCTAGAATACAGATGAGCTCCTATAAAAATAATTCAAAGTTTGAAAAGAGGTAAAAAAAAATTTTTTTTTTTTTCAGACAAAGGTGACATGTCTTCCTGTCTTAGGTTATCCTAACTGAGGGAACTGGTTCCCTTGAGTTCATTCATTCAGTAAATATTTACTAATTACATATTTATGTTGTGTTACACACTGAGATCCATGTTGGAGATTTAGTGGTTAAAATTCATGTTGGAGATTTAGTGGTTAAAACAAGTTGGTCATGGTCCTTGTCCTCATGGACTTTAAGATAAAAATAAGGAAGATGAAAATAAAACGAGAAATTGCAAGTGTGATGAGTGTTATGGATAAAAGTATGCTACATCTAATAACATATATCTAGAGAAAAGGGTAGAAAGTAAAGGCTTTCCTGAGGAAATGACATTGAAGATCTAAAGTAGCTAACTAAGTGAGAAGCATTTCAGACAGAAGGATTACCACATGGAAAAGCTCTAAGGAGGGGGAAGAGTACAAATGCTTCTGGGTAATCTGAAGGCAGTAGGATCAAAGCTTAGACAACATAGGAAAAAGTGGTACTAAGATGAGGTTGAAGATAGCAGGGTCTTGTAGGCCACATGGAAGAATTTGAATTTAAACATTTTTTTTTAAAAAAGAGCTTATTTATTTATTTGACAGAGTGAGAGCACAAGCAGGGGAAACAGCAGAGGCAGAAGGAGAAGCAGGCTCCCTGCTGAGCAAGGAGCCCAATTCGGGACTAGATCCCAGGACCCTGTGATCATGACCTGAGCTGAAGGCAGACACTTAACTGATTGAGCCACCCAAGCACCCAAAACATTTTTTTTTTAAATTTTAAAGACTTATTTTTTTTAAAAAGATTTATTTATTTATTTGAGAGAGAGAAAGAGTGTGTCCAAGTCGGGGGAAGGGCAGGGGGAGAGAACCCTAAGCAGACTCCCAACCAAGCACAGAGCCAATGTGCAGCTCCATCTCACAATCCATGAGATCATGACCTAAACCAAAAATCACAAGTCAGACACTTAACCAACAGAGCCACCCAGTGCCCTTGATTCATTTAAAAAAAAAAGAAAAAAAGAAAAAAAGATTTTATTTATTTATTTATTTGACAGACAGAGAAGTACAAGTAGGCAGAGGAGGCAGGCAGAGGAGGTAGGCAGAGAGAGGGGGGAGCAGGTTCCCTGCTGAGCAGAGAGCCTGATGCGGGGCTCGATCCCAGGACCCTGGGATCATGTTCCAAGCCGAAGGCAGAGGCTTTAACCCACTGAGCAACCCAGGCACCCCGATTCATTTTTTTTTTTAAAGATTTTTATTTATTTATTTGACAGAGAGATCACAAGCAGGCAGAGAGGCAGGCAGAGAGAGAGGAGGAAGCAGGCTCCCCGCTGAGCAGAGAACCCGATGTGGGGCTCGATCCCAGGACTCTAAGATCATGACCCGAGCCGAAGGCGGTGGCCCAACCCACTGAGCCACCCAGGCGCCCCCCGATTCATTTTTTTAAAAAAAGATTTTATTTTTGAGGGGTGCCTGGGTGGCTCAGTGGGTTAAAAAAAGATTTTATTTTTAAGTAATCTCTATACTCAACATGGGGCTCAAACTTACAACACTGAGATCAAGAGTCACATACTCCACCAAATGAATTAGTCAGACACCCCTGGACTTTTTTTTCTAAGAGTAGAAGTTACCAAAAGACTTCAAAAAGAGATTGAAGACAAAAATGTGTGCTTTAAGACAAGAAGATTACTTAATAGCATTGCAAAGAGAAGACTGAAATGTTATGAACATTAAGAATCATTATGGTAGGGGCGCCTGGGTGGCTCGGTGGGTTAAAGCCTCTGCCTTAGGCTCAGGTCATGATCTCAGGGTCCTGAAATTGAGCCCTGCATTGGGCTCTCTGCTCAAGCAGGGAGCCTGCTTCCTCCTCTCTCTCTCTGCCTGCCTCTCTGCCTACTTGTGATCTGTCAAATAAATAAATAAAAATCTTGGAAAAAAAAAAAAGAATCATTATAGTAATACAGAAAAGAGGTAACAATGAGAGGCTATTGCGGCATCCAAAAGATGAGTCTTACTGATTGGATTACAGAGGGGAGAGGGGTAAAGAGAAAGCTCCCAGCTTTGTTTATGCAACCTAGGTTGGTTGGGGCCTTTTACTAAGACAGGAAATGATTTTGTTTTTGTGGGGTGGGGAAGGTCCTCGTGTAGAGGTCAGTGAGAATGGAGAGAACTAATTCAGTGTTGACGGGGAACCAACTTTAGGCAATGTTTGGAAAGCAGTGAAACGGGCTGAATTCAGAAGTGATCCAAACTCAATGGTGATAATGTAATGGGGAAATATAGGCATATGGATGGTAATTAAGGCTGTAGTAAGAGCAGTGACGTGAAAACTATTTCCTATTTCCTTTTCAGAGGCAGAAGGCATGTGGGAGGAATCTTGGTTTTTGCAGAGCAGAGAAGGGCAATGGACAATAAAGCAAGGTGTTTCTATTTCTTATGTCCTTGTAAATATTTACAGCCTTTTTTTTTTTAAAGATTTTGTTTATTTAAAAAAAAAAAAAAAAGATTTTGTTTATTTATTTGACAGAGAGAGAGAGAGAGAGAGAGAGATCACAAGTAGGCAGAGAGAGAGGAAGGGAAGCAGGCTCCCCGCAGAGCAGAGAGCCCGATGTGGGGCTCGATCCCAGGACCCTGGGATCATGACCTGAGCCGAAGGCAGAGGCTTTAACCCACTGAGCCACCCAGGCGCCCCTATTTACAGCCTTTTTTAAGAGAAAGCAAGCATGAGCAGGGGAGGAATAGAGGGAGAGGGAGAAGCAGACACCTGCTGAGGGGCTCAATCCCAGGACTCTGGGATCATGACCTGAGCTGGAGGCAGACTCCCAGTGGACTGAACTACCCAGGGGCCCCAGTACTCACAGCTTTGATGAATTTTTCACTTAAATGGCATGTTGATCCAAAGCTCTTGACTTGCAAAGTCATGTTTTCTTTTGTCTGAGAGTCAAAGGTTGGGTTCTCAATTAAGGCATTCACAAAAATCCACATGTGATTTTTCACCTGCAGGAAAAGTTGATATTACATTGCTAAAACCTTATGCTTTATTTATAGCCTTTCTCTTCTTGACTTTAGAAAAAGAAAACTGTGCTGAAATACCATACCTGATGCGCTTTTACTGCAACACCACCCTTGTTCTTCTTCTTCACGACATCAACAAGTTTAGTCACAATCTGATCAGCTATATAATCAACATGTCTGCCACCCTAATAGGGAAAAATACCAAACTGTAAAGCTCAGGACCCCTCAAAATTATAATAATGACCAAATATTTTAAAAAATCTAATTTCGTTTTCTTTATGCCAGAGCAGCCAAATATTCAAGTTCATTTTATTTATTAAAAACAATAACACTTTCATGTAAAGATAAATTATGATTAATACAAAAGTAAAATTACCTTGGAAGTAGCAATGCTGTTGACGAAGCTAATTTGCTGAAAGCCTTTTTCACTCATTGTTAAACATACTTCCCACCTGGGGTTTACTTGTTCATGGATAACTTTCAATGGATTGCCAGTTTCATCTACCTTATCCTTCAAATACATATCTACATAGCTACGAAATCCTTTTACCTGTACAGGAATTAAGAGTTACGGTATTAGAAAAAAGTTATAAAAAGTATTCAATGATAGACCACGAGGATTTTTCAAAACTAATGAAATGACATTTACTGATGGGCATAAGAGAATGGTCATTAAAGGGCACAAAAGTATTCATTTAGGAGATTGTTTGAGAAAGACATTTCCTTTAGTGAGTTTAAAAGAGCTAAGTAAAAAAATGTGGCATACTGTTTTCTTTTCAGGAATGTATCTGAGAGGTGATTAAAAAATATATGGGAGGAAAAAAAAATCAATTTTGCCTCTGATAGTGATCATATAAATTCCCTCATTGCCCTTGACACCCGGAAAATGCTTACCGGCAGCTTATTTCCATTGAGAAAGACTTTGACATCTTTAGTGGATCCAGCAATGTCATATGCTCTTCTAACCATCAGTGCAACAATATCTTTATCTAGGCTTTCCATTTTAAACTTGGACAAGTCAGGCTGGAAGGTAATACATGTATAATCTTCTCCATTAAAGGGCTTGAGTTCCATCTCACCAGCTCTCCCCATATTATTCATCCATGTCTGTTTAAGTAAAAAATTCAAGTTTATTCACAACAAACTAGAACTAAACACAAATTTCTAAGTCCTAAAAAATAACCTAATGTATATTCAAGAATAATTTCCCATGATTTAATAGCCTATAAATTATGTTAAACCAATCACGAAAACTGTTATAAATTGCTAAAGTACAAGTTATAACTGAGGCAAAAGATACGTATTTACTTGCCTGTTTGAACATTTTCTTGTATTCTCTACTGGCTGTTTCCACAGTAAATTTGGTACTGAATATGTTACACAGTTTGGCTCCATAGCCATTTCGACCACCTAAGCAAATAAATTTAAAATACTTTAATTGTTATCACTGGCAATGCTAATCAACTATAGAGATTTATTCCAGTGTTTTAAACATTTATGTCATAGTCATTTAAAAGATGTGTTTTTTTTAGCAACAAATATGTTATTTTCCTCCATACTCTACCTGTTACTTTCTTTTCATCATCATCATAGTTACTAGAAGTTAGGAGCTGTCCAAAGATGAGAGCTGGGACATACATCTTCTCAACTTTGTGTTCAACAACAGGAATACCTTTCCCATTATTCCATATACTAATTAAGTTATTTTCCCTAAGAAAAGAAGAATGAAACTTTTATTATAAAACAGATGGTAAACTAGGGTTTGATATTTTTTATACTTAAATATAATTATCCTTAAAATACAGAAACTCACAAGTTTAATTTCTTTAACTCTTTTTCATACATATTTTCTGAAATTCAGCATCAACTACCTTTCCCACCATGCTCAGTTCCTGACAATCCTCAAATAGAAGCCAAGAGGGAAAAAAAAAAGTAATCCTTTTCCAACACCTGGGCAGACACTGATAATGCTGAAAAAATATGAAAATTTAAAATGTCAGGATAAACAAAGGGAAATGATTTATGCCCAATGGAAAGGAAAAATTTGGAAACTATTATTTATGCTTGCTTGCTTGCTTGCTTTCTTTCAAGATTTATTTATTTGAGAGCAAGCAAGTGACCATGTGTGCTTGAGTGGGATGGGTAGGGGCAGAGGGAGAAGGAGAGAGAATCCTCAAGTAGACTCCTTGGAAGGCGGAGCCCTATTTGAGGTTCAATCCCAGGACCCTGAGATCATGACCTGAGCTGAAACCAAGATTCTGACACTTAAATGACAGACACACAGGTGCCCCTATTATACCACTTTTCAGAGGATTATCTATCTGGACTGTCCTAGCTCCCTTAGCTTTCTCACCCAGCAAGGCACATTGCAAAACAAATATGAAAGAGAAAAACATTACCAATTGTAAACTTCCCTGCTTGCCAAAAAAATGCTAAAAATTTATTTGGATTTATTTCTCTTAGTTATTTTAAGTTAATTCTCATAAGATAGTACAGTTTAGTTATAATCAGACAAAACACTATGGATTTTATTCCAAGTAGTGCTTAGTATTATCTACAAAAAAAGACTAAAACTAGCTCAACATGTTTTTAGACTAGGATATCAAGCTCTTAGGAGCGTTCAAGTACATCATTAACACACTTCTCCCAAAGAAACTAAAACATAGTTTAGCCGTAACTATCAGGCTAATAAAAAGGTGATACAAGCGCCCTGCGTACCCGCAAAGGGACACCCAGCATTTATAACCAGAAATGTTAGATCCAATTATTTTCTATCACCATCTGCTGGTTTACTATTTGAATAGCATCATGAGAAAAAGTAAAAGCTCTAGACTCCTGAATGCTTATTAGACTGAACAATTATTGGAGATGCTTACCAAAAAATTTAGGGATGATGTGTTATAATGTCTGTAATTTATTTGGAAATGACTCAAAAAACAGAGATGGAGTAACTATGGTAAAGCATTGATAACTGTTGGATCTAGGTGGTAGGTATCATAGATTGTTCATTTTAGCATTCTGCTTTTCTGTGCTTTTGGAGAATTTCATTACTTAAAAAGGCCAATATTAGTATAAATCAAAGTAAATGCAACTAACAGTAACAATGAACTATAACAAACAAAAGACCATTCAAGAGACTTACGGGTCAATTGTGACTCTAATACAAGACATTTTTGGGTCCCTTTGTTTGTTGTCTGCAGCATTGACTGAAAGAAAAATACACATTTTTAAGAAATTAAATTAAAAAAACTTAAGATATAGAAAGAAAAAAGTCAGATTAACGAGGCATTAACATTTATTCACAGTACTGTTTCTAGGAAAGAATTCAACTTGCTAGACACCAGTAAACTGCTCCACCTTGCCAACTATTGTTTGAAACGACAGGAGCTCTGGTTATAGAGGGTTTGCTAGAAATAATACTTCTTATGAAGGATTTTACTAGTAGATCTTTATGTGAAAGAGTTTACTTACCTAGAATCTCATCAAAGATTTTGTACAACCCAGGGACAAAGGTGACTTCCCTATAGTTAATGCCAATATCTTCATCGTAAACCCACATGTGCTAGAAATAAGGCAAGGAGATATAGTTACTTTTACCTTATATTTATTCTGTTTTGTCATCATCGTTACTATAAAGTCTTCTGGATTAAATACTACAATATACATATGATAGCTTAGGCTTGTTCCAGTGACATTCAGAGTACATGGACTATATAGAAAATTAACCTGGAAAAGCATACATTTTAACTACTTCGTAACTGCATGTAATTACTTGGTTTTACCTGGGTCACTAATTCCACAGAGCCAATGTAGGTGTCTGGGCGGAGCAAAATATGTTCCAGTTGGGTTTTCTTTTGATAGATTCTTTCAATAGACAATCTTTTCTTAGCATCTTCATTTTTCTTTGTTTTGCTGATTTGCATATTTTCATTCACAGGCTAGCAATGTTGGAAAATTGTAGAAAAGGGGTATTTAATCGGAGCTTTTATTAAAACTATAAACAAATCACCCACCGTAATGACTTACGCCCTATGTGTCATCACACATAGTGATGTGCAATCACAATCTTTTACCAGGTATTGGCGGAGTTTACAACGTTTTGTTGAAAGATGGCAATTTAAGCTAACAGCAGCCAAGTTCCCAGGCGTCAGTTTGAATAAACATGTATTATCTCATCAAGTGCATGTAACATGGAACTATTTTCCTTGAATGTTTTGAATGTGATCAATAAAATACACACACTTCTTTCAGACATTCCGCAAATATTTACTGAGTGCCTGCTATATCCCAGGCACATAACAGATTCTAGTCAGCAGCAGTTTGGGAGCTCATCGAGTCAATCCTTTCTTTGGCCACCATAATGTTTTGAACACAGGAAGGACATATTTTGAGTAACTCGGGCCTGCCGGCTCCTCACTTGGAACATCGTGCCATGCTCTGCACCTTCCAAGGTCAGGGGCATTCAATCCCGTTTTCCACCGGAGGGTAGGAACGTATCTGTGCTGCTTAAAGTCACACGCGGGCCATTAAAATACAAGCCAGTTGAGTACTGGCCCTACAAACAGTAAAACAGAACCCAACACCCCAGAAGCCACTGTAGCCGATAATATTTCATTACTAGCACCATAAAGGGGGGGGCTATCCTCCTCACGATCACACCGAGCCCCGGAGACCCGGGACGACCCGGAAGACCGGCTCCCAGACGGCGGCGATCGGACCACAGCCCAAGAGTCTAATCCTTCGCCGGCAGACAGAGAGATGCGGGGCCGCGCTGAGGCTCCACGACCCGCCCCTTCCGCGAGCTGTACCTGCAATGGTGACACCTCCATGGTGACGGTCGTGAAGGGGCTCGAGAACCCTGCAAGCGACTAAACCGGCGGGACCCTCGAGACCACCGTGGAGCAAGCCGCTTCTCCACAGACGCTCGTCGGTTAGAAGAACTCCTCCCGTCCCAATTGAACCTTCCTGTAGCCCGCCCAAACCAACTAAGCCAATCTCTGACTCTCTCTCACCGGCTCCGTCCCGAGGAACCAATCGTAGCTGTTTTTTCATATTCACCAATGAACGCCTGAGTTGTCGGGGGGCCTGTTTGAACAAACCAATTAGGCAAGGGAGGCGGGACTAGAGACTTTTCAAAAGGCACCACTCGGAGTCGTCGCGGAAAGACAGACAGGGAACCTGGCCAATGAGGTGGGGGCTATTTGTCCTCTTGGTGCCGACTGCTCTGAAGAGACTCGCGATGCTAGCGGGAAAGGGTTTTCTGAGGTGCCTGCTCGGTTACAAGGAAGGTTCCTCAGGAGCTGCTAACTTACTTCAGATTGCTGAAATCTATAAACTGTCTCCCGTCCTGAGGCTTTTTAAGAGAGAAACAGGAGTCCTAGCTTCATTTTCCTGAGGAAATTTAAGCGCTGGCTTTCTGGACTGACAGCTAGGCGATTTGGTGAAGTGAACAGATTTCTGGCGTCTGCCTCAACCTTCCCTCCCAAGAACTTATTTTTGAATAAACGGAAGCGCCACAGTTGTGCTTTGGGGATATAATAGAAGAGTGTGGCGAGGCCACTCAAAATAGAGAGCAGCATTCAAGTCCCCCAGCAGAGCCGCGTTGGGCGCCACAGGCTGGTCGGTCAAAAGGAAGAGTTTGTAGTTCCCGCCTCAGGAGCGGAGGATGGGGTTTAGGGGCCATTCTAGGACAGAAACTTTTCCCTCGGAAAGCCAGAATTCCCTGAATTCTGCTGTCCAGAACGAGAACTTGCCAAAGACCGAAGTTTTGGGGTTTTTTTGTTTTTTAATTTCTTTTATTCTGCCGTGTAAATGTTCGAGTGGGTTTATTCTGTCCTTGTCAATCCACGATGTTAAATGACAAAAGAATGCACCCCTCCCCCACAGGATGCTTGAAAAAAGAACTGCACAATTTGAATGACTGCGAATTCTGTCATCTGAACCACCTCCTTCCAATCGTTATTACCTGAGTGCCTGTCCCTGCTGGGCAATTTGCCAGTCCTGTGGTCTTGATGGAGGCAGGCTTTTGGTGCTTTTATTTTCTCTGATGAAAAAAGAAACAAATAACAGTAGTGCCTCAGGAGCGCCTGGGTGGCTCAGTGGGTTAAGCATCTGCCTTGGCTAAGGTCATGATCTCAAGAGTCCTGAGATCCAGCCTCGCCTCCTCCGGCTTCCTGGTCAGCTGCTTCTTCCTCTCCCTCTGCCCTTCCCGCCTCCCACCTTGTGCTTGCTCTCTTCTGTCTCTTGTGCTCTCTCTCAAATAAATCTTAAAAACAAAGCAAAAAAAAAAAAAAAAAACCCCAAACAAACCCAAAACGTAGTGCCCAAGAACTGTGTGAGGATTACCCAGATAAATGTAAGGTGTTTAGAGTAGTAGGCTAACAGTAACAGAATCAAGAAGCAGGAATCTTCCTTAGGCTGGCGTGAAAATTTGTCGTTTTAATTTTTCCCCCCTTTCTAAAAGAAATCAGAGGTCAACCAATTATTAAATCACCCCAGCATATCTAATACCTACTCTGCCCAAGAGGGCCAGTGTGGAGGCTGGGGGTGGAGGGATGAGGGGTGGGGTGTTGGTCGTGGTGTTGGTGGCGTGACAGGAAGTCAAGCATGGAGGTAGCCTATGGGCTAGGGTGATTTTTTTCACCTGGCCTCCAGTAATTCCAAGTATTTCATTCCAATCTCCTCACCTGTGTTGATGCAGATAGGCAACCTCCAATGCACAGGATCACCCACGGTCTCAGAGCAGTTGCAGAGAAGCCCTCCCAATCCAGTAGCTTCTGCCCATCCAAAAGGCTGACCACACCTGGGCTCCAGGGCAGCCTCTCATTCTCCGTAGTCTCCCCAGAACAGAAGATGACCATGACAGAAACCAGCTATTCTACCTTCTGCCTCCTGGAACACAGAGACCCCAACATGGTAGGGGGAGGTGGGCATGCTTTCCCAAGGATGACAGCCCAGTCTCTGCCTTTCTTGGCCTCTACCCTGTAGCTCATCTCAGCCTGCAGTACCTTGTAAGACTCATCTGGGGATGAGGTAACAGAAATTTAAAAAACAGTTCCAGTCCTATTTTCTGGGACCCTGCTGTTGAGCTGGATCCTGATTATGTGAGGCTCTGTTCCAAAAACCCAGAAGAACTGTGGAGGGGCGCCTGGGTGGCACAGTGGGTTAAAGCCTCTGCCTTCGGCTCAGGTCATGATCCCAGGGCCCTGGGATGGAGCCCCGCATTGGGCTCTCTGCTCAGCAGGGAGCCTGCTTCCTCCTTTCTCTCTCTGCCTGCCTCTCTGCCTACTTGTGATCTCTGTCTGTCAAATAAATAAAATCTTAAAAAAAAAAAAAAAAAAAGAAGAACTGTGGAGTCAAAAGGACTCTGGAGTCACACACGCTTGAGTAAAGCAAAACCAAACCAAACCACCACCACCACCACCACCACAACAACAACAACATCCTTCCTGAACCTCAGGTTTCCCATGTTATCATCCTTTATTAAAAGTACAGAGGGCTATGGGCACCTGGGTGGCTCATTTAAGTGTTTGCCTTTGGCTCAGGTCCTGGAGTCCCAGGATCCAGCAAGCAGCATCAGGCTCCCATATTGGTAGGGAGTCTGCTTCTCTCGCTGCCCCTTATCCTGCTGTGTTCTCTTTCACTCTCTCTGTCTCTCTCCCAAATAAATAAAAATCTTAAAAAAATAAAAAGTACAGAGAGCTAAATGAGATACGGAAGCACTTAGGACAATCTTCCAGCCCTCTAGCAGGATGGTCTTGTGGGAGGTGGGGTTGGGGCTTCTCTTTTGGACTCAAGCTGTTTGTCAGCCCCTCTCCTTTCCAGAGACTATCACAGGGTGTTCTACAGGACTTTTGGGGGACCACTAGGATGTCTGAGATGGGTGGGCCTGGGAGGTATTGTCCACAAAAAGGGAATTCCAGGTGCCTGCTAGCCACTACTCCTGGGAGGCAAGAAGGGATTGGGAGTCAGTTCCAAGGGCTTTGGTGGGCTGAGGGAGCAGCTACCACATCCTCATTACCTTCCCCCAATTTTACTAGCTACTCTTTGCCTTTGTCCCAACCCTTTCCTGGGGGCAACATTAAACACTAGAGTCAGATTCCTGGCCATAGTACTTGCCTGGCTGTATGACCTTGACAAGTCATTCAGTCTTACGGTGTCTCCATTTCTTTACCTAAAATGGGGATAATGAGAGTACCCCCACATAGGGGAGATAACATGTGTAAAGTGCTTAGGGTATTGCTGGGCAAATAATAAATGCACAAAATATGTTAGCATTTATTACCTCTACTCCTTTTCAAGACTCCCTCCCCTTCCCACCTTTCCTTGTTGATTCTCCAAGTCCTCTCCTCCAAAACCAATTCAAAATTCCCCTAGTTCAGGGAGTCTTCTTAGACCTTTTTTTCCAAGGCTTCCTTTAGTTGTTTGGAGTACATTTGCAAATGTGGATGAGTTCCTTTGATAAATATTTTTTGGTTTTCTTATGGGTATTTGTGTTTTCTGCCTCTCCACTCAGCAGCAGGGGAAGGGGGGTGGTCCTAAAGGAGCTGTGTCTCCGTCCTCCACCTGGAAGCTCCTCTTGAAAGTGCATTATTTCTTCCCTCTAGCTGGCTGATGAATGAGGCTGGGCTGAAAGTGTGGCTCTGGATTTGGGAGGTGGAGCTGGTTAGGCTGGAGCTCACTGGGAATTTCTGAATGAGGCTGGGCTGGCCCAGGTCTGGGGTGGTTAGGGCTGGGCCAACAGGCCCTGTTTACCTTGAGGTTAATGACTGGCAGAGTCCAATCAATCATTTTTACCAGGGATACCAGCTTTGGGTTGGAGGAGGCCAGGAAAGCCCAAAATGTCCCATAGAGCTCAGCCTCTCCCTGCTGGTGGCACTGCAGGTCTGTTTCTTGGACCATTAATGGCCCCAGGCAAAGGGACAATGAGGGCCACCAAACAGAGCTGAGAAGAGAGCAAAGGAGGCTACAGTAGGGAGGACCTTAAGACCAGAGATTAGTCCCCAGTAAGTCTACTCAAGGGTATCCCTCAGCAGTCTGGCAATCCAGTATCTATCAAACTTTTTAAAGTGTACACACCTTTGACTCAGTAATCTAACTTCTAGGAATACTGATACACTCCCACAATTGTGCGTGTATGTAAAATTATTGCCATATTGTTTTTGTTAGAAAAGAACTGGCAGCATGGAATGGAATGATATTGTGAAAATTAGTAAAGGGCATCTGACTCTTGGTTTGGGCTCAGGTCATGACCTCATGGGTCATGAAATTAAGCCTTGCATCAGGCTCCACATTTAGTGGGGAGTCTGTGTAAAGATTTTTTTCTGCCCCTTCCCAACTTGCACTCATGCACTCTCTCTCCCTCTCAAAAATAAATGAATGAATCCTTAAAAAAATAGACACATAGATCAATGTAACAGAATAGAAAGCCCAGAAATAAACCCATGATTACATGATCAATTAATCTATGAAAAAGGAGACAAGAATATGCAATGGGAAAAAGTCTCTTCAACAAATGTTGTTGGGAAAACTGGAACAGCAAAATGTAAAAGAATGAAACTGGACCACTTTTTTACACAATATACAAAAGTAAACTCAAAATGAAATAAGACCTAAATATGAGACCTGAAATATAAAAATCCTAGAAGAGAGCACAAGCAGTATTTTCTCTGACATCGGTCATAGCAATATTTTTCTAGATAGGTCTCCCAAGGAAAGGGAAACAAAAGCAAAAGTAAACTATCTGGACTACATTAAAAAAAAAATTTCTCCACAGCAAAGGAAACAATAAAAAAAAAAAGACAATCTACCAAATGGAAGAAGATATTTGCAAATGATATATCTGATATGAAGTTAATATCCAAAATATTTAAAGAACTTATCAACTGAACATCCAAAAAACCCAGAATAATCCAGTTAAAAATGGGCAAAAGATATTTCTCCAAAAAAGACATACAGATTGGCCAACAGACACATGGAAAGATGCTCAACATCACTAATCATCTGGGAAATGCAAATCAAAACCATTATGAGATATCATCTCACACCTGTCAGAATAGCTAAAATTGAAAACACAAGAAACAACAAGTGTTGCCTAGAATGTGAAGAAAAAGGAACCCTTGTGCACAGTTGGTAGGAATGCAAACTGGAGTAGCCACTGTAGGAAACAGTATGGAGGCTCCTCAAAAAATTGAAAATAGAGTTACCATATGATTCAGTAATTCCATTACTGGGTATTTACCCAAAGAATACAAAAACACTAATTTGAAAAGATATATGTACCCTATGTTTATTGCAGCATTATTTACAATAGCCAAAATATGGAAGCAACCCAAGTGTGCTATCTATAGAAGAATGGGTAAAGAAGAGGTGGTACACACACACACACACACACACACACACACACAGGAATATTACTCAACCATAAAAAAGAATGGAATCTTGCCATTTACAACAACATGGATGGATCTAGAGGGTATAATGCTAAGTGGAACAAGTCAGTCAGAGAAAGAAATACCTTATGATTTCATTCATATGTGGAATTTAAGAAACAAAACAAATGATCAAAGAAAGAAAGAAAGAGACAAACAAAAAACCAAACTCTTAACTATAGAGAACAAACTGGTGGTTACCAGAGGGGAAGTGAGTGGGGGGATGGGTGAAATAGGGGAAGGTGAGGCGCCTGGGTGGCTCAGTGGGTTAAAGCCTCTGCCTTTGGCTCAGGTCATGATCTCAGGGTCCTGGGATCGAGCCCCATATCGGGCTCTCTGCTCAACAGGGAGCCGGCTTCCCTCTCACTCTCTGCCTGCCTCTCTGCCTACTTGTGATCTCCGTCTGTCAAATAAATAAACTCTTAAAAAAAAAAAAAAAGAAATAGGGGAAGGAGATTAAGAGTACACTTATTGTGATGAGTACTGAGTAATGTATAGAATTATCGAATCACTATATTGTACACTTGAAACTAATATAACACTCTATATTAATTATATTGGAATTCAAAAAATTTAAAAATTTAAAAACAAAGAATTTTGACCCAGTAAATACACATTTAGACAAGTAAGAAAGTATTCTAGTTCAGGATGGGAAAAATCCAGGATAAGATTTGTCTTTGATAAGACAAAAAATTGTTCTGTAAAAAGGAACAATTAATAGGAGAGGTGTTGATATAAGAAAGTACCATGTAAAGAAAAAGTTTCCAATTAGAGCTATGCAAGAATGGACATTCTGAGGACATAGGGACTTCTACCACAGGAATGCTGAAGAGTCTAGATGACCACTTTCCAGATATGTTGTAAGAGAGATCTCTCCAGAGTGAGGGTTGGACTCAATGAGTTTAAGATGTTATGGTGATTTTACCTAGCAGTTTGTTTCCATAAATCGTGCTCTAAATTGTTTATCATATTCAAACATTGTCTTATTATTTTTAATTTATTTATTTTAAAAAAGATTTTATTTATTTATTTGACAGACAGAAATCACAAGTAGGCAGAGAGAGAGGAGGAAGCAGGCTCCCCACTGAGCAGAGAGGCTGATGGGGGGCTTGATCCCAGGACCCTGGGATCATGACCTGAGCTGAAGACGGAGGCTTTAACCCGCTGAGCCACCCAGGCACCGCTCAAACATTGTCTTAATTAACATTAATATTTTACTAGTTTAACAAAGAGTGATTTTTCAGAAAGCATAACCAAGCAGAAAAATGTGACATAGTCCCTGTCTGGAGTAGTCTCTGCTTGGAATGACCTCTGTGATGGTTAATTTTCTATGTCAACTTGGTTAGGTTATAGCATCTAGTAGTTTGGTCAAACAGTAATCTAGATGTTGCAGTGAAGGTATTTTGTAGGTGTAATTAGCATTTAAAATCAGGTGACTTTAGGAAAAAGGCTTGTAATGCCCCTATAATGCCTCTGTAATGTTGATGGACCTCATCCAATCAGTTGAAGGCCTTAGGAGAAAAAAAGGGAGGTTTGTCAGAAAAGAAAGAATTCTGCCTCAGGACTGCAAGAGAAATTCCATAAGAGTCTCCAGTTGCCAGTCTGCCTACAGATAGCAGACCTGCCAGACCCCACTATCAGAGCCAATTCCTAAAAACAAATCCTATTACATATAAATTTTCTAAGTGCCAATTATGTACTAGACACAGTATTAAGCACTCTACATAATTTCCACCCTAATCTTTATACCAACACTTTATACTGAGGAAACTGAGGATTAGAGGGGTTAGGTAATTTCCTCAAGATTTTAAAATTCTTTTTTTAAAAGATTTTATTTATTTGAGAGAGAGAGTGAGAGAGAGCATGAGAGGGGAGAAGGTCAGAGGGAGAAGCAAACTCCCCATGGAGCTGGGAGCCCGATGTGGGACTTGATCCCAGGACTCCAGGATCATGACCCGAGCTGAAGGCAGTTGCCCAACCAACTGAGCCACCCAGGCGCCCAAGATTGTAAAATTCTACTTATCTTTCAAGACACAGATTCAACATCACTTCCCTTTGAGGTTTTCCCTAACCACCCACTCTGGGCTCCTCTCTGTTTTCTTGGCATCCAGCACATTTCTCTGTGTTACATAATACTGATCATGGTGTGTTTACCTCTTCGGCCCACAAGCTCTTCTGAAGGCAGGGATTTGCCTGCCCCTTTGGAACCCTCAGCACCTAGTTCTACAATGCCCCCTCCCCAAGACTCTCTGTGAATGCTATCAGTACTATCATTGTCCACCTGGGGGGAGCATACCCAGCCGCAGGCCCCCTTATGCAGGATGCACAATTTTGGAGGGATAGCCTAATAAAGTCAAACCCCAAAGTGAAAGGAAAGGTCCACATATGCCTCTGTTTACTAGCCCCGGAAGCTGGGACCCACTGTACCAACAGTTTGCGCCATCCCTTTGGCATTCAGTTGAAGACTGTGTAGCCATTGTTGACACTACCTGGGCTGCCCTTGGGGACAATGGGACTGTCCCAGGGCTTTTGCACCTTGAACTCAAAGATTCAGTGAGAGAGCTGATGGAATGAAAACCCAGAGGGGGCAGAAAGGATCAGCTGCAAGAGTTCTATTTGAGGAGACTGTTCCAGAATAAGGCTGTATCCCCATGAGGTGAAAGGGGAGGAACAGAATTCTGCACTAGGCTGAATGAACCCTGCTCCCAGCTGGAGTGGGTAATGGGAAAGTCCAAGCAACCTCATTCACAAGCCCCTTACCTCCAAACCTTCTCTTGGATGTTCTAGTCTTCCTATATCACTGCTAGGAATAGGGTGAGCTGGGGGTATGGACAGGTGAGGTGCTCCTACATCAGTGTGTCTAACCTGAGCTCAACACAGAGATTTTAGACCAAGTTTCTGTCTGTAGTACAGATAGGGCAGTCACAGGGGGTCTCTGCAGATACTCTCCTACTTCTCTTAATTGGAGCTACCAGGAGGCAGAAAGTATGTCTTGGGCGGGTGGTCATGGCAGTACTGGGGGCAGCAGGGAAGGGGAAGGAGAGAATCCAGTCATGTCAGAGCACTTTGAGAGAGGTGGAACAGGGGAAGGAATGAGGAAATGACACAGTATTGCCGATGACTTAAATTTTGAGCAAACAGATGAGAGAAGAACAAGTAAGGGCGGCACCTGGAATCATTTATCCAGAGAAAATAAAAATATTTTCATAAGCTTCACTGACATATAAGAAGTGACATGTCCAAGATTACATACAATTTCCAGTCTTTTCACTATACATACTACCTCCTCAAAGCTAAAAGAATTAATGATGGAAGGTGAGACTTAAGAGGCATATGAGGATATTCCTTCAGGGAGGAAAAGAAGTAAAGGAAAGAGGAAGAACAGCCATGAAGGAGGGATGCTCTGGCCTCTGCTCTCAGGGAGAGCCATCTAACCATGAATCCTTTTCCCCGTTTGGACCTGGGGCTCTAGGAGGCCCCTGCAAGCTTCTTTCTCCAGGCAAAAGTGGACCACTTATTGAGCCTCTCTTTCCCTTTTGGCTCTGTAGTAGGAAGGGGGGGGAAGGACATAGGATGAGACAAATGATTAGCTCTAGGGGAAGACCCCTAAGGGGAGAGAGATACAAGCAGAGGAAGGGTAGAGGGTCAGTGAATCAACGAGTGTAACCAAGTATATATCATGTGCCAGCCCCAGACAAAGCAGGATGTATGAACACTGTGTCTTACATGTGAGCACATTTATTATAGGAAAGGGTGTAGGGAAGGATGGGAGAGGGGTTGCTAAAGAAAAGGACAGAGGGAGTGAAGAAATAAAGGGAAGAAGAGGAAAGAAGTGCAGAGTTGTTAATGTCTAATAACTCACATTCTAGTTATAGCTATAGGGCAGCTGGCTAAAAAGTGAGCATCCCTGGAAAGAAGTTAAAAAGATGTTTATGGAGGGTGCAGGAGGGCCTGGAATAGGGGAATTGGGCTAGGGTGGGTTTCCTCCTCCTCTTCTTCTTTTTCTTCTTCTTTATTTTTTTTATAAAGGAAAGGAGATTTGAAGGTATTTTTTTTTTTTTTTTAAGTAGGCTCCACACCCAACATGGGGCTTGAACTCACAACCCTGAGATCAAGAGACATACGCCTTACTAACTTAGCCAGCCAGATGCCCCTAGGGTGGAACTTCTTCTCACCTGTGGACCAGGCTGGGTTGGCTGGTCTGGAGGAGACTGTTCTTTTTTGTTGTTGTTGTTGTTGTTGTTGTTTTAGAGAGACAGAGAGAGAGAGAGAGAGAGAGAGAGATGGGGTAGGAGGTGCAGAGGGAGAAGGAGAGAGAGATAATCCCAAGTAGGCTCCACTCCCAGTGAAGAGCCTGACTTGGGGCTCAATCTCATGACACTGAGATCATGACCCAAGCTGAAATCAAGAGTCAGAGACCTAACTGATTGAACTACCCAGGTGCCCCCTGGAGGAGATCCTATCCCAGAGGGTCCCACTGGTCCCTGAGCTCCATGGGAGCCGATCTGGGCCTGGCAACCTTGAAGGGCCAGGGTAGCCCCAGGTCCAGGAAGGCCTGGTGTCCCCAGGGTTCCTTCGAGCCCATCAGTCCCAGTCCCTAGGTATCCACAGTGGTCCTGGGAGTCTTCATGGCAAGGAAGTCCTGAGGTCCTGGGGGTTCTGGAAGCCCTTTGCAACCAGGGGGACCAGGAGGTCCAATTCCATCTTGCACCTGGAATGAGAGGCAGGAAGGATGGAGGTGAACCACAGAGCTAGCAATGTATATTTTGGGTGTGGGGGACTCTCGTAGGGAAAGGCAATGCAGCCAAGCCAGAAACTATGATGGAATAGAATGTGTACATGGGAAAGTGCCCATGGCCCCGAAATTATTTAGAGATTTTTGAGATATCCTGGGGGACAGACATTAACTGAGTCACCCACAGAATCATTAATTCTGGGTTCAAGGCCCTATTACAGTACTTGGGCACACATATAGAGACTGTCTTAGAAGGAATCTGGGTTCTCAGTTTGAGATTCCTGTTGCCAACTTTACCCCAGCCCCTGACTCAAAGGACCCTCAACCAGCCTTCTACCCAAACAACACTATCATTTCTCATCCATTGACCACTTACCCATTACCCTCTCTACTTACCTACCATCCATCTAGCCCCATCCACCACTTACCCTCCCACCCACAAACCATCTACCTGTTTTTCCACCCACCATCTACTTACCACTCACCTCCCACCACCCATACACCATCTACCCCTTACCTCTGGTCTGACTTCTCCCTTCAAAAGTGAGGCTGATCTGGGGCTACAGGATGTGCTGAGAGGCTAGGGATAGCTGGGGGCCCTGGAGGATTAGGGGGTCCTGGGCTCCCCATAGGCCCCCTCTCATCAGTAGAGCCAGGAGTCCAGTCCTGGGGTGTTCCTCTCTCCTTGCTTTCCCTGTTGGGGCAGAAGGGCACGTAGTAGAGGTAGAAGTGGGAATGGGGGAGTGAGTTTTCTATGTCGCTCCAGCTCCTCAATCTTCCTTCTGTTCCCCTATGCCACCCCCACTGTCATCCCAAAAGTTCCCAGAGTTCCTGAAATTCCTACCCAGACAGGAACTTACCTGACATTCATGGGGTCCAACAAAACAGACACATCTAGAATATGTGATAGGAGCAGAGTTGGATCTCCTTGGAAGAGAGGAGATTCAAACTGGCTCTTAGATTACCAACCTTCTCATTGTACAGATGGGGAAACTGAGGCCCAGAGAGAGATATAACTGCAGGTGGCAGCAATCGGGCAACAAGCTGGCCTGGAGGATGGGGTGAAAAAGCCAGTATGTCTCTTAATGTGGTGGGGAATGTGATCACCTGGACCAATCACATTTTTAAAAATTAATTAATTTATTTATTTTTTATAAACATATAATATATTTTTATCCCCAGGGGTACAGGTCTGTGAATCGCCAGGTTTACACTCCATCACAATTTTTAAAAAGTTTTTTAATTTATTCATTTGAGAGAGAAAGAGGAAGAATGAAGGAGAGGAAGAAGTGACCTGGAGCTGGATCTCAGGACCCCTGGGATCATGGCCTGAATGGAAGGTAGACGCTTAACCGACTAAGCCACCCAGGCACCCCTGGACCTGTCATCTTCTACACAGTTCTGAAATTGGCATAAATCCCAGAAAATGTCCTTGGGAGGTGTGATGTTGTGATAAGAAATATGTTGGTCTTTCTTTGATCCTGGCACAGAGCTAAAACCCTTGGAATTTCCTAAGCAATCAGAGCCATAAATGTGTCTTTTGTTATGTTAATGAGGCTTTCAGAAAGCCCCTAGGTAACCTGACGACAGGGGCTGGTTGCCAGGGAGCCACCCCAGGGATCAGAGAGTGGGAACTGTTCCAAACCCCTACCTCTGAGGAGGGGAGAGGTGCTGGAGATTGAGTTCAATCACCAATGGCCAATGATTTAATTAATCATGCGTCTGTAATAAAGTCTCCATAAAGAATGGGGTTCCTCCTCTCTTTCTGGGCTCCACCCGAAAGTCTTCTATGATTCTGATACCAATTCTGATGTGTGGGTTTTCCAGCACCATCAAACAATTAGTTCTCTGAACCCTGCCCACTGGGATCCCTGTCCCATTCCTTAATGAGAGTCAGGGTGGGAGTAGTGAGAGAGGATAGACATTCCTAGGAGCTAGCAGCTTCCCTACCTCTGACTTTGGTTTGTTAACCCCAGGGGTCTGATCTGAGGAAGAGGTCACCTGGAGCTGCAGAATGAGTGAATGAAGGAATGAATGAATGGAGAGGGGGAGTCTGGACTGCGAATCTTTTGTCTCATAACTATCTATAAATCTCTCCCGTCTCTCCAAGTTCTTCATTTTGTCACATCTGCTCATCTTTCTCTGCCTTCCATCTCTGTGTCCTACTCCTTATTCAGTCCCTTCCTCTCTTGGCCTTACCCTCTCCCCTTCTTTCTATCCTTCCACCTCAAAGCATCATAGAATCTTAGAATCAAAAAAGGTCACAATAATGACACCACTCATTGGTAACCTGTTTTCAGTTATACATGTCCTTACACTTATATAGGTAGTAGCCTCACCCAGTGCTCCTTAATAGCCTTTTGGGGTGAAGTAGGGACTGACCTCCCTATTTTACAGATGAAGAAATTGAGGATCATCATGGTGAAGAGAAAAGCTCATGGTACATGGCTTATAAGGATAGAGCTGGGATTTGAACCCCTAGCTTTGACTGCAAGACTAGAGCTCTCTGCCTCACAGCTTGTGTACTCTAACCCAAGGGCAAAATTCTCCATTGCAGGCTGCCTGCCTTTCCCCTGGCTTGGGGCCCAACTTCAACTTCTCCTGCTTTTTAGATCATAAAGATTGGGTGGGGGTGAGGAACAGATTGCACAGATCTTGAGGATTACTGGCTCCAAACATCAAGCCTCTGGAAACAGTGATGACTGAGTGGGTGAGGGTGGGAGGAATCCAGGTTTCAGGAGAGGCAAGGTGGAGGCTATGTGAATTAGGGGCTCCAGGCAGGATGGCCCTTCTTTCTGGGCTCACTCAGCCTTGTCCCTTTGCCCTCAAGTTCTCTCCAGCCCTCACTGGCCATTTATAGGACTCTCCCTGCCTTTCTGGAGACAAGGAAAATCAAAGACTGCAGCAGAAGAGGGCCCTGGCATGGAAGGCCTGGTGGGCAATGTGGCTCTCTCTGAGACCCTCTCTTCCCACAGGTGGGGCTAGATCTGGGTTCTAGGCTGCATCACCAGCATTCCAATGGATGGTACCAGAGTGATCAGACTTTTGCTAGAACTGGGCTGGCAGGGAAGACACAACAGCCTCTGGGCGCACAGAACCCTGAAAACCGGAGCTAGGAAGATAAGAGCTTCAGCTGCAAAAGGGCAGGGCCAGCAGGAACAAGAGGTGCTATTTGGGTTTGGGCAAAATTCTTCAAGGCTATGGTGCCTCTGGAGGTGGTGTGGGGGTGCCAGTTGGAGCCTGGGATCCATCATGACACAAATGGGTTCAAATCACATTTAATTGCATGTGACCTTAAGCCAGTCTTTTTACTACCTGGAGGACCATCTATACAATGGGTCTAGGTTACCATGGTGATAATAATAATAATAATGGCTGGCATGGTTGAGCCTTACTCTGTGGTGGGCCCTGTGCTAAGTGCCTCTCTACATTGTTTCTGTAAGTTCTCATACAGCTCTATCAGGCTGGGGTGCCATTAGCCCTCCTTCACAACCTATTTAAGGATAAGAGGGAGGGTGTCACTTGGCCAAAGTTATAGAGCTAGTAAATGGCAAATCCAGGTTTCAGTGCAGGCATTTTGGCTCCAAGCTCTTAATCTTGCTCATTTGATTGGTCATGGCTAATGACCAACACCTTCTGGGTACTTACTATATAGTAGGCACTATGGTAAGTGTTTTATACAGATTCATTCATTTAATCATTATAGCCACTCTATATAATAGTCAGTTAACGTGAAAGCTGAGGATTCTGAGGCATGGAGAGGTGTGCTCACTTAGCCTAAACCTACTGCCAAGAATCCAGTCCAGGCAGGCTACTTGAACGCCAGCAGTCTTTAAAAAAATAAACAAAAAAGTTTTTTCTTAAAAAAATGAAAGGGTGCCTGGGTGGCTCAGATGATTAAGTGTCTGCCTTCAGCTCAGGTCATGATTTCCGGGATCTTGGGATGGAGCCCCTTGTCTGGCTCAATGGGGAGCCTGCTTATCCCTCTCTCTCTGCTGCTCCCCCGCTTGTGCTCTCTACTCTCTCTCTTTCAAATAAATAGATAAATAAGTAAATAAGATCTTTAAAATAATTAAAGTTAAAAATGAAAGTACATACAGAAGAGTGCAGAAATAAGAAATGTTTAGCTCAATGAATGTTCGTATAGTGAATATACTATGTAACTAAATAATAAACATCACCTGTACCCCATGAGGCCCTTTCTAGTAACTTCCATTCTCCCCAAAAGTAACCCCTATCGTGATTTCTGAACCATAGCTTAGTTTTCCTGTTTTTGAATTCTATGGAAAGACAATCCTACAGTAGCAATCTTTTGCTTGCTTTGTGATTCCTCTATGTTGTTGGTAGAGCAATAGTTTATTCAACTATAGATTTATCCATTCCACTGTTGATCCCAGTGTTTGGCTATTCTGAATAATGCTGCTATGACCACTGTATATGTGTTTTGGAATACAAACATGCACACACACACATACATTTCTAGTGGGTATATATCTCAGGGTAGAATTGTTGGTTACTTTCAAGCAGTTGTACAACTTTGTTTTCTTACTGGCATTATATGAGAGTCCCTTATTTCATACTTGGCACTGTCAGTATTTAAAATTTTTACCAATCTGGTGGCTATAAAGTGGTATCTCAGTATATTTTTCCGTATTTATTTATTAAATGAGGTGAAAGCAAGCACTCTGTAAGCTTGTCATGACAACCCTAGGAGTGCAGGTATCATTCCTATTTTGTAGATGAGGAATGGAGGCCACAGTTGCTCTTTTCCCCGTCCTCTTTCACGATCCACTCACCCTTCCTGGAGGCCCCTTCCCCACTTTCCCCAGTAGGGTTGGGATGCCTGGTTCCCACCAAGTTTGGGAGGCCCTCAGGTCAGGATGTTCTCCTGGGTAAGGAAAAGAGGAAGGGTGGGGTGAAGTGGGCAGGGATGGTAGGACAGAAAGGATGAGGCATAAAGAGGGGTGTGAAGAGATTCTGGCTCTTGGCATGGATGAGGGGACCAGAAGAGAGGTCTGGAAATATAGAGAAAGCACGACAGTGGATATTTGTGAATTTTTAGTGCTGGTGTAGAAAGAGGAATTGTGTAGCCGGGGAATATGAGCCCACGTGTGTATGGATGTTGGGGATTTTTCCGGATCCCAGGACCTCTTTCTGGGGTTTTTGCTAAGTCAGTGGAGTCTGTGGGGTCTCTCTAAGTTTAGAGCCCATTTAAGGTGTCACTCTGGGTTCAGCAGTCCCTTAGTAGAGTCTCTTGGGAGTTTTCTAAGAAGTAGGTAAGAGGTAGGTAACACTTTGTTCTCCATGGTTGGGGGAGTAGAAGGCAGGACCTAGTGGCCCTCCAGAGAATGTGGGAGAAGGACCTGGGGTCTACTCTGATTCTGGGCTTCTGATCTGTCAGGTCAAGAGGCACCCTGGCAAACAGGTATGCTGTTCTTTTATTCAACAGTTGTCAGGGGAGGCTTTCTAACATCTGTCACCCTCCTCCCAGAGTGCCCTCTGCATCGGTACTTTTGCAAGAGTCGTCTGTATAGATTCTCCGAGGTTGTACTTCCCTCTCCTCCCACTCTCACCTTCCTTGAGCCCTTAGCCCATGGCTCACTGGAAATGCGCTGGCAGCAGAGGCAGCCTGGCTCAGGGCACTAAGTCTGTAGCAGGTAGTAAATATATTTGACTTAAATCTTGGTTCTATTAATTACTAGCTGTTTGCCCTTTGGTGAAACTCATCACCTTTCTGGGCAGTGACAGAACTCTCAAAGGACCCAACATCATTCCCTTGACTTGCCTCCTACACAGGCTTTGGCTGATGAGTTAATGAGAAAGTGATTCCACGGGTGTCAATTGGCTTGGTGCAAACTCTGGAGTGTTGGGAGCCATGATTGGCCTGGGGTCTAGGATCGTGCAAAGACTCCAGAGGTTCTAGATTCCTCCAACTGCCCAAGCTGGAAGGGGGTTCCCAATTCAATGTGTTCCCCTCCCCCATTTTACAGATGGAAAACTGAAGCTGAGGAAGGGGAAGTGGTCACAAAGCCGGCAAGTAGGGGAGCTGGTTGGATTGGAGATAAGAAACTGAATCCTGGCCAGTCCAACTACAGATGGGCTCTCCTCTTCCTTCTGCATCCTCTGTCTGGGCGTTCATTTCTGGAGCCACATGTCCTGAGGAAAGGACCCAGGCTCTAGCTCCTGAACCAGATTTCCCTCTGCACTGTGGGGTCTCTATGGAGACTCTAGCTCTCTTGATCTGATCTCTCCAAGTATGGGGCCCTGGTGCACAAGGAGGCAGCTGTACTGATGGGCCATTGCTCAGCTCACACCTGGAGTGACTGTAAGGATGTCTCCCTGGGGTCTGGACATCAGCAGACATGGAGGGGAGTTGAGCCCCCTACTCAGTTTGGGCACTGTGGGAAGTCCAGGGCAACCAGGGAGGGGCTGGGAAGCCAAAGGTATGGGGAGGCGTGGGGCCTATTTCTCTGCTACCACCTCCTCCACTCTGACCCCCTACACCCATCTTGCACTCTCTACAATAGTCTTTTGCCTTTAGCATTTGTTTAGGATACTTCTGACAGCTATTTCGGAAGGCTGCGAAACATAAAGGTTTATCATATAAACTCTGGAGCCGGACTGGCGGGGTTCAGAACCCTGTTCTTTGACTTACTTGCTGTGTGACTTAAGTAAGTTACATATCTTTCTGTGCCTTAGTTTCCCTGTCTTAAAAAGGGGATAATGATAGCCCCTACTTCATGAGATTGTTGTGAAGTGCACTCGTGAAGCACTTGGAACCACGTCTAGCACATGACTCATGCTCATTAAGTGTTAACCTTCATTATATGCATTTTGCCTACTCCATCAGACAAGACACTCTATAGGACAAGCCCATGAGTTTGGGGGTACCCTGAAGGCAGGACTGTCAATTCTCTAAGAAGCTCATCCTGAACGCAGTAGAGTTTTGAAACTGAACCAACAAGGAGCCTAATTAGACTCTGAGCTGCAAGCCAAGGATATTGTGGGCTGGAAGAAGTGGGCGGGGAGTGGGGATCATTCTCACTTCTCCATCCGTAGCATCTTCCTGGCATCCTGAGTACCCAGGAGCTTAGGGACAGACAAGGATGCGAGAGGGAGGCAGGGGTTCTTTTTCTTTTTAAAAAGTTTATTTTATTTTTCAGTAATCCAATGTGAGGCTGGAACTCACAATCCCGAAATCAAGAATTGCATGATCTTCCAACTGAGCCACCCTGGTGCCCCAAACAGGTTCCTTTTCTGATAGAGCCCTGGGCTGGAAAAGATGACAGGGAAGGAAGGCGATGTTTCTGTCTCCGGGGGCTCCTGGAGGTGCTCTCGGTCCTCAAGGAAGCAGCAATCAGTTGGAGAAAATCAATGAGCAGCCTCTGTACCCCATTTCTTGGGTTCCAGAACCCTTTCTTATCCATTATCTCATTTTCTCTTGCAATCATCCTGTGGGGTAAGCCCAATTACCTCTCTCTTGCTCTTTCTTTTCTTATTTTTATTATATGTTTTTAAGGTTAATTTTCTAAGTTATATCTTTGTTTCAGGAGCATGTAAAAAACACAGAAGAACTGAATTCAGAATTTTTTTTTCTCTTTTTAAAATAGAGGATGAAATGACCCTTCCAGACATTAAGTGTGTATCCAAGGTCACACAGCTCTTAAGCGGCTGTGCTACAACTTGAACCCAGGTCTTCTTACTCCAAATCCTGTGCCCTTTATGTAGCCTATCCCCAGACACCAGCAAGCCCAAGGAGGACACTAAACCTAGTCCTCTGAGAGCCTCCAGTCTGCCGGGGCTGGGGGGCGGGGGTGGTGCCAGACGACCAAGGTCCTTAGTTTCCAGCCGGGTGGCTGATAGGAAGGAGCAAACACTCAGGGCCCCCTGTAGGCTGGACAATTTGCACAATCCAGTCTTTCTCTCTCTCCCCTCCTTATGCTTTTATCTTTCTTATCACAAAGCCCCATTTTCCAGGTAAGAACAGTGAGCTCAGAGAAACTTGTTTCAGATTCCCCAGTGAGCCCAGTGGCAAAGCTGGGATTAGAATCCAGGTCAACCTAATGCTAATACTCGTGCTTTTTACTCTAGCGTGGCAGATGGTTGGCTCATGAGTCACCTTCTCTGTGAAGCTTTTCCATGCCTTGGTCGTAGAACTGACCACTTATGCGTCTGGGTCCCCACGGTGCCCCACATGAATGTCTCCCAGGGCACCTGCACACTTCTTAGGTTCATTTTATTTATATGCCTGTCTCCCCTCACTAGGCAGTGAGCTCCTTGAAGGCAGAGAGTGATCTTGGTCATCTCTGTGTCCTCAGTATGTAGCACAAAGCCTGCGCAAATCACTGTCCAGTAAATATGTGTTGCACGAATGATGGGGAGGTGCTTGGATGGCCTACTTATGTCTATTTTTCTGCTTCCTTGAAATTAATCCAGACGGTGCTGTTGGGTGGTGGGTGGGCACCAGCAGATGGATGGGGGATGCTGGGGTAGAGGTCTGGGCACCTGTCTCACCTGGAAACCTTTCTGGATTTCTCACACCTGCACTCATGCTTCACTTCAGGTACTTTTTTGCTCTAAGTCCAGCCTCTCCTGCACGCCTTCCTCCACGTCCCAGTGTCTTTAGCTCTCCCAAGTTTGCTGTCTATGAGGCAAGTCTGGCATTGGTATCAGAACTGTCCTTTCTGATCCCATTTTACTCTCATAAGAGCTTTAAGAGGCAGAATAGGTGGAGATGACCTACCTCTATTTTATAGTTAGGGACATTCAAACTCCAAGGGGTGGTGTCCAACTTCATACAATAAGTTGGTGGCAGAACTAGGTTCAAGATGATTGAGGGGGATAGGGCTGGGGGAAGTTTTCTGAATCAGGGACAGGCTGGGCTTCTCCCAGGGACATGAGGATCCTGGCTCTCTTTGCTGTGCTCCAATACAGAAGAGACCCCAATATGTCTGTGAGATGGCAGGGAGAGGATTGTACAATCTTGTCCCCTGCCAGAGCTCTCCAGACCTTCTGCAGTCTTGATGATTGCCAGTAGGTGCCGTCAGTTTGCAACTTTTTGGTTCTGTCCAGGCAAGTACAGCTTCCAGCTCCTCTCTTCCTTCTATCACCTGGACAGTCTACACTTGGAGAAAGTAGGAGAGGGCCTAACTGCTGTGAGACTGAAATGAAAGACTGCTGCCTTGGGAAAGGAAGTAGGAAGCAGGAAAACAGTCTCTGATCTGCACTTGGCTTGGCTGCCTTGCTGCTTTCTAGGCTAAGTCAGGCCAAACCAAGCCAAGCCAAGCCAAGCCGAGCCAAAAAAATTTTTAAAAAGTCCACAGTGGGTCACTGATTGTGCCCTGACAGGCACTCTTTACCCTGAAACCAGGTCCAGGACAGGAGAAGCCTTTGTAGGGGAGGACGGGTGAGTACCTGGGGGACCAGAGAGAGAACCTAGGAGATGGGTCTCTACTCAAATATTACTCCAGGGTCTCTCCGGATCGTAGCAGGACTGAGGGAAGGGTGAGGGAAACAGGCATCAATAGCATCTCACAGAGGGACTAGCCAGCCTCACACACAATGCTGGCTGAATTAGAAGGCACCCCTTCCTCGAAATGCTTGACTGCCCTCTGCTGGAAAACTGTCATAACAGCTACACAAACCTACAATGCCCAGAAGAGAAATGTTGCCCCCTGGAGTTGTGCTATGCACAATTTGCACACTGAGAGTGGCAATCTCCCCAGCCAGTCCTCCTCTGGGGAAGGAGTCGGGCAGTAGAAGCAAGCGTCCTGGAGGAAGAAGAGGCTGGGCACCTCCTTCTCCAGGAGTTCGGTGGATTCAGTTCTCAGGAAGGTAGAGCGGATCAGGACCCAGATGAGACCCAGGGGAGATAGGGCGCGCGCGGCCGGGGCGGGGAATTGGAAGGGCAAGTGGGAAGAGAGCTTACTAACTTCTTAGGGCCATGAGGCCCTTCTGGGTCCCTCGTTGGGTGCTTGCTTCCTTTTCCCCGCTTCACCCGACTTGGTCTCTAGTGGTTGGGACTGGAAGCACTAGGGTGGGGTGGAAAGGACTCTGGCCCGGGAGACTGAATCGCGGAGCCGGGAGTCTGGGCTAGGAGGAGGTCGCGTTCTTGGAGGGCGGGGGGTGGGGCTGCAGCCGCCTTGGCGGGGAAGGGGAGGAATCCTCCAAGGTCGGAGGAGGGGGCCAAAGAGCAGCCCCTTGGCGTCTCCTCTCCTTTCTCTCCCCTCCCAGGCTCCGGTTCAGAGGCGCTCTCGGCGCCTGCCACGGCTTCCAAACTGCTCCCCTTCCTTCTGCGGCAGAAAAGGACTTTCAGATGTTGTAGCGGCGGCGGCGGCGGCGGCGACTCAGGACAGCGCCCCCTCCCCCTAACGGCCGCCTCTCCCTCTCCCCCCAGCGCCCCCGCTCCCCCACCTCTGGGAAGGCGCTGGGGGTGTGGCCAGGGGCCGGTATAAAGTCCGGGGGAGCCGGTCCCGGGCAGCCGCTCAGCCCCCTGTCCCCCCTGCCCCGCCGCCCGCCGCCTGCCGCCTGGGCCCGGCCGAGGATGCGGCGCAGCGCCTCGGCGGCCAGGCTCGCTCCACTCCGGTCCGCTTGCTAACTTCCCTGGCTCCGTCCCTGTCCTCCCGCAGGGCTGCCCCGTCTCCCCGCGCCCTCCGGGTCGGGTCCTCCAGGCGCGCCAGGCGCTGTCTCCCTGGGTCCCTGCTGCCAGTCTGCGCGCGCGTTCTCAGCTCCCGCGCCCAGCGCCCGCGCCCCGGTCCTAGCTCGGTCATGCTGCCCCTCTGCCTCGTGGCCGCGCTGCTGCTGGCCGCCGGGCCCGGGCCGAGCCTGGGCGACGAAGCCATCCACTGCCCGCCCTGCTCCGAGGAGAAGCTGGCGCGCTGCCGCCCCCCCGTGGGCTGCGAGGAGCTGGTGCGGGAGCCTGGCTGCGGCTGTTGCGCCACTTGCGCCCTGGGCAAGGGGATGCCCTGCGGGGTGTATACCCCTCGCTGCGGCTCGGGCCTGCGCTGCTACCCGCCCCGGGGGGTGGAGAAGCCCCTGCACACGCTGATGCACGGGCAGGGCGTGTGCATGGAGCTGGCGGAGATCGAGGCCATCCAGGAAAGCCTGCAGCCCTCTGGTAAGGTGCCCCTGTCCTTGCGTGCCCTACCTGGTGTTCTCCTCTCCTAGACGCCCCTTCCCCTTTCAAGCTGGCCCGGAAAGCCCTTGAAAATCTTTCGTGAGTTAAGGAGACAGGTACCTGGCAGGGCTGGAATGGCATGGGACAGGCTCACCCAGGGAAACTGCTGTCGAGTCCCTAGCAGCCTGTTGCCACCAGCAAGGAAGACTGTCCCAGCCCACCATCTCAAACCTCCCAAGGGTGCCTATTTGGGAAGAGAAGTCTCGGTGGTAGTCCTGGCTGCTGGTGCAGGAGTGGAACATAGCCTGACCTGGTCCAGCCAGCAGCCTGCAAGTGAGCGGCTTGGGGTCAGATAACTAGAGGATGGGGATGGCAGTGGTGGCGGCTTTCTGTTCCTGACCCTGGAATGTCCCTCATCCTGGCCACACTTGAAACCCGAGGGCTCTAAGAAGCCAGGGCTTGGCCTTTTGACATTGAGGTGGGGTGGGGTGGGGTGGGGTGGAATGAGACATGCAAATCAGAGGGGCTTTGGTGGTGGGGGGCATCAGAGTTGCCCCTCCCCAGAGCCCCTAGGCAGCTCACCCAGCTGTTTGAGAGGCATTGGGAAGACAGAGGTCTCTCTGCCAGGCCTGGGCACCTCATCCTGCTCTGGTATATGGGCACCCTGCTCCTCTCCCCTGGCAGGTGTCATCTGAGGTGGTGGAAGAGAAGCAAGTCTTGGCTCCCAGCCCAGGGCTGTAGAAACCTAACGGTGTGGGATAGGGAGTAGAGAAAGGAGAAAGAGGGGGAGAGAGAGGGAGAGGGGGAGGTGGGAGAGGAAGAGGGGGAGAGAGGGAGAGGATTAGAAGGCCCTTTGCTCTAAACTCATTCTTACACTTTCTCTTTTTCCATTTTTTCGGTGAGCCTCTCAGTTTCTCCTTATAATCGTTCTCAGTCTTTTGTATTCTTTTGTTATTTCCTGCTACATCTCTCAGTCTCTAGTTTCACTACCAACACTCTTGAGTTCTCCTTTCCTCAATGTCTTCTGCCTGTTATCAGTTTCTCTTTCTCTATCTTGTTCCCTTTCTGGTTTTGTTGTCCTGCTTCTCTCACTTTCTCCTCAGCCCCTTTCTGTTGCTCTTTCTCTTTGTGTCTCTGTCACTGTTTCTCTTTCTGTCTTTGTTCCTATCTTTCTGTTACTTTTGGATTCTCTCTGTCTGCTTTTCTGTATCTCTGCCTCTGTTTCTTGTTCCCTCTCTGACTGTTTTGCTCTCTCTGTGCCTCTGTCCGTGTCTGTCTCTTTTCCTGGTGCTTGAAGCTTCCATTGTTGCAGTCCGGATGCTGGGACTCCGGCCCCAAGCTTCCTGCCTCGGGTCCCAGACCCGTTCCACTTCCTCAATCCTCTGCAGCTTGTTAGTGGAGGAAAGCAGGATGCAGGGAAAACAGGAAGGAGGTGGACCCCAGGGGTCTGGGCCTCAGGCCTCTCTGCCCTTCCTGTCCTTAGGCAGTGAGAGATGGGTCAGCAGAAAACATTCTAGGAGAAATGCCAGCCTGGCACCCGACACATCTGGGAAGCGGGGGTGGGGGGGTAGGGGGCGGGGGCAGGGGGGCTGGTCCTGAGGGAGTAAGGGCATCTGATCCTGGGGCATAGATGCCGGTGTGAGTGGAAGAGGAGGGGAATTGGTACCAGACCAGACTGGGAGTGAGGGCTGAACCCTTGGCTCCCTGAGTATAATGGGACATCTTTTCTCCATCCTCCACTGGCCAGTGCGTATGTATCTGGCACCAGATTAGAATGGGTGCTTCTCCTCTCTCACTGACTTGAACTCAGGACAGAAGAGCTCTCAGAGGGTCTTGAGTACCCCTTCCTCCCTGGCTGAGCAGGAGCACCTCATCTTGTAGTGGGGGAAAATCTAATCCCCTAGGGGCTTTGGGGGAAATGGTATGAAGTTTGTGATTGCCCTGTGGACATCATGTGAATTGGTCTTTATGTCCCCTTGGGATTACAGGGTCCAGGTCTCTAATGCCCACTCCCTCCCTCCTTGCCTGTCCTCCACCCATGCAGGGTATGCGAAGATCTGGAGAGGGAAAGGGCAAGCCTGGAGAACCCTGGGGAAAACTTGGTACCTACTCGGCAAGCTGTGTCCGTGCCTTCTCACCTCCTAGTCATCACAGAAGCATCCCTTGCGCCATGTGAAAGGTGCCCCCTAGAGTTGTGCAACAGCCCTGCAGGGTCTCTGGTGTGACAAGATGGCCAGAGCTCAGGCCTTATCCCCACTATTCTGTCTAACCTTTCACTGTCAATAGGCCAATGTCCCTCCTAGGTCCCAAGACTTGGACCCTCTTACCTTGGGAATATTTTGGCAGAGAGTATCAGGCTCTTCTTTCTGCCTTTTCCTCTTAGAGCTAAGCTTCAGCAGGTGACTGGGGGCAGACAATCACTTGGCATGTCCCTTCCCTTGGCCTGCTATGTCCAGCTGCTTACTATTTGCCCCAGGAGCAGGTTTCCTCCTTCCATCTTAAGCCTAACCTCTCCATAGCCCTCCTGTCCCAGCTTTCTGAGCCAGGAAATGTTGTGGGTTAACACTGCTCAGGCCCCCAGAGGTGGGGGTGGGAAGGGACGTGTGTGTCAGAAGTCCACAATTCTGCATCAGGGGGCTGACCCTTGACTCATGGAATCTGGGGGAGTGGACAGTACGAAGATCGGTGTTTGGACTGGGGAGCTCCTAAACTGTGCTCTTGAGTCTCTCTGGGACAGGGTTAGGGCACAGACAGACTGGGTTAATTTTTAGTCAACACAGCAAATATTGTCCCCCTTACTTCAGTACTGGGAATCCAGTCATGTCATGGGAACAGGGCCTTCCCAGAAGTTCTGTGCCTTGGGGGAGGTAGGGGGAGGAGCATGGCTGCTTAACATTTTTTTCTTTAGTATTGGCAAAGCCAGAATTATTGGTGCCTCGGGTGTCAGGAGTCTTTCCATTTAAAGACATAGGAGCTGCAGGGATAAGTCTGTCCTCCTTCCCCTCCACCCAGGCTGCTGCATTTCCTCATCTGTAAAATAGAGATGACAACAGGACCTGCCTCACAGGCTTGGGGTGTCTGGCATGGAGTAAGAGCTTCATCAGTTAGAGCCATGATGAGGATGGTGAAGAAGAAGAAGAAGCTGAGAAGATTTTGGTCCAAACTTAAATCCTCCTCTGATGCTGGGAATTTTGAGGGACATTAGGGCAACTGAGCAAAGTAGGGGGACATTCAGAGTTGTTGAGGGGGTGGGGAGGAACTTGGTCCTTTTTGCTGCTGTAAACATGGGAAGAATAGATCAGCTTTCCTTCAGTCTGAGGCAAGCAGCGTGGCATGATGGTGAAGGGGATGCCCTCTGAACTTGACCTTGAAGTAAGGGCTGGGTACCTGGGATGGGTGATCTTGGTTTCTCTAGGGAGAGTCCAGGGGAAGAAAGAAAAAGCCTTTCTTGCGGGGTAGGGGGGTGAGCTGAAACGCCTGTGTCTGGGTGGCTGGGCCCACCTACGTCACAGCCTCACCCTGGGTGTCTTGAAGGGGATGGGGGCTGGAGTTGAGGAGGAATCATGGGGTTGGAATCAAGCTTCCAGAAAGAGGAAATCCTCTAGCTTTGACCATGAACTTTTCAGCCAGTGGTGCCAAAGCTGTGAAGTCTTTTCTCTGTCTGGGCGCCTTACCCTTGGTTGCTAGAGCAAAGACCAAGGTTTGCACTGTGGTTGCATGTTGTTGGCCTAGCTCCACACAGGGGCTGGAGGAGATGACCTGGCCCACCTTGGAAGTCCCACCCTGTAAATAAGCCTTTCGGAAGTCCGAAAGTCATATCTTTCAGGGGGCTAGGTCTGACTCTGGGGGGACCCACAGGGATTGAGGGCCCCACCTGGGTGAGCACGACCAGAAGGATGGAATTCCTGAGTGAGCGGGGAAGTAGCAAGAATTTAGCCAGCTTTGGAGAGTGGAAGGTTAACATTTTTCAGAGGCCCAAGGCTACGATGACCCTCACCCTCCCAAACCCAGTGTCTAGGGGTGGATCCTGGGGTGGATCCTCAGTCTGCCTGCTAAGCAAGGCTGAGCAAGGAAAAGTTACAGATTAAATGGAAAGTCAACAAGCGATGGGGCAGGCAGAGTGCCCTGCCCCCAGTCTGTGTCTCTGCCCAGGGCAGGGTCAGAGTGCCCGAGTGTATGTGGGTGTGCCTGTGTGGACCAGTGTGCCTGGACACGTGATTGTTTGTATATGTTTGTGGTTCTTGAGTCCTGGCCTGTCTGTGTCTGAGTGGGAAGATATGGATATACTCTGTGTACATATGTGCCTGTGAGAGTAAGTAAGACGCTACTCTCCCTCTCTGGTGTACTCTTCCCTGAGCTTAGACTCGAGGTAGGGACAGACCGGGACCAGATCTTCAGAGTGTCTGAGCAGCTGGAAGTTGGCATGCTTGGTGTTGATGAAGGACTGATCTCCTCCGTGGAGTGCCCTTTTGGTGGGGTGAAGCAGTCTGGCCTTGGACAGGAAGGGTCTGAGTATGGCATGGATGAGTATCTGGACTCAAGTATGTGTATTTTGGAGGCTTGTAGGATTCTTCAGTTCTTCAAAAAATAAAAAAGGAAGTTTGCCTAGCAACAACAAAAAAGTGGGGAAACCAAGGAAGGGGAGGCCAGGCACACTGCCTGCTTAGCTTTCCCAGATAACCCCCTTAGTGTGACATGGGGCCCTACCCACACAGCATAAGCTATGCTTCCAGCCTTGCCCTATGGCCCATAGAGCTCCAGGTTTCAGTGAGCGGACCCAATTGTCCTCCTTTTTTTTAAAAGATTTTACTTATTTACTTACCAGAGAGATTGAGAGAGAGAGAGAGAGAGAGAGAGAGAGAGAGACAGCATCCACAGTCAGAGAGAGAGGGAGAAAGAGAAAACCCCAAACAGACTATGTGCTGAGTGCAGAGTCCTACCCCTGCTTGGGGTTTGATCTCACAACCCTGAGATCATGACCTAAGCTAAAACCAAGAGCCAGATGCTCAGCTGCTTAACCAACTGAGCTACCCAGATGCCTCCAACAGTTGTTCTCCTTAATCATACCTCCTAGGTTAAGGGAAAAATATTCCATATATTCATTAATAACCCCCAAGAGTTAGTCATTTGTGAACTTCAACTCGTGGAAACTCAATGTTGGAAAGCCTAGTTGCGGTTACATTTCTACTCCAGATCTCTAGGTTCCTGAGGCCTTTACCACCCTGATGGGCCACACTTTCAGGATGGGAGACTCTCTACCTCCGTTTGTTAAGAAAACTCTTGCTTACTTCTTGAACCTGAGAACATTCTGCCGGCTTGCCAAGAGAAACAAGTGTTACTGTGCAAAGTAGTGCTTCCCTTTATGGCCATGAAAAGAAAGCAAGCTCAAAGGAAAGACCAAAACCTTTTCCAGGTTCCAAGGGTGCCCCTTGAATTAGCATCATGGGCTGTGGCACATGAGTCCTTTTGATCCCTTCCAGTCATTTCCGGGTAAAATGTCCATGGCTCAGCTCAGCTCAGCCTCTGTTGTTTCAAAATTTGGCTCTAATTCTTTTATTTCTTCCATTTCCTCTTCTTCTCCATTATCTACCTCCAGCCTACACCCCTGCAACACCGTGACTCCTTTCTAAAGTCTTATGCTTTTGTGCAAGGTGGATGCAGGGGCAGGAATCACTGGCTATTCTGGGCCTTTTGGCCAGAAAGGTTCCTTGGGAGGGTCTTTAGGGTAGAGCCTGGATCCCAGATCTTTTCTCTGGTTCTGACTGAGGGTTTGGGGTCCATCTTCTTATGGCCCCCTTGACAATCCTGGTCTTCTGAAATTTGCCCACATCGCTGGGAGGTCTTGCTATAGTGGATATTCCTCGGTTGACCCTTAAGAACTTGATGTCATCTCTGAGACGAGTCCCCTCTGGACTGTCTTTCTTAGGATATTAAATATGCAGAAGGACAGAGTATATCTATCTGCTCCATTCATTCTTTACCTTTGATTCTTTCTAAACCCGCCTTCCACCCATGACAAAACCTTCCCATCCTTGGTGACTCAATTTTATAAATAATCTTTGGGTATGGAATCTTGACAAAGACTTTCTGAAAGTCTAGATTCCTCCTTGCCTGGTTTCCCTTCATCTACTTGCTTCCCCCCACACCGCCAGAACTAGGAGAATAAAAAGAGAACTAACCCCCAACTAACTTTGGCTAGACGGAAAAATACCATTTGACCCAGAGGCAGCTCTGGGACTGCTGCCATGCGTGGAGGAACCTGCTAACTCCTCAGGAAAAAAATCCTGACGCAAACCAGATGTAACCTTCTGTCTGGCTGCCAACATCTGGAATGCTGGCAGGGGCTTTGCATTCAGGCCAGCAGCAAGCTGCCAAGCCCAAGCATTTTAGAGGTGACTCTGATCTGCAGAGAGGTCTTGCTACCTCTTTCTCCAGCTCAGCCCTGAATCCCAGTTCTGGCTGCCTGGAGGTTGGAGTAGTGGTTAGGATTCTGGGACTTCGGGATCGGGTTATTCTTGAGCTCAGATAGAGTCTTCAGGAGATCCCAGGGAGAGTGTGCAGGTCGAGCCTCACCACCCCCATCTCCACATCCCCAGTGCCCTGGCTCTGGGCAATAGACATGGACTTCGGATGGAGTCCAAAGTCTAAGGACGGAAGAAATTGGGGTGGGGGAACTGAAGGGAGGTGTGAGGGTGTTTTTGGTCCCGTGGCCACACAGTGTGTCACACACGCACGGACTCACACTTTCAGATGTAGACATACACACCCACTCCCCCTTCTTCTCTCTTGTTCAGCCAATGGGGAGAGCCTTTGGGGCCAGATTTCTCATCACTCATGGAAATTCTGATTTTGGCCATGTGGAAGATGGGTAGCAGAGCCAACAGATCTGAGGATCCCCTGGTTGGCTCAGCCAGATGCTGAAAAGAATAGGACAGGAGACAGGAAAAGAGAGCAGACGGAGTGGGGGATGGTAGGAGGAGCTGAATGGAGGAGGGTGTGAGATCTGGTGGGGAGGCTCCTGCCTGCCTTAGACCTCCCTGCAGGGCCCAGGGGACACTCCTGTTGTCTGCGCAGCTGCAGCTGGTGACTCATCTGAGGGCTGGACTGGGTGGGGTGAGGGACAAGTCAAGGACTTTAAGAAGAATATTCTCCTGAGGAAATCCCAGGAGAATGGGGAGGAGACGAGGGTGTTGCTTTCATCCCCCCCGAAACTCCAAGGTCCCCTATTCTTTCCCAGAACCAGGCTGGAGAATCCCCAAGAGAAAACCAAGGTGGGAGGTTGGGTGGGTGTGCTGCCCTGTCCTTTCCCAGTGCTGACCTCTCCCTATCTCGGCATGACTGCAGACAAGGATGAGGGTGACCACCCCAACAACAGCTTCAGTCCCTGCAGCGCCCACGACCGCAGGTGCCTGCAGAAGCACTTCGCCAAAATTCGAGACCGCAGCACCAGCGGGGGCAAGATGAAGGTCATCGGGGTGCCCCGGGAGGAAGCTCGGCCTGTGGTGAGGACCTCTGACCTACAAATGCACATGTGCACACCCTTCCCCACTAGATCTGGATTATGTTCATTCAGCAAATGTTCACTGGATGCCAAACTGTGTGCAAGAGGCACCTAGAATGCATCATCAGGACCCAGACAATCCTCATTCCTTTCCTTGAACTTCCTTTCCTGTTCATCAGTTATACATATTGCTGCAGTGGAAGTAATTGTTAAGTACTGAAATACTTCCGTACTGGTGTGTAAAAATAGTGGTTGCTCCAAGCTTCCTGGTGTTTCTTCTCTTGGATTCTGCATGCAGAATTTTTTGGTAACTAAGGGGTTAATGATGGCCGCAGCAGGGGGCCTGGAGACCCTGCCCCATGGTCTGGCTAACGTCCTTTCTGATGGATGGTTCTGATGGATCCATGCCCAGCTCTTACCAAGTTGTTAATTGTATGATGTCTGCTATCCCTCCTGCTTAGAAATCATTCCCTTCCCAACCATCTCCATAGGTTTCCACAGCCACTTACCCCCACAAGGTCCCTTCCATTCACACCCTTCCTTTTTAGAAGCTCTTTGGCTCAGGATCCTCTCCTTAGTGTCCTGCTCTGTCCACCAGGGTCCCCTGAACACTGGGCCCTGCCTGGCCTCTGGGCCTTGAGCCTCCTTTCTGGGTCTTTAGTTCTGATCTGACCCCCAGCCTTGGTCTTCCTGCCTCTCTCCCTTCTGCTAAGCAGTTTCGTTCTCCCTTCCTCTAGCCCCAGGGCTCCTGCCAGAGTGAGCTGCACCGGGCCCTGGAGCGGCTGGCCGCCTCACAGAGCCGCACCCATGAGGACCTCTACATCATCCCCATTCCCAACTGCGATCGCAATGGCAACTTCCACCCGAAGCAGGTGGGTCTTCATCCCTGCTGGCTCCATCCTGACTTCAGCTCTTGGGGCATTCCTGGTCTCTCCACGAGATGGTCCAGGATGGAGATCTCGGGAAAGGGAAGACTTCCCCACCTACACCTAACCCCTTGGACCTTCCCCCAGCCTTACAGTTTCAGCTTTTTTTGCCCACTGCCCTCATTTTGGAGATGAGGAAACTGAGGCCCAAAGTCACGGCGTGAGTTAATGGCAGACCAGCTGTCCTGCCTTCCCATCTAGGGTTATTTCCATCACCTTTGGATCTACCACTTAGCACTCCTGCCAACCTCTACCTCCCCGCACTCTCTCACTCCCTGTACTGTACTCTGTCCTATGAGTAGTTCTCTTTTGCCATAGAATGTCTCAGGTTTCATTTGGGGAAGGAGGGGCTCAGTCATGAAGATTTAAGGAGGAAATTCAGTCTGCCCTTTCCCCCAAGATGAGTAACCAAACCACCTGGGGTACAGCCAGGATGGAGGTAAAGCCAAATCTGACAGCTGGGAAAGGGAGCTTTGGATGGAAGCAGAGGAAGGAGTGGGACAGGAGAGAAAACATGAATGCAGGAACCTCCATACTCCCTCATTCCCTTGGAACATGGGTTCCTCTCATAAGCCCGCAGGAGGCTAGGATGTTCAGCAAGGTTGGCTTGCCTCAGCCCCAACTCTGACCCATAAGAAGTGGGCTTACTTGGACGGGTGGCATATCTGGGCAGAGCCTTATACTGGGTGTGACCTGGGGAGTCCTGGCCTGGGTCTTTCTCCAGCTCTTTGTGGGCATAGATACATACATTCTCCCACTCTGTGCTCTATAGATAGATCCACAAAGTGGGCTAGACACCTAGATAGGAAGAGCAGGGCTGCTCCCAGGTCTGCAAATCCCAGGATAGCATGAGGAGGTTATGAGTGCAGAACCAAAAAGGGCCTCTCAGACCAGTGCCAAACCTACCTGCAAGCTTTATCCCAACACCAATTTTATCTTTGTCCCCTTTAAAAAAAAATCTATTTATTTATTTATTTATTTATTTATTTGAGAGAGAGTGCAAGCGCAGGGGGAGGGGCAGAGAGACAGGGAAAGAGAGAGAATCTCAGGAACCCCACACAGGGCACCATCTCAAAACCCTGAGATCATGACCTAAGCCAAAACCAAGCTCAGCCGACTGAGCCACCCAGGCAACCCCATCCTTGACCAATTTCTAAAAATTTCCCCTCATTAAAAAAAGCTAATAGACTTTATTTTCTAGAGCAGTTTTAAGTTTACAGAAAAATCGAGCAGAAAGCACAGGATTCCTATCTATTCCTCACCCCCAGTTTCTCCTGTTAACGTCTTGGTTTAGTGTGGTACATATGCTACCACAAATTAAGGAACTAAAATTGGTCCATGATTTACCTTAGGGTTCACTCTTTGTGTTGTATAGTTCTGTGTGTTTTCTTCCCCCAGTTTTTATCCCACTGAACATTCTGACACTTGAGCCCTTTATCCCTAGACCAATGCTGGCCCCTGAGACAACCTTCATTTCTTGGCCAAGATCTGTCTACTCATGAAAGAGGCTCTGCCCTCAGAGGCCATCTTGGATCAGCTGTCTGACTTGGGCTGGGGTGGGACTGGGGCAGGCTGCCTGGGAACTGACCTCTCACACCCTTGTCTTGGCAGTGTCACCCGGCCTTAGATGGGCAGCGCGGCAAGTGCTGGTGTGTGGACCGGAAGACGGGAGTGAAGCTTCCGGGGGGCCTGGAGCCAAAAGGGGAGCTGGACTGCCACCAGTTGGCTGACAGCTTTCGCGAGTGAGCCCTGCCAGGAGGCAGTGGGCTCAGTGCCCCCTGCTGCCCCCACCCCTTAGAGGCTATAGAGCTGACCTGGAGACTGAGTCTGAGTTCTAGCTCTGTCTCTGGCCCAGAAGTTTCCCTTTCTCTGTGTGTGTGTATGTGTGTGTGCATGGGTGTGCCCTTGGGGTGAGCCAAAGCCTAGTGGTGTCTTTGGGCTTAGACAGTCCGAGAGTTCTGAGAGTGGCAATGGGGAGCCCTGGTGTGTCTCCAAATTGATCCTGGATTCATTCATTCAATCATTCATTCATTCAGCCATCTAAAAACACTTATTGACAACATACTACATGCCAGCTCTAGTTTTTTAGTCCTGGGGGCTCTTATTTTGACTTTGTCTGATTTGGGCATGTGAGGCCACTTCTTATAAGCTGAGCACAAGCTTGTGGGGGAAGAGAAGTCCCATTTCCAGAATCAGAGAAGCAAAGTAGACATGTACCTTGACTTTTGTACCTTGTACTATTGTCCTTCCCCTCAATTTAGTCAGAGGGTAGAGGCCGTAGGGAAAGTGTGGGGTGGCAGATGATTCAATGGTCAGGAGTCCAGACCCACTTCCAAAGCTCAAACCCACCAGGCTCCCCTTCTTCTCTTCCCCAGGCCCCTCCACGGGGAAGGACCTATAAGACAAGCCCACCTTTGGGTCTGGTGTGTCACATGGTTTGTTGCCTGGCTGCTCAGACCCTGCTGTGGGGGAGGGAAGAAGGTCAGAAGCAGTCATGCGGGATAGAGGGCTGGGGAGGTGGGGCCCATTTCTGAATATTCAGAGTGAGAGGAAAGAATGCACAGTGGGACTGCATGTGCCTGATGGAGCAGAGGACACACATGCTGGGGGGTAAAGGACTTGTCTAGGGTCTTGCTTCCTCCCCTGTTTGTGGTCACAGTCACAAAGTCACCAGGATGACTTCATCCTTCCAGTGGCTCACTGCCTGTGGCTTTGCCTCCATCCCTATACCTCCCTGTCCTCCAGGCATTTCTGACTTGACTGGATGGAAGGAGACTTAGGGACCTACCAGTTGGCCATGATGTCTTGTCTTTTTTTTTTTTTTTTTTTTTTTAACAAAACAGAACAAAACAAACAAAAAAAAATCTAGACAATTGTGTTTGGTTGATTTATTTATAATTAAAGACAGAGATGCACCAGGGGTGGGAAGGGGGTTCATCATGTGGTCCCTAGACCTATCCTACATGGTAAGAGGATTGCAAAGTCAACCAATTCACCCTCCTCTTCCCTGCAGTCTCCTCCTAGGGAGCTTCCCTGTCCCCAAAGTCATACTGTCTGTGTTCAGACTCCTGGTGGGCAAATAATGGCTTCTGAAGGAAGGCAAGCAAGGACAGCCCTGCTGGGCCAGAGCTATTTCTGGGATCGTATCGTGTGTGAAGCTGGGGTATTTCCTAGGGCACCAGGCAGATTGGATTTGCATCTGGATTTGATGTATTAATTTAGTGGGGGAGGCACTTCCCTGAAGTTGAGGGAAGGGGGTAAGCTCCAATATATTCCATAGCTCTCACTGTCCAGATTCCTTAATGAGGTGGTTGTGTCGTGATTTGATTTTGAGAGATTGGGAGTAGGGGCATCTTTGATTTTGCTCTTCTGAGTTGGGCGGGCTGTGGGCTCTTGGGGCCAGACCCAGAATTTGTGCCCATGTGGTACGATTGGATTTCTGGTCACCCCTCTCCACCACCTCTGAGCTCTGTGTGTGTGTACGCTGATCTCCTGGGCGGGGGTCCCTTCTCAGGCGGTCATAGGCAGCCTGAACACCCTGTGCACCAACTCTGCTGTGCTCTGCAGGGGTGGGGGGAAGGGGTTCCCTCCTGTTGGGTTGTCTTCTGGATTCCTAGCCCCTTTCCAGTTCCAGAGGCACTCTCAGACTTTAAATTCTCTGGCTCCTGATGAATTGGCCCCTGTGCTATCTGCATCTTAAATCTGGGCCTGCAATCCTCATCTCTCTAGCTCTGCCTCAGTGACAGCATCCCGCAGCCATCTGGTCTCCCTGAGGCACCGCAAGCCACTGCCAGCAGTAGGAGATTAAAGAGCAAAGTGACCTGGGCCCCCTGACCCCCGTTCATGGAGCCCCCTACTTCCTGGGCTGAGGCCAAGGCATGTTGGGGTGGGAGGTAGGTGTAGGCTGACAATTAAGTTTTAGGTCCTTAAATCAAATAAATGTAGGCAGAGTATCTCTTTCCCTAAAGCATCTCTTTAAATTTCCCTTCTTTATCCAGCCCCCCTTCTCAATGCTCTACCCCTGGTACCATTGGTAGTGAGTACTAAGAGGTCCTTTTCCCTTCGTGGGCCTCCAAAAAGAGCTGGATCTGCTTGGGAAGTAGCCGCATATGTGGCCTGGGATGTGCCTTTTTTATATCTGCATATTTGTGGTACCTGTGTGTGTGGGTTTGAGTGTGGGTGCACGCACGTGTGTAAATACAGCAAAGTGCTACTTCTGAATACACGAAGCGAATATACAAGGTGAGATGTGAACACATGTGTCCTGGGTGTGGGTGTGCGTAGGAGAGATGCTAATCTGAGGGGTGTGTTTATGTGGGCTGTGTGAATCTGTGAATGCAAGCGACGTGAGGCGGGAGGGAATGGAGAAATTCACAGAGTATGTCTGTATTTCCCTGCCGACTATGAATGCATGGCCTTCACTCATTAGGTCTCCCCATTGCAGGATATGTGGGGAGCTTAGGCAAGCATCAAAGAATAGAGGATACACACTTTGGGAGAGGGAATCACACATCCCACGGAAACACTGCCTGGCACTTGCCTCCACCATCTGGGAGTCAGGTCCTAGGTGTCCAAAAAGAAGGAAATAAAGGCAGCTCTGTGTCAGCGTGGGCACGCTCTACCACTCCCAGGCTAGAGGAAGTACACTGTCCTGGCCAGTGCCACAGTGGGGAGAACCAGGCTTCAGAGGAGAATTGCTGGTCTAGTTTGCACCTGGCCCCACCCCCTCCCTGCCCAGCCATGGTCTCCAAATACCCTTGGATGGTCGCTCTAGTAGCCACAGGGCATCAGTATGTCTGGCAGCCATGGAAGGGAGGAGGGGGCAAGGACTAAACTCTTGTGTCCTGTTGGGACTTACCTAGATAAACTTAAAACTGAAGTCCTTGAGGGCTCTGCTCTGCTTCCCCAAGAAACGTTATTCCCCTCCACTGTGGCTTGGAGCAGGCGGGTGGGAGGCTCCCCACCAGGATCCCTTAGCCCATTGGTGCTGATCTACTTCAGGCATTTGGTTTCTATTTCCCAGCTCATTAGTTGAGATCAAGCCCTGCTGTCGCTGAGGACTGGGGGCTGGGTGTTCCACTGGCAAGCCAGCAGGGTGCGAGTAGGGAGAAAAAAGGGGAGACTTGGACTGACTCCAGTATTGGATTCAGGCAGGGGCATCTCTGGAGAGTTGGCCAAGCTTCCTCGCCCCTCCTCCTACGAAGGCCCCTAGGTTCCAGCTACTGCAATCCCTTTAGCTCCTTCCAGGAAAAGGCTGCTTGTCCCAACCCCTCTGCCCTCTGGGCCACATTCAGCTGTACCAAGCTGCTCCAGGAATGTTATGAGGCATGCAGGACTTGGGGTGCCTGCTTGGCCCCCCTCCCTGGAGGGGATATGACTGTGTGCTAAATGACCCTGAAACATTCCCAGCCAGAGAAACTCCCCCTGCATTCCAGCCCCCTATGGCACTGTCACCTCTGACCTAGAAAGAGAGAGTCAAGATGATGTGGGAGGCAGGCAGGCAGCTGCGACATTGGGTCAGTTGGTGGGTCCTGGGGTCCTCTCAGGGAAGAGGGGAGGAAAGGGTGGGTTTGTGAGTCAGGGGAGAGGATCAATGGGGAGGAAGCATATTCATGGGGGAGGAGAGAGTTAATGAGAACAATAAGTGGAGGAGAGACAATGGGGCAGACCTTTGGGTATACCCACGGGGGCGGGGGCGTAGACACCACTTCAGCCAGCCAAGGGTCTAATTAGATCTTCACTGTCAGAGTGATCTGTCCCCTCTATGTCTGAGGCCCCAGGGCCTGGAGAGAGTTAGGGTCAGGGAGTAGAAGTGGGGGTGCTGAGGATAATTAGAAACATGCTCTACTGAGTGAGCAGGCGCCACCAGGACCATTTCTCCCCTCATGGCCCCCCTCTCTTCCCCAGGTCCCCAACCCCCTTCTCCGAGACCTGGACAATTCCAGCCAGACTAGGGAAGGGGCTGGTGGAGCCTGGGAGTAGAAACCCGGTGGGATTGGCTTCCTGGGCCCTTACACAGTCTCTAAAGAAGTGCAAACAACATATTTTCGCCATGCAATGGTATTTAATTACACATAAAAACAGAGCCATTAAACTGAAATTAAACCCTTGTTGGAATCACTTAATTCAGGGCATGACAAATTGCTTTCAGTGGAGGCGGCAGTGAAGTCCCCACAGGGAGAGATGGAGATTAGCGGCTTCCATGGCTGGCTGGGTCCCCTTGTTCTCTTTAGAGCTCGCTCCCTTGCCAGCTCTAAATTCTGAAATTGGGATTGACCTTCTTCCTAAAGACCACCCAAGCCAAGGGAAACCTCTGGGTTGGTTTAGGATGATAGAAATGGAGGGTTGGGGAATCACTGTCCCATCCAGTTTTAGACAATACTGGCTAATTTTATCGACGGGGAAGTTGAGACCCCAGTGCCAAAGTCATCCAGGGCCAGAACTAGGACCCTGGCACCAAAGCATGACCAGGAAGGTTTTTTTTTTTTGTTTTTGTTTTTTTTTCCAGGCTTTTATCCTGCACATCCCAGATAGAAGTTGGGACTGGGTAGGTGAGGGTTGGGGAACCTCACTAGCTGGGGTGGGTAGATGTCTCCAGAACTGGGCTCCCACCTGGTCCAAGTCTAGAGATGGCTGGGAAGGCAAAACGGTGGCTCTGGTTGCTTACCACCTGGGTGAGGTTGGGCAGGTGGAACTTTCTACTTCTATGAGCCAAAGTTTTCCCATCTTTTGAAGGTGGGATTGTAATTCCTAATAAGACTGCTGGGCAGAATGCAGGAACAGGGGTTGGGTCCGAATTCAGTAAGTGATTCTATTAGACTTCCTTCTCAGGACCTCTGCTTCCCCATTTGTGATAGGATCCAGGTGGGGCCTTGTGGTTTCCAGGACCTTGCTTGCTCTGACTCTGTTTGCAGCCCCTTTTCCTCCTTCCAGACCCCTCTTTCCTTCAGTTTTCCACTCTCCTCTGTAGTCTGTCTTTCTAACATGGACATAGTTCTGGGGTCTATATTGTTGCCCCCTAAGATTTGCCTCACCGAGTCTTCCAGTTGCTGTGTGAGACCCAGCTGGGAGGTGAAAGGAGATCTAATAGGACAGGGGCTGCACTCTGGGGAGGGGTTGGAGTGGGGGGCGGTTCCTATGCACAGCCTCCCTCCCCCATGTGCCCTCTATGATCTGGGAAACTGCTCTGATTAGAACCAAATGGGTCTGCTGTGGCCTGAGGCATCTCAGAAGTCCATTCACTCAATGCAACTTCCCCCTCACCCAAGGAGGGGAGGTGGGTGTAGTTTAGGGAAAGTGGGGACCTGGGGGTTCTCTGTGCCCCAGCTAGGAGAGAGAGTCCTTTCCCTCTTTGCTACTCTACCCACTAGTGCCCTGGTAACTTTTCTATTAGTCCAGGAAGGGCAGCAGTGGGGCGCTGGCCAGAGGACACATTTGTCACGAGGCTTGGGTGGGTAGCCCCTGACCATCCGACCATCCGACAGCCTCCTCTGGGAGTAGTACCCCATCCCCCACCTCTGCAGTGAGGCTCAGCTGCAGGTTGCCCAGTAAGGGCTGACTAGGTCTGTACACTGCCTCCTGCAGTGGCCTCAAGGTCATTCCCCTTCCCCTTGGCCTCCTAGGCCTTGGTGGACAGAGAGGTTCTTGTGTTGGGGGTTGGGGTGGAAGGGCTGGGGCCCAGGGTTCCTGTCATTGCAGGCCTGGCAACTCCTCAGCTGCAGATGGCTCCCCCCTCAGCCTGGCGGCCAGCACAAATGCCTTACAGCTGTACCTCTACTGGCTTGCCCCACAGAGACTGGAGACAGAGGAAGGAAGCTGGGGGGCACAGAGGGGCACACATGGATTGCTGGGGTAGGTCTGGGACAGGCCAGGATGGATGCCCAGCAAACCCAGGTTGCTGGGAAAGTGAGAATGGCAATGAACACTGGGACCTTGAGACTGTAGGGCGGGTTGGGGGAGGAGCTTCCTTACCCTGCAGGGGCTGGAATGGGGGCTTCCTGGGAAAGGATTGTGGGGTGGGGGAGCGTCGTGCTTTCTGGAAGGGCCAAGGCTCAGGGTCCCTGCCTCCCTCCTGGGTCCTGGTTTCTGAGCGCAGCCAGAGCTTCTAAATTGGAACAGCAGGGAGGGAAGCCCAGTCTTGTCCCCACCCAGGGGAAATTGGACCAGACTGCTCAGGAAATAAATTTAATTTTCCAGCATCATGGAAGTTTAGCCAGACAATAGAGGTTTTTTTTCCCCCAAAAAACATAAGTTAAAAAAAAGTCCAATTGCCTTTGGCCGAGCTGTTTCCCAACTTCATTTCTCAGCCTCAGTTCAAGGCTTTCCATTCAAAGTGACATGTGACTGTTCAGTGACCCTGGCCTGATCGCTGGCTGTGTGAGGGGTCAGGCCAGGCCAGCCCGGAACTGTGACCACCCCCACTTCCAAAAGCCCTGGGCAGTGCTTGCCCTATGCAATGAGGGAGGGGTTTTGGTAAAAACAAAAACCCTCCCCAAAAGAGATTTTGAATTTAGGGGTGGGTGAGTCCCAAATCCCAGGCAGTAGGCCCAGAAGGGTTTATGTAAGAAATGTAAACTGGGACCTTGAAAGTTTTGATAAGTTTTCTTTTTTTGGGAGAGGAGTGGGGAAGTTTGCCTTTAAAATGCAAAGGGATTTTGTAAATCCCTGTGTGGGGATGTTCTTGGGGTTCAAATGAGGGGAACCGGCCCACAGGCTGGGGAAGGGCTAGTTTCCCTCTGTGTTCTCTGCAGATGGTGGCCTTATAGGGGACTCTGGGCTCTGGCAGAGGAAGGGAGGGTCAGCACAATCCAAAGTAGAGGGCGGGTCTGGAATGGGGGGAGAGCAGAGGCTGTCCACAGGCACATCCCATTGACCTAGGGTGGGAGGTAGCAATGGGGAAGACCACACAGGAAGCTTTGGGGAGAGCCGGGTGGTATCTCACTGGAGAAGGGGTACATGTGGTGGGAGAGAGGATGGCTCCAGCCTGGTAACTGAGAAAGGTCACTATCAAGAAGACTAGGGCTGGGAGCAGCCTTTAAGTTCTTCTCCAGTTCACCCATTACACAGATGGGAAATGGAGGCTTACTGGGGTCTGTGACTGGCTTGTCTAAAGCCATAAAAGAGCTGGTGGCAGAAGTGGATTAGAACTCAGGGCGATATTCTATTTGCACCATCTCCTAGTGAGTGCAGGGGGAATGTTTGGGCACCTACCTTTTCCATAGGAAACTCTTCAGATACCAGAAAGGAGAAGTTAACTAAGAGCTCTAGTTGGAGAGGAAGGAAGGTGGCCTGGGGGAAGATTCTGGGATTCTGGGTGGGAGATTATAGGGGGAGATGTGCCACTTTCCAGGCAGGAAGGAGGAGGGGTGACTTTGTCAATATCCTGAGCAGCCTGGGGTTGGGGACCTAATCCCTGATTTGAGAGGAGGGGTTTGGCCGAGACACCAGAGGAGTGGCAGACAGCCCTATCCTGGTGTATGTGGGGATTGAACTTGATGACCTTGGGTTCAATAAACTCCAAATATCATTCTTATTGTCATCATCACCATGGGTTTGGGTCCAGATTGCTTGGGTTCAAATCTCAGTGTGCTACTTATTATGGTTAGACCCCAAGAGGCTGACTTAGTTTCTACTCCATAGTTCCATATCCATCAAATGAGCATAAATAATAGTACTTATACAGTATTGCTGTCCAGGTTAAATGAGATGGGGTGCCCGAATGGCTCAGTTGGTTGAGTGTCCGACTCATGATAAATCATGAAGCTAGTCAATGGCAGAGGGGACCTGCCACCCACATCTGCCTGACCACCCAGGCTTCTAATTCTTGATGCAGAAGAGGGAAGTTGTGATGTGTGTGTGTGTGTGTGTGTGTGTAGGTGAGAGCGGCGAGAACTGGACAAATGATATGTCCCATCTCAGTGTTCACAGGTGTCACATCTCATGCTGTGGAGGATAGAACATCTGTGGGGCACATGCAGACCTCTTCTCCATTCCCTGCCCAGCCCCAGTATGGCTAATGCTGTCCTGTTCAGCACATGTTTGGTGAATGAGTGAATGAGGTGAATGAGTGAATGTTTGGTGAATGAGTGAAGTGAGTAACATTCTCCCTTCTCCTTTCCCTCCTCCTGGCTCTCCTCCCTAACCTCCAGGCCTGCAGCAAGCCACGCTCCACTTGACTTCCTCAATAAGACCCGATTGCAGAGAGGTAAAGGCTGAGATGCCTTCTAGGAAGCAGAAGCTTACATAACAAGGCCCTGGCTGCCTCTTAGGGCAAGGTTCAGAAAGAAGACAGCCCTGGCCCAGCCAGCACCGGGGAGCTATGGGAGTGGGGGATGTGGCTGGGGCAGGATTGAATTGTGACCCTCTAAATTCATAAGCCCTAACATCCAGTGTGATTGTATCTGGAAATAGTATTTTTAGGAATTAATTAAAGTTAACTGAGATCAGAAGGGTGGGGTCCTAATGCTAGAGGCTTGGGGCTTTGTTAAGAAGAAGAGAGATTTCCCTCTCTAGGAGCCCATACTGAAGAAAGGCCATGTGCGCAAACAGCGAGAAGGTGGGCATCTACAAGCCGAGAAGAGAGCTCTCACTAGAACCCAACCATGCTGTCACCTCAGGCTCTGGAACAGGAACAAAGTTTAGGTATCTGTTGTTTAAATCACTTAGCATTGCGTTATGGTGCCTGGGGAGACTAAGACCAGGGGGACTGGGAGGCCCTGGTCCTGTTTTTTCCCACGTGGCCCTTCAGGCCTGAAGAACCCAGGACCCAGGCCTAGATCAAGCAGGCTCCTGTCCCAGCCTATCTCCTTAGGCTCTTATCCTTTTCCTGGCCTGAAGTTCCAAGTTCTCACAGCTTTCTCTTCTGATCACACTTCTCCTCAACCCAGGCCTCAGGTCTTGTCTCCTGCCCCCACAGCCATATTTCTAAAGCACAGATCTGGTCACTTACTCCTTAGCTAAAAAGCCTCTGATGTCTCCTCGTTGCCTACAGAATGAAATCCAAGGAAGGTGCCATGTATGACTGTGCATTGCACAACCTGTGCAACGGTACATGAGGGGTCTTGAGTTCAACCTCATTCATTCATTCACTCACTCATCCATTCATTTAACAAGTATTCATTCCCTAGACATTCTCAGCTTAGAACCCAAGGTTCTTAATAATCTGGCTCCAGACTCCCCTTTGCTTCCTCTGTCACTTATTTCCCTGGGTACCATATACTTTAGCCACACTGAACATGGTACTGTGTCATACCTGTGTGTTTCACACACAAATTCATCCATCAGCTTGTCTGAGACTGCTGAGGCAGCGTGGCCCCAGATCAGGAATCCCATTTCTCTGCCATTTCCCAGCTAGGAGAATATGGGCAAGTTAACCCTCCAAGCCGCAGTAAAATGGGATTAAACATATAATGTGCCTCACATTACACTTAGCACATAAGAGCCTCCCAATAAAAGTTGGTTTCCCCACTTCTTTGTGTGCTAAACTCCTTTTCATTCTTGAAGATCCAGCTCGAATGTTACCTCCTTGGTAACATTGCCCTCATTCCCTCCAAATGGATAAAGTTTACATTCCCTGTTTCTACTTTTCCTGTCAGTCCCACATGGCACTCACATACCTCTGTTAGAATGCTGTTGTACTGATCTGTTTTCCTGGCTCACATGGACAAAGCATTCAGCCAGAAAACCCTTGTTGCATGAAGCAAAGCACCAATGTCTAGGTTGGGAGCCCTTCACCTCCCAGGCCTGTCCTGGCTCTAAGCCCTGAGCCTGTTGGATAGCTTGAGAGTCCAGGACAGGAGGCAGAAGATGAAAGAGAAGAGATGGGCAGACAGAAGAGGGGGTGGGGTGAGGTTTGGTAGAGGGGTGAGGGTGTTTCAGCCTTCTGGGGAGGTTACCGTGTAGCCAGAAAGGAGGCAGGGCTCAGAGAGGGTGGCAGTCTGAGGTTTGCAAAATGGTTGGCAGTGCAGGTAGCTGCCCCTGTTCCTTCCCATTGACTTGAGCTAGGCTTTGCTGTGGGTCCGGCCACCTGCGGAAATTACAGGGGACAAGAGGGAGAGGGAGGAAGGTTTTTCTGTAAAGAGGGAAAAGACAGGTTTGAGGCAGGAAGGTTAAGAAGGAATGAGTTGGAGAAAGATGAGGGAGAGGAGAACCTGGGGAGGGAGGATGAGGGAGGACTGGGTAGGTGGTGTATGTGTGTGTAGACAGCGGGTTGCAGAGAGCTAGAAAGTTGGGAGGGGTGACATTAGAAGGTACTGGGGAGGGAGGCTTTAGAACAAGGGCTCCAAGGCCTGGGACCTCCTGAACAGAAAAATCTTGGGGTATGAAGACTCCTCCCCTCCTGGCTCCAGGCTTGGTGGCTGTCCTTTCTCTCTTCTGCTCACCGCCGCCCCCCCCCCATCCTTGCTGGGCTGGCTGCTCTGTCCATCGGCAAAAGTCTAAGTCAAGTTCTTTCTTAAATCTTCCTGGAGGGAAGATGAGTTGTTGTAAATGTAGCAGAGATATTACATTCCATGGACTGGGTCCATGGCCAGGTCGAGGGGGCTGGGGTGGGAGGATGGAATTCAAGTTTGGTCGTGGGAGGGGAGGCAGTCTCCTCAACAGCCATTCAAGGTCATTGGGAGGGTCTCTTTGCAGGCCCTCCAGGGCAGCTCCTGCCACTGAGTCATAGAACCCGGCTTAAACAGAAGCAGCAGCTCTCCTTCCTAAGGCCCTTCGGAAAGCAGATTTCCTGAGGCCCCTCTTACACCACTTGCCAAGGCTTGGACTGCCGGCTGGCAGAAGCTGGTGGTAGAACCCCCAGGCCCAGGGCAGGATGAGGAAGCCATTGTCTATTTCTCTATGGCTGAGCTGGTAGCTTAGGGCTCATTTGGGTTTGGAGACCCTTCCAAACTCCTGCCCATGTTTTTCCTGCCTCTCCTCGGCCCTCAGGGAGCCCAAGTGAGACCTTGGAACCTGACAGGGGGGCCACACAGACTCACCTTCAGCTCTGGGACATGGGCGAGATCTCAACTCGTCTTCCTGGCAGAAAGGCGACCAGGGAGTCACGAGGGAGAAAACTGTGTGTTTGGGCCATGTGGGGGCACAGAATGGTTTGAAGAGATGGTTTACGAAGGGAAGCCAGTGCAGACTGTACTGCTGTGACCAGGGGTGTTGGAAGGAGTGTTCTCTACGACACAGCCACCGCCTGCCAACTCGGGTCCCCTCTCTGTTCAGGTCTCCACCTCTGAGCGGGCTGCCCTGAATGTCTTAGAACCGATTGTTTTGTCAAGACAGACGCTTTATTTTCCACGGGAACTACACAGCCACCCATGGGTAAAAGGGGGGCTCTCTGCCCGCCTCCTGAATATGACCTTAAGAACCTGTCTAGTGCTTTCTACTCTCCAGGGATGGGGCAGTTCCTGAGCACAGGCTGGGTGGGCTTCTCTCAGCCAGTCGCACCAGCCCAGGGCAGCCTCAGTCTGTTTTGGTTTCCTGGGTTGAAATCACAATCCGTCAGACCCAACTTTGGCCAAAGATAATGATAACGATGGGTGGCAGAGCCCACAGCTGGGAGGGGGCGGGCACTTGCTCCTTGTAGAACAAAAGTGGGCTTCTTCTCTGAGCCTCCTCTTCCATCCTCACGGTATGGTTTTCTTAGGACCCCAGACCTATTGCACAAATGATTCCAGCTTCTTGGGAATCTTGATGGAAGTGGGGGTGGGGGAAAGACCGCCCAGCTTCTCCAAATTTCTTGAGTTGGCTGCCTGCACGCATTCATGACTCTCTGCTGCCCCCGTGTGGCTGTAAGGACAGTAGATGCCCGCCTGTTGGGCCTGTCTATGTGTCTATGTGTGTGTTTTGGAGAGTAGGGGGCAATCAGCAGGTCTGGAGCTGAGGCAGAACCAGAGAAAGCTGGTCCTTGTGTCTGCTCCGGAGAGCAGGGGGATCTCCCTGCCCCCTCCTACCTCTTGTGGGTTACATAGACAGCACGAGGGCCATTGTGACGCCTGCTGGGGGACACTTGCTAACCAAAAAATTGAGAGAAAAGATGGGGCTGATATTCATTTGCAGTGGTGGGGGTTAGACATCAAGAACGTGAGGGCAGCTGGGTGGTCTCTGACCTTGGGGACAAGTTCCCCCTTGCTAAGCTGCCCTGACAACCGTGTCCACACTGTCTTAAAGAGTCCAGGGCAGACAGATTCTGCTTTGTCCTGGGAACAGCTGCCCAAGAAGCTATTATGGGAGTGGGGAAAGGAACAGATCTGGAGGGAAATAGAGTCCATCTATCCATCCTTCAGTCGATCCTTGCATAGCACCTCTCCCAGGTCAGCCTTGTGCGAGGGGCCCATGGGTCCTGACCCAGCACCTGCTGTTCGCCATGATAGAGAGTCGCAGGTCTCTAACTCTGTGCTGTGTTGGTAGTGTCCCAGCTGATGGAGGCAGGCGTCCTCAGAGGTTGTTTCCATGCAGGGTCCTCAGATGTGGGCATGCTTCTGAATCGCAGGGAGCTTGTTAAGATCTCATCAAAATCTGAGAAGCATAGCTGGTCCTGTCTATTGGCCTCTTTTTATGGTTGAGGAAACTGAGACAGCTGGGTCTGGATGAAGGTCACTGCTGATGGTCATAGGGTTTCCAGGGTTTCACTTGGTACCGTTCTCCTCCAGCCCAATAGATTAGCTCATTAGTGTGGCCACAAGCTCCTGCTCAGGGGTTCCAGCCCTCTTGGGATGTCAGGGAAGGTGCGTGGGCAGCTCCCTTCTTCTACATCCTTTCTGTGTCCTGCAGCAGGGCACCCACGAGGCTGATGACCTGGGAGGCTGGCTGGACTGGGTCGTACTCCGCAAACAGGTGGCACACATTCTCTTGTGACTCTGTCTGGCTCTTGGCCACAAACCCGAAGATCCTGGTGGGAGGACATAGCCTGAGTGAAGTGGTGGGTCTCAGAGAGGCTGGGAGGGGTGAGATCAGTTTGGTGCTCTGCTCTACCCCTTCCCCAGCTCTCTGAGGGTGGGATGGACCTCCTCTGTCAGACTGGGAGATCCCTGAGTTTAAGACCTGGGTTTCTCTCCTTTCAATGAGAGCTCCCTCAGGACAGGACCTATGTATTCCTCATCAGAGTAGAAGCTTCCTGAGGGCAAGGACGTGTTTTGACCATCAGACCACAGCATCCCCATCAGTTAAGGCTCCCTGAGATTAGAGCCTGTGCCTCCTACCTAAGACCGAGGCCTCCCAGGCTCATGTCTCCCCCTTCAGACTGGAGGATCTCTGAGGACCTGTGCCACCCCCATCAAAACCACGGGCTCTCTTAAGTTCTTAAGAAGGGCCTCCCTCCTTCCCCGAGTTCCTTCTCTTGTTGGGTCCCAGTTTCTGGCCTAGGGAGACCTTTCAGGGTGACTGACAGGGTGACTGACTGAAGGCCTTACCAGGAGGGCTTGCAGTACTTTTGCCACCTGTGGGAAAGGAAGATGGACAGGAATGAGTACTGAGGCTTCTCTGCATTCCACAAGACTCTGGCTGAGGAGCTGGAGACAATGGCCAGCTGTGACCACGCCCCACCGGGTCCCCTCCCTTCATCCTGTTGTTCCTGGCCACTTGAGGTTCACAGGCTTTGTCTGTGACCCCAGTCCCAGAGTCAGCAAGAAACTTCAGTGGGCAGCTGGGCCCTGGATGGCTTTTTGAGTTTGGCTTAGCCTTGAACTTACTTCCGTTGCTCGGGGTCCATGCCACAGAAGCGGAGGGTAGTGAGGGGGTAATGGCGCCGGAAAAACACCCTGGAAGAGAAGGACAGCTGGTGAGAGTTGGTCCCAGTGCCATGTCCTACCTCCATCATCTCCAGCTTTCCCAAAGTTTAGATGCCCCGCTCTCCAAGAAGCCTCCCAATTAGACCCCTTACAGCCTGGCACGTACTTTCCCACTACTGGGCCCTGGGGCAAATGTTTGCACTTCTCTCTTTTCTTTTCTTTTCTTTTTTTTTTTTTTTTAAAGATTTTATTTATTTATTTGACAGACAGAGATCACAAGTAGGCAGAGAGACAGGCAGAGAGAAAGAGGGGGAAGCAGGCTCGTTGCTGAGCAGAGAGCCTGATGTGGGGCTCAGTCTCAGGACCCTGAGATCACGACTTGAGCCAAAGACAGAGGCTTTAACCCACTGAGCCACCCAGGTGCCCTTCCTTTTTTTTTTTTTTTTTAAAGTTTTTTTATTCATTTGAGAGAGAAAAAGAGAGAACTCAAGCGGAGGGGTAGAGGGAGAGGGAGAAGCAGACTCCCCGCTGAGCAGGAAGCCCGGCGCAGAGCTGGATCCCAGGACCCCGAGATCATGATCCGAGCCCAAAGGCAGACTCTTAATGGACTGACATACCCAGGTGCCCTGACCTTCTGTCTTTTCATGGAGTGACTCTGCCTTGTGTCTTATATATTTAGGTTTTCTGCCCTCTCTCCGCCCTCTGCCCACGGTGTCATTTAACGGCTTGAGGATGGGAATGATGTCTTGCTCATCTATTGTTCCTCCAGCCCAGGACCAGGCACCTACTAGACTGGGAAGCCCTGAGCCCTAGGAAGGAGGGATTCCATCCACTGTGTCCCAGTGGGCAGCCAGAGTCTGGCCTTCTGCGGTCGTTCCATCAGGGGATGCCGATTTAACCAGGGCCCAACGAATACTGGTAAATTCCATCTCCATCAGTTTAGGGGAAGGGGGACTTTGGTAGCAGGTCATTGGCATGAGGCCCAGAGAGTGCAGAGAACTTGTCTGGAGTCACTCAGCAAGCCACCGACCACATGGAGTCCAGGATCCTGGATCGTACCTTCATTAGTGATCCATAACCATCTCAGCTATCCCCTCCAGATCCCCCTGCCCTGCCCAGCAGCCCCAAGGGAAGTCCCTTACTTCCTCTGGACATCGGTCAGGGTGATGCCTTGATCAGTGACTTTGAAGTGGACCACAGTGGGTGTGGGGAGGACGTCCCTCTCAAAGGTGGTTGAGATGGCCTTCCGCACGGCCAGGGCTCCGCTCAGGGTCTCCACGCTCACAGAGGTCAGGTACAGGGCATGGCAGCCTGTGGGAGGTAAACACTGTGCTCAGGCCTTGCCAGGATCCACCATGCAGGGGCAGGAAGCGTTCCCCCTTGCCCTGGTCCTCCCTCTGCCCAGAGCCAGGTGTCTGGGCTCTTCCTTGTTCAGGAATCAGGGATTCCTCTGAGCCACCAGGCAGGCAGGAAGGAGTTGTGGAGGTGACTGAAATTCAAGGCCAACTCCAGTGGACGTTGCTCTGCATTGCTCTGGCCTCCGGCCCTCTGGGGCCGAGTAAAGGAGGGGCTGTTGCTCTCTGTATAGGGATGTCCAGGCAAATCTTCCTTCTGTCCAGAAGCATGCTTGGCCCTGCCACCACCTCCTCCACCCACCCTGCGGCCCTGGTTCATTGTCAAGAGAAGGTGCAAGACAAGAATGGGGAGGCACTCAGACAAGCGCTGGTCTGTGCCTGGTGTCTGGCTGTGAAGAGGAGCAACCTTTCCCCTATTGAAACCCCCAAGACTTGGACCCGACACTCCACAGAGGATCCCGGACCCAGAGATCTCCTCTAGGGCAGATCCCTCAGAACCAGAGAGACCCCAGCACGTACATATGTGCCCATGTGTGTCCAGGATGGGGTGTAAACCCACCAACCCCCACCCTCTCTTGCCACCCCTGCACTCCTCACCCCCAGGCTTGCAGACTCTCACCTCTAGGTTTATAGGGACGGGGAGGACCGCGGGGCACCTCTTTTAAGGATGAAGAAACAGAGCTGGAGTGGGAACATGTGTGGACCTGTGCATGCACGTGTGTGTGTCGGGGGGGCTGGGAGGCACCCTCCGGGGGTGCAGGCAAGCCTGGAGCCTCCCCCACACTGCTCACCTGCAGATTTCTTCAGGCAGGAGGCCTGGCTGTCTGTAGTGTCCGAGGAGACTCCACCTCCCAATTCTGAGCCAAAGCAAAGTAACAGGCCCCAGAGGGGGCGGGGTGGGGGGGGTGGAGTGAACAAAGGAACATTAATCCCTTTGAACATCTCCCACCTCTGCCCCCAGGAAGCAAGCCATTGAGAAACCTGGTGTGATTACCCTAATTAGACAAACAAGGCCACTTGGGGCTCCCCAGATGCCTGACTTGCAAGCCTTTTGATCCCCCCCCCCACACACACTCCTCCAGCCCCAGGACTGGGCAGTCACCTGGTCCTCAGACGCCTCTGATCCTTCTTTCAGACCCCACCCCAAACCCACACCTTTCTTTGCAGAATGTAGGGAGGCTTTCCCCATCACTACACCAGGGGATCCCCCTGCTCTATGTCCTCTCCCAGAACCCCTCAGTTGCTTGTCCTGGACACTCAGAGATTATCTACTCTGGCTACTGGCATGGCCGGGCTGGGGGCTCAGGATGGGACTTCCTGATCTTCGTTTGAGGTCTGATCTGTGTGTCTTCGGGCAAGTTACTCAGCTCCACGAGCCCTCCTTTTCTCATCCATGAAATGGGGATAACACCTATTTGACACAGTTGTGGTGAGGGAAATGTGAACGAGGGAGCGCCCAGTAAAGGCTGGATCTGGGAGAAAAAAACCCTGCCCTCTCCAAACCGGCTGCTTTATGCTCCTTTCATCCTCTCAAAGAAGGCTCCTGTTTATCAAATATATACTCTGTGATAAGAGCCTTGCCTGGACCAGCTCTTTTAACCCCCAGCCAATCCTGTAAGTAAGTATGATGATGGCTGTCTTCACTTCATAGAAGAGGAAACAGAGGTTCACAGAGGTCGACATTCTCAAATTCTCAGGCCAGGAAGTGGAGTTGCTAGAGGATGCTAGGCAAATCACTTTTAATTGTGACACTAATCCATAAATAAGGTGGGATGTGACCACTAGGAGTCTTTCTAGTGCCCTAGTGTTGCCTCTTTGGGGCCCAGACCCACCTTTCTGTGGGATGGTGAGTTTGCAGGGTAGGGCCAGGGCCATGATGGAATGCTGACACACAAAGGCAGAGAGGCTCCCTGCAAGGAAACAGATAGCCCTGTGTGAGAAGGCTTTCCCCAGATCAGTCTCCCAGCTCAGAAGAGCGCCCCCCCACCCCCAGTGGCCTGCAGGCTGGAGAGGCTCACCAAAGTAGGGTTCCTCGTCTGCTCCTTTGAGATGCACCCCTTTGGCAGAAGACTCGATGAGGAAGTGGCGGATGAGGTCGCTGTTGTCCTCACCTGGACAAGGACAGAGGAAAGAGTGCATGAGGATGGGAGTTCCAGAGCCCAGTGTTCAATGAACACTGACCCACTCATTCCCTGACCTGCCTCCTCTAGGTGCACCCAGAGGTTAATTGGTTCGTCACCTGCCTCGGGGTGGGACTGCTAGGTGCGACCCTGTCTTCAAGGCCTCCCACAAAGGAGGTCCCAACATGTTTGCTCTAAGGCTTCTGCATCCAGTAATTCTCCTTTTAGGAGAACTTTCTCTTGCTCTCAAGGGCTACCAGGGATGGTCCCAACAACTACTGGGATGAAATCTTAATCCATCAGCCTGATTTCTCTCTCCCTCTACCCAGTCCTTCCCAGGGGCTGTTATTCTCCACCAGATGGTCCCTACTGGAACTGGTTGGCCCTGGAGGGAAACAGTACCCCTCTGCTCTTCTCCACCAGCCCATGGCTTCCTCCTCTCTGGGCTTGTTGGCAAGGCTTCCTTGAAAACCAGCCCTGCTCCAGATCTCATGTTCTGATTTAACCAGAGCGGCATAGTGTAGAGAGCACAAAATTGGGGTTTTTGTCTTTGCTCTGGAGGGGGTGGGGCGGGCAGTCATTAACTAACTCTTGGAGCCCCGTTTACCTGACCCTTTTGTTACATGGAGCTATACCCTGGGGCTTGGGGAGGGGCTGTAACTTAGGTACCTTGTACTATAATGATCTTTCATTATAGTACATTTCATTATACCTCTTTTCCCAGCGAGGTATCCCAGGGCAGGAGGGACGCCCCAGAGATGTGTGTTGTGTGTGTGAGACCATGGGAAAACATGTGATAAGCTCTCACAAGTGTGATAAACCAGCACATATGTGATAAGCTATCATGCACGTGTAATAAGCCAGGGCATACCCTCGATAAGCTATCACACGTGAGAAACCCTCGCATACATATGACAAGCTGGGACACATACGTTATTACCACATCAAGTTCCCTCACAATAAGGCTGGTCTGGACAGCTGGGTGGGGTACAGAGGAGAGCATCCTGAAGAGGGGCTGGAAACTCCCTCCTCTTGCCCCCATGAGAGCAGAGCAGGGAATCTGGGGACTCCTGGAGGCAGAGGAAACTCAGGCTTGCCGTGGAAGGAGCTCCTTACAGAGCCTTGGTGCAGGAGGTGGGCCCTCCTCCCAGGAGTCCTTTCAGGCTGGCTGCAAGGTAGCGGGGGAGCTAGGACTAGAACCTACCACAGCCCCTTGCCTCTGTGAGGTCTTGAATAAAGAGGCGGGTGCATACCTGACCGGTTCACTGCAGGAGCAGGGGCCTCCTGGACCTTCAAGGCAAGGCCAAATGAGCCTCGGTAGGAAGAACTGTCCCTCACGACGAAAGCCCCAGGCTCCTCTTTTCTCAGCAGCTCGATTGCTAGAACAATCCTTGAGTCAGAGAGAGTTAGCCACCCACCCCCACCTGCAGGGGACACCCCCTGTCTCCCAGCCCCATAGAATCTTCATAGAGCAGACATTACAGAATCACCTTGCGTTCCCAGGAAGTCCTTCCTGTTGTCTAATCTCCACCCTTCCTGCTGCAGCCCCTATTTCCTCAGGACATGGGGTTTGCACGATATCCCCCTTCCCTGGACCTATCATTTGCCATTCCCTCCCCTACCGTGACCCAGGGCCCCATCTGCCTGATATAAGGTACAAGACCCAGACTTGACTCCTGGATCACTCATCCCTTGAAACACAGCACTTCCTTTTACCTTGTTCCCGGGTGATGCTTGGCTTAAACCAGTATTTAGACGTGTCCATCACAAACTTCATGGTGGGCTGCATGTCCCTGGTGGGACCTGGAGATAGAGAGGGGAGAACACTTTAGGCTGGACAGAGGGGAGCTGAGACACCCTTCACCCACCTCTGCCCAGTGGTCCCATTCAACTCATCCTACCCTATCCCAACCCCATTGTATCTCCATCTGCCTACAAGAGGCAAAATCCAACAGAAGAATTCAGGGCTTGGCACATCTAGGACCTAGGAGTCTCCCCTTGTATCCTTGGTAATGAATCACAAACAGATAAAATCTCAGTTTAATGAGAAACAGTTTCTCAAATCTTGTGTTGTCTGGTGGGGATGGAAAGAAGAGACAAGGGATTCTGAGAGGCATCGTGTTTGGTTTTAACCTCTCTTCCCCCTTAAGAATCCTACAAGGGTCTTTGGGGGCATATTAAGTTTGGAGAAGCAAATGAAAGAAAAGTTTGAGGAAAGAAAGGCTGCAGATTTGGTTGGATGAGCCTGAGCAGAAGTCAGGAGACAGGATTCCTGACTCTGATTTGGGACAACAGTCTTGCTTCTAAAGCCCAGAGGGGACTGAGTGTACTAAGCAGTCTCTGAGGGTTTTTGACGTTCCAATAGCCTAGGCAATTAGGGTGGATTTTGTTTTGAGAACAGTTTGTGGAATTTGATAAGACCCCAGGGTATAATTAGTGATATCCCAGGGCATCACCAAACCAGGATGGGAATATCACCGGACTTAGGAAATGTGCTCACTGCCATGACACAATGGCCATCTCCCCAGGTCCCTAAGGCAGAGAACAGTGGTTCTCAATTTTGGCACCTTGAAAAGATGTGTTGTGGCCAGCTGAGAGTAACTCATTATTAAAAAAAAAAAAAGTACTAAAATGCAAATGATTTGTCCTGGGAAAACGATCAGAGCAGATTCAAAGGCACACCTGTCGTGCCGTTTTTGCTTACATTGACATGGTTTCCTGCGTGGCGGTGCAGGCCAGACTGAACCTCACACCCCTAGGAGTCACCCTGACGCTTGTGGCTGAGCGACGGGGGAGAGGCGGGACAGTGTCCCTGGGGCTCTGCCGGGGCGGGGGGGGGGGCTCTACTCTGGAGACGTGTACCCTGCGGGTGCTAAGCCTGAGCCTCTGTGTTTACGGCTTTGGGTTCTGGCTGGTTTTGTTCTTTTTGGACGCCTGTAGTCACTGACTACGGGAAGGAGGGTGTTTTCTGCTTTGTGGTTTTTAGCTGTCTGAATTGGAATGCATTGTCTCCGTCTGCTCTCTGTGTACTCGTCATCCACGAACGTCAGAGGTAGGACTGACTCTCCTTCTCTTTCTCCCTCTCTTGGGTTAGTCATCAAGCCTGCTGTTTTCATATCCCGAGGGTCTCCTGGCTCTGTCTTCTCCCCTCCGCCCTGCCCTGCCCTGGTGCAGGCCCCCGTTACAGCTTGTCTGGACCACTTCATGATGAAAATCAAAACAAAGCTGCTCTCCCTGTCCAGGCCGGGCCCTGCAAGTCAACTGCCAGCTGCTGGGGTGATCTATTAAATGTATACCTCTGACCCCATCACTTTCCTGTTTGAGACTCCCGCTAGACCCGTCCTCACCCTCTAGCCCGCAGTCTAACGGGGAAAATCCATCCTTTAGCTTGGTGTTCAAGACCTTTCCCAATCTCGCTCCAGATTTCTCAACCAGTTCATCCCACACCCAACACTCCAGTCATTCCTTGAACATGCTTGTTCTTCTACACCTCCATGACCATGGACTTGTTCCCTCTGCTCGGAAGGCCCCTCCTGTCCTGCTCTGGCTCTAGACATTTGATCCTCTTTTCCAGATCCAACTCAGATGTCACTTCCTCCAAGGAGTAAAAAACTCCAAGGAGTTGTTTAGACTAAAAAGATCACCCCTTCTCTGTCTGTCAAATAAATAAATAAAATCTTTAAAAAAAAAAAAAGATCACCCCTTCCTTTGTGGCCCCATAAGACTTAGGACATCTCTACTTCTGTGTTTGTTCTACTCTATAGTGATCTTTGGTTTTTGTCTCTTTTGAAGCTCTGTCCGTCTCTGTCTCTACTCTTTGGCGAACTGCCTGGCACACAGTAGGTATTTAGCACATGGACCTGCTGTTGCAGAAACCCACTGATGCTTTGTCTATGCCCCCAAGCCAAACCTCACAATGGCTGAAGGACTGGTTTACAACATACCCTCCGAGGGTGTGGTGAGAGGGGCATCTGGCAGGGTCTGGCTGTCGCTCCTGGTGGCTGGACAAGAGTTGCTGGAAGAAGTGTCCCCAGGTCGGACAAAGTCCTGGTGTCCTGGGATCTGCTGGGTTGGGGGAGACCCCGGTTCTGGACAGCCATTGATTAGCACGATGGGTATGTCCACCATGGAGTTGGTGATGGATGGTGGACAGCTGCTGGCATGCTCCTTGGCCGCTGGCGGGGAATGAGTTGTTCTGGGTTGGCCCATGTTTGAGGTGGGATTGCCAGGGACCTGAGAGTCGCTGGCTCTTGTACACAGGGACACTTGGCCCAGGCTGTGGAGGCTGGAGGAAGAGCTGGCTGGGCTTTTCAAGGATCTAGAAGATGACTGATGGCTGGAAATGCTGGAGTGGATGAGGGACTGGCTGCTGCAAGGAGGACACCAGACAGGCAGGGTATTAGGGTGTCAGTGGACACGCAGGAGCCAGAGGCAGGCTCCAGAATCTATTGATCTGGGTGCCCACAGCTCCGGTTAAATCAAGTATTGCATACTCCATCCCCCACAGCCCAGAGCAAAGTACATGCCCACCTCATCCCGAAGGGATGCTGAAGGATACAGAAGTGTCCCTGTACTGCAGAGTCTTTGGTCATTTAAAGTAGCTAATGAGCTGATCCCTTGCAGGTCATGTGGGCTTAGGCTGGACTGGATATCCTCCATCTTCCCAGCTGGGCAGGTCTGACTGAGCTATCACACAAGTACCCAAAATTCGCAAGAGTGAGCCCTGCACGCTGGCTGGACCACGTCCATGGCGGATGCAGAGGGAACTCCCCAGCTGGAGGAAGAGGAGGAGGCCAGCTCTGCATCCAGCTAGACTTTTCTCTGAGCTTGGAGGCCCATGCCAACGGCCGTGGCTGTGGAATCCTGGCCTCCTTGCCAAGGACTGCCTTGGCACATTGGCTTTGGAGTCGGTGTTGGGGACAGAGGTCCTGTGGTGTGGTCCTCATGTGCAGGTTGGCTGTGTGTGTGTGTGCAGCTCTACTGTGAGGCCAGCAAACTGGGCAGTTTCCCCCTCCCTCCTGCTAGGTTTTGCTAGCAACAAATAATGCCCAGGCAAGCTTGCCTCCCTCCTGCTAGGGAAGAAGGAAGGAGGCTTTTCTTTCCTTAATGGTTTACCCTAGGCCTCCAAATTTTATTTACATCCCTGTGTTTTGACGTTTTAAAAAAAGCCCTTCTTTCTCTGCCTACCTTTCTGCCTACTTGTGATCTTTCTCTGTCAAATAAATAAATAAAATCTTAAAAAAAAAAAAAGAAGAGAAAAAAATCCCTTCTTTGAGATTGGTTGTGTGAGTGCTGGAAGGGATACAGGTGAACCTCATGAATGTAACCATTCTACCAAGAGGTCAGCATAAATCAAAAATTTTGTGTATTGAGTTATAGTCTAGGTGCTTGAGGAAAGCTTGAGGTCCAAATGGCTGTGATGGCATAAAAGAGAATATTCACTCTTTTGTTTTTGGTGTGCACCCTGATTTTGCTCAGCTAGAACGGGGTGCCTGTCTGATTTTAGGGTGTGTGCACGTGTGTGAGTGTGTGTGTTGCAGAGACAATATCAGAAGCTATAGTGGGAGCGACCTACCTTCCGAACACATAGCTGCCATCGGACACTGGGCTGGCTGACAGCACAGAGACCCGGCTGCCTCGCTGTGGGGCCAGCCCCTTCTCCAAGCCTGGAGAAGCCGCCAGTGGGGATCCCAAGCCGTGGGAGCCCGAGGCCTTGCTCCTCATGCAGGGGATGGAGATGCTGGGAGAGGGTGGAGGATGGGAAGAGGGAGCCCCTGAAGGAGGAGGGGTGCGTTGGTGCCCCCTGCCCTGGCTCCCAGAGAAGATGAGGCTCTCACTGCTGCTTCGAGTTTCTCGAGGGATGTCTCTGGAAAGGAGGAGGCCACCACTGCGTGGGGAGCCAAAGGGCAGGGTGGCAGATGGGCTGGAGCAGCACTGGGGGCCATCGGGACCCCTTGATCTGGTGGAGCTCACCTCGATGTACTTTATGTCTGGGGAGAGAGCAGAGCACTGGTGAAACCTAGGAGCCTGGACTCCCAGAACAAGAATTCTGGAAGAGTCTTCCAGAACCTCTGGTCTCCCCTCCTTTAGGCAGATGAGGAAACCAAGGCTCCAAGAGAGGACAAGTTTGCTGGGTTAGGATTAGCACCCGGCTCCCCCTTCTAGGCGCAGTTCCAAAGTCACCCTCCTTGTGATTCCTCCTTCTGGTGGGGGGATGCAGTGGAATGAACACAGGCTTGGGGGTCTGATAGATCTGGGTTTCAGATCTGGTTCTGCCACTTACTATTAGAGCACTTGGCCAAACAACTTCACCAACCAGAGCCTCGGCTTTCACACTCGTGAATGGGGCTGACTATATCCAGTCTCTTGGTAAGTAAGGATGAAATGAGATGAATGCAGGTGGCATAGCACTGTTCTTGGCACATGGCAAATACTTTAAAAATAGCAAATCCTTTCCTGTGTGAATGTCCCCCTCCCCAGGTTGAAAGGACTGCTTATAGAGGGTGCCAGTCACATCTTCTGATGGCTCCATTGTTCAGGGTTGGTGAAGGCTGTTTCTACATCTGTGCCTACAGTCAAGGCACAGAGGGGTTTTCATGCTTGTTGGCACACTAGAATCACCCGATGAGCTTTTCAAAGTCCTGATACTCAGGCTACCCTCTGTGGCAAATAGATGAGAATCTCCAGTGTGGACCCAGACATCAGGCTGGTTTAGTTCCCCAGCCGATTCCACTGGGCACCAAGCCACAGCTCGGTGGCCCCCTGCCCAGCAGCGCCATGTCACCTGGGGGCTGGTCAGATGTGCAGAATCTGTTTCCACCCCAGACCCACTGAAGCAGAATCTGCATTTTAGCTAGACTCCCTGGCATCTGAGAGCACTTTAGAGTCTGAGAACTCTGCTTTAGAGCAGGGGCTCCCAGAGGCCAGGGTTTGCTACACTATCCAGCTGTGGACCTCCCAGGTCATGCTTTTAACTGGTATGCAGTTGATGGTTATCAAACACGGCCCAGGGTGGTGACTCACTCCAATGCTGCTTCTATTCCCCAGTGTGGGCACCCAGGGCTCTTGTTCTGAGAACTTGCTCTTCCCTGGAGTGGGGTGCCCTGTGGTTTTCCCCATGGTGAGTATGGACACCCCGCCTCCTGACCTGGGGGAGGGGAACTGTCCTTGGTGCTGTTCCAGCAAAAGTGGGAGGAGATGGGGGCTACCTAGCTTCCCTCCTAGAGGCCTGTCGAGTCCTGTCTCTGGCTTCCCAGGATGGAAACTGGGGCAAAGTCAGCAGGAAACTGCACCTTCAGCCCCTGTCTGCCAGCCTCCCATCCCCCTTGGGCTTTGGCCATGAACCAACTCCCTCCTACTCTGTGGAATCCCTGCCTGCCCCAGCCCGCTCCCGGGTAGGACCTCAGAGCCTGCTGGCGGTTACTGCTTCTGTCTGAGCCTGCTTAGGCTGGGGTGGGGGTGGAGGATTACATCAGATGAGGGGGGGGCTGGCAGGCTGACCCGGACATGCTGTTCCAAGGGGTGTAGGAACAGGCCTGGCTTTGCCATCAGACAAACCTGGGTGTGAGTCCTCGTTTTGCACTTTCCCGCCAAGAGGCATCAGGTAACTTTCCTAGACACTGTGAGCCTCAGTTATCTGCAAAGTGGGGATCGAAAACTAACCTCCTGAGGTTGTGGTAAGGATAAAAGACACTGATGAATGGTGCCTGGATCCTGGCCCATGGTGAGCTTTGGAGAACTCCTCCTGCCTGCTTGCTTTTTGAGGCCAGTATTGGCCAGAGGCTGACACTGTCCAGCTAAGGGGGGAGTCCCTCTGCCAAGGGTAAGAAAAGACTATTTGGCACAATGTGTTGTGGGTTCTGAAAGAGTAGAGGTCTTGGAATGGGGTGGATTCTTCTGGAAGGTTGGCAAGCACAACTTCTATTTTTATAGTACTTCATCGTGTTTTTACCCACAATCCTCTCGACCCTTATGCCCAATGCCAACATTCCTCAGGAGGAAACTGAGGCTCAGAGAAATGTGGCAATGGGGCTGGCATTTACTGCAGAATTTTTAAGGCTGGTATTTACTGAGTGCTGTGTGCCAGCACTGTTGCAAACACGTTACCTGTACTAGCTCATTTAACCCCCACAACAACTCTATTGAACTAGAAAATAATATGAATTCCATATAATAGATGAGAAATCAAGGCTCAGAAAGGTTAAGGGAGTTATCCGATGCCACACAGCCAGAGTGGAGGAATCTGACTCCTGCTCCTGTGCTGTGTTTGGAGGGCCTCTTCCAGGACAAGGGACTCCTCAGGATACTTTCCCAAGGCCTTGTGCTCTGAAAAGGTGCTTGGCTGCTTTGGGGGAGGGTATTTCCACCTGGTGAAGCTCTGGGCTTCCTACTTACCAGGTCATCCCAACACTGACCAAAGGCGTTGCTCGGGGGACTGAACAAGAAGAGCAGGGTGGGAAGGGAGGAAGGAAGGAGTCCTGGAGCTGTGAGTCAACTCTCCCTGCTGCCCCGAGGTGCATGTGACTAGGGGAGGTGGAGGCCCCCCCACACCCTCACCTGGGTCCAGCCGCTGTTTACAAGCCCGTGGGGCAAGTCCCAGCAGTGCTGGGTGGATGTAGGCGCCAGCGCCAGGCTGGGCTGGTGGAAGGGGCACGTGGGCGGGGGGCAGAGAGACAGTTATTAAACACCCTTCCCTTGGAATTGGCAAACAGCCTTGCCTGGCAGAAATTGCTGGAAAATGAAATGTGGGTGCTTGTTCCAAAGATGGGGAGGGGAGGGAGTGGCGGAGATGGATATGGTGTTTGCTTGGAATAGCCATGCTCCGTGTGGGTTGGGAGCCCCCCAGGGTCAGTCTGAAGGAAGGTAAGCAAGAGGCAGGGGCAGGGAAGCTGGGGGAGGTTTGTGAGCACTGGGGGAGGGGGAGCCCCAGAAGAGGAGCCTGAAGGCTGCCTCCTAACAGATCTGTTCTTCGAAGCTCCGGAGGACAGGAAGCTGGCTCCAAAAAAGAGAGAGAAAGGCAAGAACACAGACTTTGGAGGCCAAAATCCAAGGCTTTGGGGCCTGACCTACGACCCATTGGCTGTGTAACCCTGGGTCATTACTTCTTCTCCCTGAGCCTCACTTTGTCCTCTGTAAAATGAGGCTACTGCTGTTTCCTTCCCAGGCAGAGGCTGAGATCACGCACTACACAATCTATCTATATATATTTAGGGGAGGGAGAAACATAGGATCGCCAATGCTTAATTTTTAATTTTGCCAAGTGAGGACAAAGAGAAACAGTGAACATCTGCTAGCACCACAATTATAGAACACCTTCCCTTTGACACCCCAAGAGAAGGAAGGATGAGAGGCGAAGGGAGGGCGTCCCACACATTTGGATATGTTTGGCCCAGTGAAAGCTCATCACGATGCCCAGAACGAGTTACGCTGCCATGGGCTGGCAAGCGCTCTGTCACCGGTTGTGGTGGTCTGAGGGGAGGGTTTTGGCAGGTTGAGATGCATGGGACAGGTGCCGCCCATCACAGTGACACACTATTAGGTATCACAAGGAACGCAGAGAGGGACTTTCTAACGGGGAGCTGACTGTGCCGGCTGTCTCAGGGTGTAGTGAATTCCCAGGTGTCACCGTCATTCAGGCAGAGGTTAGAGGAGAGGATTTTCTTATTGCATCAGAAGATGCTAGGGCAGAACTAGGGGGCTTCATCAGAGCTCTCTGACCACTCTTGGCTGCTCGCTCACCCCCCGAACCCCTCTGCCACCCAGAGTCAGGTGGACACCTCCCCACCTTGGCAGGTTGTGTCCAGAGCATCTGAGAACACAGACTACTGACCACTGGCCCCTTGGAGGAAAAGGATGTTGCTCACATCTCCACCCCGTACATGTGGATGCTCCACAGAGGCTGGTCTTGCCCCTGCAGGCCCTGAGTGTGTGGAACCCCTACATTGGGGCATGAACATTAAAGCCCTGAGCTTGCTCCTGCCAGTGATAATTAGACCCAAGCCACCTTCCCTGCAGAGACATGCCTGTGACTGGCCTCAAGAGGCAGGAAGATCTTGGGGGGTAGAGGTGGTTCTTTCAACAGCCCTGGCAGGCAATGCTCAGTGGGAGAGGCAGAAGGCAGGCTGGAGACTGGGAACTGGGGCACCAAAGGACCTGGGTGCTGGGCTCACCTCCACCCCAGTCCCTGAGCTTCCCCTGGGGCGGGTCCTAACTGCCACCCCAGTGTTTAATGAAAACAGCTACCATTTATAATGACTAACAGCATGTCAGGATTTCTGATAAACACCCAAGTGTTATTTCTTTTAAACCCTGTAACCCTCATGGAGGTAAGAACTCATCTCTGTATTACAGATGAAGAATATGAAACAGAGGAGCGAGGTCACTAGCTTGTATGAGGTTTGCCCACCTCAGGGGCGCTTGGGTGGCTCAGTGTGTTAAAGCCTCAGTCTTCGGCTCAGGTCATGATCCCAGGGTTCTGGGATTAAGCCCCACATGGAGCTCTCTGCTCAGCAGGAAGCCTGCTTCCTCCTCTCTCTCTCTCTGCCTGCCTCTTTGCCTGCTTGTGATCTCTGTCAAATAAATAAATAAAATCTTAAAAAAAAAAAAAAAAGGTTTGCCCACCTCCAATAGATTAGGCTAGACTGACTCCTTACTGAAGTCTGTCAGCCTCAGTATTTTTTTTCTCTAAAATGGTGATGAAATATTTCATGGGGATAGATTGGGAGGATTAAATGTTCTCCTGTAGGGTGCTTGGCAGAGTCTGGATATTATAAGATCTCAATAAGTGGAAATTCTCATGGACCCTATCACTGATTCTCATTGTACCCCTTAATCCATGCTGATCCTTTAAAATCCCGGAGACCTCAGTCTTCTAGCCTGTCTAATGGGACTGCTGCTCCTTGACCCTCATCCTCAGAATATACCTGAGACCCTTTGTTTGGGACACTGACACCAGGTGTAGAGATTTCTAGACTCCCTTGTATGCAGTGGTGTATTGAAGCCAACTTGTACCAGCTCGCAAGAGCAGACTATTAAATTTTTAGGATTTTGTCCAGCTGATTTCTAAACTCAGATGTTATTAAAAATTAAATTACATAAGCCTACAATGAAATAACTTACAATAAAAACAAAAGTAATAAATACAATTCATCATATACCAGTTATTTAACTAGATGCTGCTATTATCTGGATTCTTTTTTTTTAAAGTTTTATTTCTTTTGGGGGGCACTGGCTAGTTCAGTTGGTTGAGCGTCTGACTCTTGGTTTCCACTCAAGTCATGATCTCAGGGTCGTGAGACTGAGCCATGCTCAGCATGGAGTTTGCTTGAGATCCTCTCCCTCTGCCCCTCCCCTTCCTTGTATCCTCATGTGCTCACACTCTCCCTCAAATAAATAAATACATAAATACATAAATAAATAAAATCTTTTAAAAAATAAAATTTTATTTATTTAAGTATTCTCTACCCTCAACATGGGGCTCGAACTCATGATCCTGAGGTCGCGAGTCACACTCTCTTCCGACCGAGCCAGTCAGGTGCTCCAGTATGATCTATACTCCAGAGGTTATTTGGTAGAAATACTGTATATACCGTAATGGCCGTCTACAGGTTATCTCTTTCCAGTGCTACGTTTGGTGACATCATGCTGGTAGCCTGAGACTGGCCATAGTGAGAGAGTCTATCCCATGAAATTTGGTAGATGTTTCCAGCTGGAGCCTTTAGCACCCCAGCATGGAGCTCGTTGTTAAACCTTTACCAGCACACCACTGCTTACCCACAGCAGGGTTCTGCCCTAAACAGACTGAATTCTGTGTCTTTCCAACCCTACTGCTTCCAGCTCTCCAGAGAGATAACCCCTAAAAAGGGACAGAGGCCCAGAGAGCAATCCTATGAAAGTTTCAGGGGACCCAGGTTAGGACTTAAAGAGATCTACTATGGAACAGTGAGGTTCAGGGACTCCACATTTCTTGAGCTCTTATTTACATGTATGGCATTGTATGACATTCATATATATATATATATATATATATATATATATATATATACACATTAGCTTATTTAAAGTTCCTGAAAGATCCCATAAAACAGGTATTCATCACTTTTCCCAAGCACCCCCTCCTGGCACTGTGTCCCAGATCCTTACCCAAGGCTTCAGCATCGTCTTTCTTTTTCCTTGAGGTAGTGCTCTGGGTGGGCTCAGTCCAGGGGCTACCAGTTCCTGGGGGGAGCAGCTGGAAGGTGGGGTCCAGTTCCAGAATCATCTGGTTGAGGCTCTCCAGTGAGAAGTCAATGTAGGAGTTGAGGTCCTCCAGGGTCCCCGAGGTCTGCTCAGCGGGGGACTGTAGGAGGCGGCTGGCTTTGGCTCCAGTCTCTGGGCCCTGCTGGAGCCTGCTGGGGGGCCCCTTGAAAGGCATAGGGGCCATCAGGCCCTGGGCTCCCCAGCCTTCTGTGGTGTAGTAAGGACATTGGGGTGGCAGGCCAGGGCTGGGTGCTGGGTGCAGGGTCCTCCTGGGTTCTTCGCAGGGAGTCAAGCCGACTGCATGGCCTCCTGCCAGCAGGGGGCTGGACATCACTTGTGACATGGTGGGGGCAATGGCTGTCTGTTTGCCTCTAGCTTCAAACCAGCCTCACTTACACCCCAGATATGTCACTTGCCAACCAGGAGCTTCCAGAATCTGAAAGAGGTCAGGGTTGGGAACTGAGTAACTTTGGTAGTTGAAGTTCCTCCCACTCCTCCCCCCAAGCAAAGGCATGTTTATTCATTCATTAAAAACATGGGTACTGGAGCCAGATTGCCTGGGTTTGCATTCTGGCTCTACCACTTACTAGCTGTGCCATGCTGGACAAGTTAATTAACTTCTCTGTGCCTCAATTTTCCTTAACTATAAAATGTGTTGAGATTTGTAACATGCTTAGGATGGTGCAGGGCACGTAATAAGCACTATGCAGGTGACTGTCAAATAAAATCACTTCAACAGAGGTTACCGAATATCTGCTCTGTTACAGCCTTCTTTATTAAATAAATACCAGCTAATATTTATTGAGCGATTACTATGCACCTATATTACACATAAAGTCTTTTAAACTCCTCCTAACAACCCTCTGAGGTAGATACTATTATTTTGCATTTTATGATATGTGAATGGAGAGACAGAGAGGTTAGTGACTTGCCCAAGCGTCATGCTGTGTCATACAAGTGTCAGAGCAGGCCTGGATCTCAGGCTGCCTGATGTCAGGAACCCTGCATTTAATAGCTACTATTGTGTGTGGGCCAGTTAGTGAAACACACAAGTAAGCAGGTGAGCAATTATAAACAGTGTTACCATGGAGGGGCAAAACAGAGGAGACTCTGTAGCACTGGTGCAGAGGTCAGGGAGGACTTCCTGGAGGAAGGGACCTGGATTCCTAACTCCATATACCTCATGGAGTTCAAATGCGGAGGGATATCTAAGGTCCAGAGAGGGCGTATGATTTGCCTGAGGTTGCATTTTAAGTTAATAGGAAAAGCCAGGCTCCCTTGTCCCCCATGGTTCCTGTAGGCTCTGTTGCCAGACCTCTCCTCGGCTGAGACCTGGAGCGGGTGGTGCGTCTCAGGCACCGGCCTGTCTATAAATGGCAGTGGAAGGGACTAGGCCTCCGAGCAACTTCCTGGGGGCAGCTGAGGACACGGAGCTGTGGCTCTTTCCGCATATCCTCCAAGGGGTCTGGGTTTCTTGGGGCAGGATCTCGGTGCATCCTGTAGGGTTTTTGGCTGGGCCCCGCAGAGGAGGTTACTGACTTGGAGAGCACACTGGGGGCCTGGGTCATCACTCAGGACCAGAATCTAGGATGTCTCCTTACTGACTGGAAACTGCTATTGTGCTACCCTTTCCTCTACAGGCCTCAGTTGTCCCATCTGTATGATGGGGATATAATAATAACAACTTTAAGTTTACTTGTTACATTTTCTCAGTGGTTCTGTGCGGAGGGTATTTTTACTGTGGTGCTGGAGAGGTTCAGGGATTTGCTTAAGGTCACAGAACCTGCAGAATCCACTGGTGGAACGCGGGTTTGAACCCAGTGGCTTTGAACCTGGGCTCGTAGCTCCACAGTCCCAAACTCTTTTTTTTTCCTTAAAGATTTTATTTATTTATTTGACAGAGAGAGAGAGCACAAGCAGACAGAGCAGCAGGCAGAGAGGGAGTGGGAAGCAGGCCCCCCGCTGAGCAGAGAGCCCGATGCGGGGCTCGATCCCAGGACCCTGAGACCATGACCTGAGCCGAAGGCAGAGGTTTAATCCACTGAGCCACCCAGGCGCCCCCACAGTCCCAAACTCTTAACCCTATATCACTACTTCATAGATTTAAGACCCTTTTCATGTCTGCCCCTTCTGGGGTTCTGGAACCCAGACAGGGTTCCAGACAAACCTGGACAGGCCTGGGATTGAGCAAAAAGCAGGCACTCAGGCTCTTGTTCAAGCTCTTCTCCCTTTGAATACTCCCTGAATCACGCCACCAGTGGTGTGGGGCTGAGTCTGCATCTCATTCCTTTTTTCTGGGCACCCTCACCAGCCCACTTCTCTAGCTCTTTCTTTCCTGCTCTAAGGAGGAGGGGAGTGTCCCTGGGGCTCCAGACTTTGGGGGGGGGCGGCATGTGTGTATGCGTGTGTACTTGCCTGTGTACATGGGAGGGCTCCAGCCAGCTCTGCCCTATTCATAGGTCTTTCCCGTATATTCCCCCTTCAGATTGACTCAAATATCTTTCTTTGTTCCCAAGGGCTCCGGAGGGAGAGATCCTGAAACCTTGGCAAACTCCCATTGCCACTTCACTGACTTACTCTCTCCCTCCTATCTTAAGCCCAGGTCAGGGAAGGGAGAGGGGACAGAAGGTGAAGCCTGAGCCTCCTCAAAAGCATTTTGCCTCAGTAGCCCACTCCACTGCCTCCCTCCCCCCATCCTTGACAAGTGCCTTCGGATTGTTTCATCCCTCCACCCAGATCCAGTGAAACAGAACCTGGCCACAGCCCCCACCCCTGGATTCCTGGCAGCCTGGGAAGGGCCCAGCACGGGTGAAGGGGGTCAGGGGGGAGCACTCAGGGCCAGGCTCTGGGCTCTGTGCTGGGAGGCAGGAGGCCTAGGTTCTGTGTCCATTCCCTTCCCAAGTCTCTGTGACCTCGGGCAAGCCTCTTCCAAACCCCTCTCCCTGCCCCCCAGACCTTGGTTCTCTCATCTGTGCCCTGAGGGGCATAGATTTCATTCTCTTAAAACGCTGACCTCCAGGGTCTGTGGTCCTGAGACCACCTCTCTCATCTCCAGCCTCCTCCCCTTTCTCTCTGCTTTGACTTCTAGCCCCCAGGACAGGTGGAGAAGCTGAGGACAAAGGGTTAAATGAGTCAGGTTGGCCTCGGTGCTGAATCTCCCTCTCTTTTTGGAGAATAAAGGCACGTACCTGGAGTCCGGGCAGGCAGATTGCTGTGTTCACTCCTGGCTCCTGGGACCAAGGCTGCTCAAAGTCCAGGTGTGGAGTAAGGGGAGGTGTGGTTCACCTCCAGACCTGCCTTAAGAGCAGACGGCTCTCCTCCCTCCCTCTTCCCCTCCAGGCCCTACATGTGGCTGATAGCCTGCAGGCCCGCCCCGCCTGTGTCTGATGAGCTCAGGTGGGGCTGGAACGGGCACCAGCCCTGGCAGTTGCTGGGGCTGTGTGCATGTGTGCGTGTGTGTGTGTGTGTGTGTGTACGTGATTCCCAAGCTTCTTGTTTGCCTGTCCCACTCACCCCTCCTAACTCCCTTGTGTTGTGACGGGAAGAGGGGTCCATGGACCGCACGGTCAGCGGAGTCCTGCTTGCTAGAGACAAGCTCTGTCACGGGGACAGGGCCTTGTTAGGACTAAGGGGCGATGTGGGCATTCCGCCCACCATGTGCCAGCCAGGGAAAGCACCACGGGGTGCAGAACGAGCAGACAGTGAAGGCGCTGGCCCAGGAAAGCAGGATGCCAGTGGGCAGGAGCCCCTTCCCCCACCTCCTCCTGTGCTGTCCGGGGTGGGTTGCCCTGCGGCAGGCGTAGGGTAGGGGCCCACTGGAACTAAGACTGGGCATAGATCTTACATTTTCTTTCTTTCTTTTTTTTTTTCTTCGCCTGGGAATGGGGCTTCTGACTTAAGGGAGGGAGGCTCTGAGTGTCCGGAGGACTTTGAGAAGGGGCGTGTAGCTTTGCTTCACTTCATTAATTCACTCACAGCTAGTCTTTTGCATGGTCTGGTCTGTGCCCCAGGGCAGAAGCTCCCTGTGAGGGTGATGGCAGAGAGACCAGAAGTCTAAGCATCCCTTCTCCCTGGCCCCAACTCCCTCTTTGTTCCGGACCGGGGTCCCAGAGTGTTGTGAGGGGGCATCCCGTCATGGTGGGGGAAGGCCCCGGTGCTAGAGCTGAGCCAGGTCTGGGTAGGTTGGTCTGCAGTGAGGGAGCCAGCCAAGTCTCTAGCCCAGGGACTCACGGTGATCCCAGCAGTGGCTGGTCTCGGGGATAGGCGTGTGGGCTGCTCAGTGCCCCCATTATGCTCAAGGGAAAGGCTTTTGGCCTTCAAGTTTTCTTTTTTTAAGATTTTTAAAATTTATTTAAGAGAGAGACAAAGTGCATGAGCCTGTGAGCGGGGTGGGGAGGGAGGGGTTGCAGAAGAGGAGGGACAGGAAGAGGGAGACAATCCCAAGCCAACCCCACGCTGAGCTGAACCCCATCATGGTGGGATCTTACTATAACCCTGAGATCCTGACCTGAGCCGAACCCAAGAGTCAGATGCTTAGCTGACTGAGCCACCCAGGCACCCCAGCCTTAAAGTTTTTGACACCCCGTGGCTTCGTGGAGGTCTGATGAACCAGGGTCATGGGAGGCCAGGGAGCCCAGCCGGCAAAGTTATAAAAAGGTGTCCCTCCTAATGGCCGCATTGAAAGTCATCTCTGGACATCTGTGCGCCCGGCGGGCACGTGACTTGGTGAGCAGTTGTGTCTTTGGACAAAGAAAGTGGGGAGGATGCAGGGCGGCAAGCGACAAGCCAGGGTGCATGGCACGCAGCGGCTTCCCTCACCAAGGCGGCGCAGCTCCGGATGGGGGGCAGGGATGGGGAGTGCATGGGAGAGGGGGGTTGGCGGAGAGGAGAGGACCTGTGGAAAGGGCAGGTCACGGGGAGCTGATCGTGCTGGGCCAGGACTGTAGGGTTCTCCGTTAACCCTGGGGGCTGGCACAAAGGGTAGTCTTTGTGGCAGTAATTCAGGGCCAAGCGGCCCCCCCCAGCCTTATGACCCTGTGCCTGAGGTCGGTCATAGTCTTTCTTGGAAGGTGTGGCTTTTTTGTTTACATTTGGTGGCCACTTCCTACACCTTCAGCCAGTCCTAGGAGCACCAATTCCAGTCTCAGCTGCCATCCCCATGCCACCTTGCCTCTCTCCCAACCTCTCTCTGCTCCTCTTCTTCCCCCTGACATGATCAGTGTCCCCAGGGGGCGGGACAGAAATACAGCCATGGATATGATTGTGTGATTTTTCTTCTTCAGCTTGTGGGTGGGATGGAGTATGTTGATTGATTTTCAAAAAGGCAGAACATGCATTTTTCTGTATTTTTCACATTCCTTTGCCTCTGAAGTCCTGGTTAGACAACAGGTTGTGTCAGTCCTGTGGTCTTGGGAATATGGTTTGTTGCTGCCGGTCCAGCATGGATGGGGAGACACTGGGATGCTGGGGCTGCTGTCTTCTGGCATCCAGGGTTGGGCTTTGTGGGTGTGGAGAGGTTGTTGCTGAAACAGCTTCCTGATCCTGAATCAGTGAGGTGATGGTTCTTGAGGTCAACAGACGTTGGGTAGCCTCTGATTCTTTACCTTCCTGAAGGGAGCAGAGGGAGCAGTTCCTAAGCGGGGGCCTCATGTTTTCCTGGGAACCATTCCTGCAGGTGCAGCCTGTTCCTCTAGGCTTTCTGATGATTTTGTAAGCACAGAACACATGAAATTCCTTGCTGCTTAAATTAGCTAGTGTGGTTTCTGCTTCCTGCCAGTGGGTGATGCTGGGCAGGGGGAGAAGGGTATGTGGGTTGGCCTAAGCCGCCTGGCTGTTCTCTTGTGGGCAGTGGAGATACAAGGGGATGCTTTGAAGCAGAGTAGGACCAGGGGAGGAATAACATGAACATATTTGTGCCATATAAAGGTATTTGCTTCAGGGAGGTGCTGAGTGCCCTGATAGCATGGCACAGGGACAGGCCTCACTTTTCTCTGGAACTCTTTCTTCTTCGGGGTTAAGACAGATGCGAAAGATGCTGGGGAGGGATGTTGTTTGCTACGGTGGAGGCAGAGAACTGACCTGAGTGGTTAGCATCCCAAACATTCTAGGCTTTATTTGCAGCATGCAAGACCAAAATTAAGAGCAGGAAGGGCTTCCCAAATAGAGATGATAGTTAGAATTTTGGTACCTAAAAACCAGGTTCTGCATCAAGGTCCAGAGAGGCCAAGTCAGGTAAAAGGCTGGACCTGGCTCTCTGGATCCCTGAATTCACACCTAGTCTCCATTGCCAATTTGCTGTGATGCTCCAGGAAAGCCAGTTACCCTCTCAAGACCTCCTGATTCCCTCTGAGCAGGAGGAGAATAGTTTTGTTTTCCTTCCGCTGTTACAGTGGGAGGGATGAGGAGGAGAGGAGTGAGGTCCTTCTCAGGCAGGGGTAGGCGTTCTGGTCCTTATGAAGGGACTGCCCTCAGAAAGTGGGGTAGGCTCAGGTCTTACTCTTCCATACCTCTGGCTCCTTAGCTACAAAATGTGTATTCCTGAAACTCCACCTGCAGACCAGGTGAGGCCCAGTCCAGGAACATCTTTGTTATGGATACCCCTACCCAGGACAGAGGGCGCCCCATGCTGTCTCTAATGCCAGAGCTAGAGGAGGGGGTCCCTGGCCCTGCAGACATCCTTGAACCCAAACTTTACCGTTCATACATCCCATCAGTAAGAAATATTGAGCACCCCTGGTAACTACGAATTTATAAATTATATACATAGAATTTTATATACATGAACTGTATACATGAATATATGTTAGTATGTATATAACATAAACCTATGGACATTACAAAATGCATCATGTACATTATTCATATATGTACAAGTCAGATATCATGTATATTATTATATCATGTATATTATAAAGCCATATACATAGAAATGAAAAATGTAATAAATAAAAACCATGTTTTAAAGTCATGTTTATGACCTTTCATTTAATCATGGTGTAGAATCCCTTTTTTTGTTCTCACAGCAAGAGCAATGCCTTTGAAGATGCTTCTTTATTTTTGAAAAGCCTGGTTTAACACTTTAGAGCAGTGACTTGAATGTCTGGTACTAAATTCGGTTTACTTAATATTCAGGTTTCAAGGCTGTCACAGCTGAAAAGAGGGCCTCACCGAGATACCTGGATCCAGACGGGTGGGGTGCATTTTGGGCTCCACTCATTAAGTCTTGACATTCATTTTTCAGTTTTCAGTGCCATCCACCAATTATGCAAAGGTTTTGTTCAAAATTGACTTTCAAATTTCCATCTTCTCTCATGTCAATCAGTTGTTCTTGCAAAGAAATTGGAATATGTTGCATTTTAATACTTCCAGCAAATGGATTTTAAACCCACTCAAACTCTTCATTTGGAAGATTTTTTAAGCAAGTTAAAAAAACTCCTTTTTTTTAAGGCGCCAATATGAAAGATCATGGCACACACAAGATTTTCAGCAACAAAATCTTGCAACAATGGGAACGCTTTCAAATTTTATTTCTAAATGCTCTCTATATTATTTTCCTTCCAAAAAAGTTACTTCCTCAACAACTGTTTAAAGTTCACCTTTATCCTGATGAAAGAGATTGCGTTTTTGGAAACCACAACCACAGCACTCAACAGAGAGCCCTTGTTTTCTCTTTATGAAATGTCACATGAAATCATGTCCTAGGATTAAGGGGAAGCACTGCTCTTTTCTTGCTGTTTCTTTGCAGAAATCTTTTTAGGTCACTTGTCCTTTTTTCCCGAAGGAGGGTTAATTTAGTTTGCATCAGACATTACAATCTGCAAATTCCACTGAACTGGGCATATGTAAGAGTCAGTCTGCTACAATCTGTTGCAAAGTGAGCAACAGAGAGAGTGTGCCCCTCTCCAGTCATGGCTGGAGGGGGCACCTGCCCCTCCCTCCAGATACTGACTGATGCATGGGGATATGATTAGCCAAGAAGGGGTACATAACATCTGTGTGTTAACTATTACGACGGCCGAAGTCCTTTCTTACTTTTAGATGGGAATACTGCATATACCTTGTATTCTTTTTTTTTAAGATTTTACTTATTTATTTGACAGAGAGAGAGAGATCACAAGTAGGCAGAGAGGCAAGCAGAGAAAGAAGGAGAAGCAGGTTCCCTGCTGAGCAGAGAGCCCGATGTGGGGCTCGAACCCAGGACCTTGGGATCATGACCTGAGCTGAAGGCAGAGGCTTAAGCCACTGAGCCACCCAGGCACCCCTATACCTTGTATTCTAAAATTCTTCTTCCCATATGTGAGCAGATCTTTCTGTGTTACCCTAGGGTTATGTTTTACTCTGTTTTTAAATTAAATTAAATTAAATTAATTTATTTGACAAAAAGAGAGAGAACAAGAGAGGGAATACAAGAAGGGGAAGTGGTAGAGGGAGAGCAGGCTTCCCACCAAGCAGGGAGCCCAATGCGGGGCTCGATTCCAAGACCCTGGGATCGTGATCTGAGCTGAAGGCAGACAACAACTTCACCCAGGCACCCCCATACATTTTACTTTGAAGGCTGGATCTCGCTGGAATGGTGTGTCACTGAGGCTCAGAGAGGGACACCAGAGGGGAAAGGGGTGACTTGAGGGTCCCATGGCAGGTGGTGACAGAGTCAGACTGAAACTAAGGTTCTTGCCCACTAGGGCTCTCCCCTGATACGAAGAGAGGCACGTGAAAGCCGTGCAGGCTGGTCTGTGCAGTCCACATCCCCACTGCCCAAGGTCCTGTGGCTCTAGGAATTCCTACCCTTTTGGGGTCCAGGGTGGGCTTCTCATTCTCCCTGGGGGAGTGGAGGTGGAGGGACACTCCTAGGGACATTGGTGCCTGTGCCCCATCCCTGACCAGGAGCAGCAGTGACCCAAGCCAGAAGGCTCCAGTTCCCTCTACCTCAGGACTTATCTCATGGGAACTCTGCTTAACCCAGAGCAACCACGGCCCACCTCCATGCTACAAATGCTCCTCCAAGGACCTGCTGAAATGCCACCTCCTCCACGAAGTCTTCTGTCTGAGCCTCAGGCAGAATTAATCTCCCCCAGGGAGCACTTTGCTGGTACCCCTCCTCTATGGCATGCCCCCACCTGCCTGGGGTTAGAGCACAGAACTCTGAGTCCTCCTTACCCACTAGCCAGGATCAACCCGTGGCCGGTGTCCCCAGGCATCTGACACTGTACCGGGCCCAGCAGAGATCCAGAGAGATGAACCTTATATGGTTCCTGATCTGGAGGAAACCAATCCCCAAAGAGATCCCCGGACAGCTGGAGGAGGGGGAAAGGTGCTGTGTGATCCTGCATAGCCCTAGGCGCCCAGTGAGCTCATTGCATGAGCAAGGCTTCCTGCTGAGCCTAGTAGGTGAGTAAAAGGACACACTGTGCTCTCACACCTCCCTACACCAACCCCTGCCAGCATGCCTACCCTTGTCTTCACTTCTCGTGCTCAGCTCTGTTGCCATGGATTGCACCTGGCCAGCCCTTTGCCTGCCACACCCCTGGAGCCACGCGTGGCCAAAGAGCGTGTTTTCCTCCGCAACACCATGCTGTCTGTTCCCCAGATTCAATTTCCTTTCCCTCCTGGGCACATAGTGTGGCTGCGTTTCCTGGCCTCCCCTGCAGTGAAACGGGACTGTGGACTGAGTTCTGGCCAGTGGGAGGTGGCTAATGAAATGTCAACCCATGTCTTACCCTGGTCTGACCCCTGAAAAATTCACCTTGGCTCACTTTCTCGCCTGTCCAATGGCTGGATGTGGAGGACCCAGGCGAGAATGTTAAGGCCTTCATGAGACTGGGGTGGGGGAAGGGTCCTGGTCCCCGCAAGGCTGTGAGGAGCGGAGCCCACACCCACTGAACCTGTGTGAGAAAGAATTTTTATGTGTGAAGCCATGGGAATGCTGGAGTGGGTACAGAAGCGGCAACCTGATTAACCCCATGTCTGACCCCAGATGAGAAGTGGAGGGGCTTGAATTCAAAAGGATCTTGTGAGGCAACTCCGTGTAGGAGTTAGACTCTACAATTTCTCCAGTTGGTGGGCCATGTGATTCTGGGAATATTAATCAATGTCCCCAAGCCTCATTTTTCTGGGATGTTTGAAAGGTATGTGTAAGGATTCCTGTTTCCCCCACACTAAGCATTTATACATGGTAATTACTATTAGGCTCATAGGTCCTGCTGAACTTGGCTTCCTCCAGAGCAGGGACCACATTTGGCTGAAGCAGTTGCCCCCTAACATTTTCAAGGCCTGGAGAAAGAGGCCTAATAGATACAGTGGTAGGCAGATTTCTAAGATGCCCCTATCTTAAGATCCCATCCTCTGCTTACTCAGTCTAATACTAATCTAGGTCCCTTACGAGGGATTTTATATATATGAAGTCCCAGGTCGGTTGTTCTTAAAATATGGAGGTGAATTAGATGGTCAGGCCTTATGGGACCAGTCCTTTAGAAGAAGAGAGTTTTCTCCTGTCCGATAGCAGAATGGGAAGTAATAGAGATTTGCAGCATGAGAAGGATTTGACTCCAGTGACCCTTAGTTGACAACCAGTAAAAAAACGGGGACCACCTCAGTCCTACACCCCATGGAACTGGATTCTGCCAACAATCTGAGTGAGTCTCCAAGTTTCTTCCCCAGAACCTCCAGAGGAGAGCCTAGCCCGGCTGACCCTTTGGTTTTGTCCTTGTGGGAGCTCAAGCAGGGAACCCAATTAGGTCCATTGGACTCCTGACCTGTGGAGCTGTGAGTTAACAAATGGATGTTCTTTTAAGCGGCCATGTCTGTGCTTATTTGTTACACAGCAATAGAAGACAAATAGAGGTACCCAAGTACGCTGAGTCTAAACATTCAAAAGCTGTAAGTCAAGCTTATACACTGTTAATAAAATATGTTCTATCCGTCCATCTTGACATATATATGTTCATAATGACCTTGAAGGCCAGGGTCAAATTCATAGTTCTCTGATGACTTAAAATTCGGTGCCAGCAGGCAGTTGCCCAGAGAGGGGTGGCCCCTGGGTCCCAGTCCCTGGTTTGTGGTCTGACCCCTCTTCTCTTTCATTCCTGGCTCCATCCTACACCAGAAGGGGTGGACGGCCCAGCCAGATAAGCTAAATTCCAACTACTCCCCAGCAAACAGCTGTCCCTTGTCTGCCCCTTGGGCCCAGGGTGCAGTTTGCCTTTGGGAAAAGGAACTTGGAGAAATCTCAGGGTGTTTAGGCAGGACATACATCAAGTGCATCAGCTATGGTCTAGAAGGGAGGCCATGGCTTTCTGGTAGGTACATCCACTCAGATCTTTGGACCCATCCTTCCGTGGGGGGCAGCAAGAGCAGGATCCCTCTGCAGCGGGAGACCCAGGGAAAGGGCCTTTCTTTTCTCCTTTCAATGTGGTAAAATAGATATAATACAAAACTTACCATTGGGCACAATAAGTTCACTCACAACGTTGTGCAACCATTCTCTCTACCTAGTTCCAAAACATTTTCATCATCCCCAAAAGGAAACACTATTCCCACGAAGCAGTCACTCCCCATTCCTTCTTCCCCCAGGCCCTGGCAGCCACTGATCTGAATTCCGTCTTCGTTCGCTTACCTTTTCTGGATCTTTGGTATAAAGGGGGTCACACAATATGTGTCTTTGTGACTGGCTCCTTTCACGTAGCATTATGAGTTTAAGAACCATCTGTATTGTAGCACGTATCCGCACATCACACCTTATTAGGGCCAAAGGATGTTCCCTTGTATGAATACATCACGGCTGCAGGGGGCCTTTTTTTTTTTTTTTTTGCCAGGATCTAAGACGATATTGGGCAGGGGATTGGAGAAATCAGCTGGTGGCTCTGCTTCTTTGTTCTCCTCTCCTCTGTGCCTCTTGGGATCTGTCACTCTTGAATATGCTTCTGGGGCCTGGGGACCCAGGGAGACAGCCAGTCTCACCACGTCCCCTCGTCTCTGCAACCTGATCCTGAAATCCCGCCCAGTGGTGGCGGCATCAGACGCAGCTGGTGTGGACCCATCCCAGGAGGACCCTCCTGTTTGGGGGATTCTTGGCTGTCTTGGATCACGGTGCCCCAGCTGAGTCCAGGGAAAGCTGGAGGCCTTCTCTGGTGACAGTGCTGAGGTCACGCAGGGTAGGGAGGCTGCTGGGGGGAAGGGTGTGTGTGGCCTCAGGAGCTAGGATTGCTCAACTGCTGGGCCTGGAAGGCAGTGGGAGTCCAGCCTGGCACCCGGCGAAGTCGGCCCCACGCCCAAAGGGATGCTTAGATCTTCACTCGCAGAGCCCATTTTCCAGAGAAATTTAATTCCACATTGTTTGTTCTCTGCTCCGCAGACGCCTCAGCTGAGGAAACCACGGGAATCTCATTTGAAGAAGAATTTGGCCCCTGGAGCCCCCTCCCCACTTGCTGGTGGGAGGGTGCCAAGCCTTTGGTCACCGGCCACCACCACTGCAAACCGCAAACCACAAACCACAAGAATGCAGCGGGGTCACCTGGGGACAGAGGGAGGGTGGCTGGACCGTGGGGCAGCAAGCCTGTGGGCCTGGGTCACACGGGGGTCTGCTGTCCTGGCATGGGAGCTCTGGGCTTGGGGGCCACAGAACTCAGGGTGAATCCAGGCTCTGCCACTCTGGTCTAGGATCTCGGTGGTCGCATCCGGGGCTCACCAAGCTCACCTGGCTGCTCTGGCCCTTAGCCGGATGGAGGCAAGGAGCTGAGCTTCAGGGTGAGGGAAGCCACATAAGGGGTGGGGGGAGAGGCAGACATGGGAGGAGGCGAGCTTGGGAAGAATTTTCTAGGCTGGTGCTCTGGAGGCTGAGCTGGGACGCACCCAGCACTAACAGGTGACGTCTAGTATCAGGGGAAAGGACCCGCATCAATCGTGGTATCACTTACGGGTTGAGCGCTGCTCCAGGCACTTTACTGATTCACAGCGTCTCTCCTTACAGCAATCTTTCGATGTGGAGGCTGTTATTCTCTTTTATAGACGAACAACCTGGGGAAGGTGAAGGGATTTACCCAGAGGAGCAGGCTGCAAAGCCAGAGGCTGGACAGAGGCTGTCGTCCCCAGATACTGTTCTCTCCACACCCTGTCGTGGGTACCCGACTCGGTCCTCAGGCTTGTTTCTTGCTGGGATAACAGTAAAAATCCCAATACTTTTGAACTAGAATAGAACCTGGTGCATGTTGCCATTCTACAGACAGGGAAATTGAGACCCACAGAGGGGGAGGGACTTGCCCAGAGTCACCACCAAGTAGCATGCTGATCCATTGCCCGATGCTCACTGACCACTTGGCCCACATGGGTAGAGAAGTGTCCAAGGCTGTCTGTAATACCCAGTGGGACAGAAACTTTTTCCTCTGCCGGGTTCAAAGCCTGTCTGCTAGTCTGATCCTACCTCTGGTCCTGGAGAGTGTGGTCGGCTCTGTGCACCCTGGCCTCACCAGCATGGCAACAATTCCAGCTCTGGTTGACAGGATTCTGGAAGGCAATGCTGGTGGAGGAAGGCCCACTCTATGCTGTCTTGTCCTCAGAGGTGTATGTCACCTGTGCTGACGGCTTTAGCTCAGCCACTGTCTGAAAGGGTCACCTGAGCCTGGTCACCTGATGGGTTGGCCAATGTGTATGGAGGCCTTTCTGGGAACAGTCTACACTCTAGGTGCTGGGGAAACAAAGCTGAAATAACGTCCCTGGCCTCAAAGAGCTCACGGTCTGGTGTGGGGGAGGCAGATCTTCAGAGAAACCATGACAATTTCATGACATCCTTGCTTTACAGGAGGGCGTGTAGGCACAGTGCGGGGAGGCCAGAGGGGGCTCCCCAGAGGACACAGGCCTGCGTTGATACTAGAGAAGTCACTGGCCAGGTGGACAAAGCAGAGGCTACTGGGTTAAGAGTGGGGGTATGAGTGCCGAGGAATGGGTATCCGAGGTGGAATTAGGGATTATCTGAGTAGTTGGAGTGGATGAGGTTGGACGATGGTAATGACAGCGTGGGGACATGAGGAGGGCTGGGGGTGATGTCCTGCGTGGAAGCCTTTGTGTGTAAGCAGGTGTCCTTGGGGCAGTGAGGAGGCACAACAGACTTTAATCAAGGGACTGGCACAACCAGATCTGTGTTTTGGAAGGCTGACCTGGGAAGGCCTGATGGGGGTGAGGAGGGCAGCCAGTGAGCTGATGTGACCTGGTTGAAAGGAGGGGAGGAGTCCTCAGGCTGGTCAGTGGTGGTGTGGACAAGGGAGTGGCAGGCCCAAGGGACTGTTGTCTGTTGGTTGGGGAGAAGGGAGTGTGTTTGTGGCTTGGGTGACAAGGTAATTGAGGTGCTGTTCCTCCTGACAGGGAAAATGGAGGGGTAGGTCTGATGGTGGGGATGGGGACTCATCTGAATTAAATTTAGGGCTTGATGATTTCAGGTGCTCATGGTTGGTTGATATAAAGACTTGAAGATGAGGGGGAAAGTTAGGAATGGAGTTAGAGATTTGGGGGTAATCCCTAAATCAAATGCAGATGTGTTAAAGGACCACAGAATGCTCTGGAAGCAGTACAGGATGACTTTGGCAGAAATGGTCAGTGCCCTGTCCATATCCCTCTGGCACAGCGACCCTGCAACCTCGCCAGATGGCTTTCTCTGCAGTGAGAGTGGCCCAGCCTGTGTATGGGACAGGCCAGCATGTCCCCAGGAGTATGGAAATCCCAGCTCCTGCCCCTTAGGAAGTGTGCCCCTTACCATCTCCCAGAAGTTCTCACATTGGCCCCCCAGTCTGGGCTTCCTCCCTAGCTCTGGGCCACTTCCATTTTCCTGTCAGTGCTTCCTGGGCTCATCTCCCAAGCAAATGACTTGCATGCTTGTTCTTGTCCTAGAGTTGGCTTCCGAGGGAACCCAACCCAAGACATGGGTTTACTGAAAAAGGACGGGAGTCTGCCTGTTGGAGTCATGGCTTCCCACCTACCAGTACCCTGACTCTCAGTGGGCCTTGAGGTGGCCTGCAAGTGTGTTCTCCTCTGTGCTTCCAGCACCAGGACAGCCAGGTCGAGGGATCGCTCAGCAAGCTGCTGAGTATAGGGAGGGATAAACCCACCAGTGGCTTCTCCTTGCTTATAGGGTCAAGAGCAAACTCTTCAGCAAGTCCCACGAGGGTCCTTCTTTCCTCTCCATCCTCATGTCATGCCATCTTCCCCTCCACTTGCCAAACTCTGGGCCCCTTCCCTCTCCTCCCCTTACATTTTCCGCGCTCCTTCTCCCAGATGGCACACGTGGTTTTCTCTGCCTCTGCTCCTTTGTCCCACCCGCACTTCGGCTCAGGGAAGATATACATCCCTGTTCAGCCCTCTCCAGCCCAGCCCAGCCCAGCCCAGCCCAGTAGGGTCCTACTGCTCTACTCCCCCACAGCACTCTGGGTACCTCTGCATGCTCCTTAGCAGACACGTGAGTTCCAGGCTTCTGGAATTACTTAAATATGTTTAGACTGGTATTTTTCGAACTTTTTTGGTTGTGACGCACAGTGGGAAATACATTTTGTGCTGGGACCCAGTTCACATAATACATCAATAACTGAAACAGTGCTTTTCCCTACTCTGTGGGGGTATGCTGATACTTTCCATCCCATTCCATCCCGTCTCACTCCATTCCAGGCTGTATTTCATTTTTAAATATGTTGCCCGTGACCCACTAAATGGACTGCAGGTTCGCAGTTCGAAACTCATCTGGACACTAAGCAGAATGCCTGTAAACTCAAGATGATAGTGGCTGGATCTACTTAAAAAAAAAAAAGATTTATTTATTTGAGAGAGAGAGAGAGAAAGCATGAGGTGGAGGGGCAGAGGGAGGGGAGAGAGAGAGAAAGAGAGAGAGAGAGAGAGAATCTCAAAGCAGACTCCCAGCAGGAGCCCGATGCAGGGCTCCATCTCACGACCCTGAGACCAGGACCTAAGCGGAAACCAAGAGTCAGACGCCTAACTAACTGAGCCACCCAGGCACCCCCAGGCCCATTCTCATTCCGCACTGTATTTGCAGGGCATAGTACAGTGCCTGGCATGGAGAAAGGTCCTCCATCAATATTTGTTGAATGACCAAATGGTAATGTACAAATACGTATGAATAAGTGAATGAATTGTCTACCCCACCCAGACAGGAAAGTGTGGCTTTGATCAGATTCTTCCGTTGCTGAAAAAACCAGCCCACTTCCTGTGGCTTTGATCTGCAGCCTTCATTCTAAACTGCCCGGCCTCAGCCAACAGCTCCCCACAGCTCATTTCCTGCTTTTTGGCCACCTTATCTCTCTCTCTAAATATTCTGCACCTTTCCTTTTCCGGTTGAGTATGCATAGCACCCCCCACACCCCGCCCCCGAGTTCCTTCTCCCCACACCTTTGGCACAGGGTGGGGCTGACCTCTTGGTTCAAGTACTTCCGGAATTCCATCCCCCTGTGGAACAGGGCATTTCTAGGTCAGGTGCGTCCCTGGGTTGGGCTGGGCATTGGACCACATGCTGCTGATGGTCTTTGGGGTAGGAGCGACACAATGATGGTGTATAGACATTGATGGAATAACCATGCAAATGCATAATTACAAACTGTGAAAAATACTCTGAAAGAAAAGCTAAGGTTGCCTGGAGGATATGTAATGGGGAACTTTCCATCGGGGCATCAGGAAGGGCTTCCCCATGAAAGAGATAATTCATCTGAGATCTGAAGATGACAGGATTTAGGCAGGTGAAGAGGAATAAAGGGGGAGAAAGAGCTGGTAGGGAGGAGACTGTAAATGCAAAGGTCCTGAGGTAGGAGTGCTCGCAATTCACTTGACGTGCCAAAGGAAACTCAGTGTCCCAAAGATTGAGGGGCTTACAATCAAGGCTGGACAGGTAGCCAGGCATCAGTCCCTGTGGGCCAGGTTAGAGATTTTTGATTTCTCCCAAGAGCAGTGGCAAGCAACGGTGTTTGAAGAAGTAAAATGACACTGTGTTTTGCAAGATCCTTTGACTATATTATGGCTGAAGGATGGTCAAAGTGAGGAAACCAGGGGACCAGTTCAGAGGCTGCGACATCTCTGAGATGGAGTGGAGAAATACGGCCTTAAGGAAAACTGCACCTGGTGGGTCATTGATTCATTCAGCACTTTTAAACACCTACCAGGAGTCTGCTCTGTACTAAGCACCTTGAGCCAGAGTCAGGCTGGTCTCTGCCTTTGGGTAACTCAGTCTTTCTCGAAGGACAAGCCAGAGACATCTCAGCTAGGTTGAAAGTCCAAAGTGCTCTAGGAGGTTCAGACAGCACATGCCCCAAGGCACACGCCCAGAGGGAGAGTGGGCACCTGGAGTGGGTGCTCTCTGCAAACACTGTTTGAGCTTCTGGCGGAGAGAGGGCAGGGTTCTGGTAAGGGATCTGTTAAGGTCCCCTCTCTAGCCTGCCAGCATCTGCAGGAGTCTTGACCCTAGGAATCTCCCTGGCACCCCACCCTGAGGAGGCCCTGGGAATAGGGGAGCCTGAAGGTATGGGAGGACACAGGGTCCCCCCAAGTGCCTTGGGCAGCTGCACCCACCAGGCCAGGTGAGGACCCAGCCCAGTTCTCTCTTCCTGTCTCTGAGTCACTTTCCTTGGAAGTGCCATCCTTGGCAAACCTGCTTACTCAGAGTCTCCACCCTCAGCCCTGCCCTTCCCTGGGGGAGGGAGCGGTGCAGTGGCCTGGGATGTCTCCGCTGGGAAGCCTGGGCTCCTACTCCAAGTCAGGCCTGGGTCTCCCCCTTGGAGTGGGAGCTCCTGTAAGGCCTTGAGAAGAGTTCCCTCCCAGAGGCCCATCTATCCTTTGGGTGCTGAGGATTGGACTATCAGGGGGTTCCAGCAGCGCTCGGGGCTTGGGCTGTGGGGAGCATTTGCAGCCTTTGGGGTGCTTCCCCACTCTGCCCATTTCATCCATAAAGCCCCAGGACCCACTCCCTGCTGTGACTGGGAAGGGAGCAGGATTTATGGGACTGCTGGGGATGCATGGCATGGTATTCAGGCTTCTGATCTCAGGGTGACTTCTATATCTACTTTGGGGTGCTGACAGCATGCACGCCCTCATTCACCTCCTGCCCAGCCTCATGGGCCTCCTTCTTAGACCAGGAAACAGCCCTGCAAGGGAGAAGAAGAGCTACCTTCTGGAAGGTCAGAGGGAGAAGAGACTCTGTTGACCAGCACCAGGGCCTTGGGGCAGCCCCACCATTGTCCCCCAGGGCTAAGAGTTCAAGGTTATCCAACCTAGCTCTCTGTCTTCCTGCCAGGGACGGAGTCTTTGCAATGCAAGCTGTGGACTGACATGCCCTCCAATTCTTGCTCTGGTCTTACTGCCTTTAGCTGTCTCTTCAACCTCCTCAGATCACAGGGAGGGGGGCTTGGGAGAATAAGACACCTGGCCCCCCACTCCTTTTCCCCGGTATTTGCATCTTTGGGTGGAGTATCATCGGGCTGTGGGACTTTCAAGAAGGCAACGGGTTTAACGGCTGTGCAGAGGTGATGAAGGGGAAAGGGAATTAATTGCCAACAAGCATTCGACTGGAATCTTCTACAAGTAGTGGGGCCGGGAGATAGCTCCACAGACGTCAATGTGCAGGTGAGTCCAGAAGACCCTGTAGGACGGGGGAGGCACAAAGGGCAGTGAGAACATCTGAGGGCCCAAGCAGAGCCTATGTTTTTGAGTATCAGCAGTATCCCCCACAAACTCCCTTCTTGAAAGACTGAGGAAAAAATTTGGGAATAGTACCCAAATTTGGCATAGCAGGACCACAGGGAGTGAAAAAAAAAGAGACATTCAGGGGTGCCTGCATGGTTCCATTGGTTGAGCATCTGATTCTTGGTTTCTCAGGGTTGTGGGATCGAGCCCTACATTGCAAATGCACTGGGCTCAGTGCCCAGTGGGGAGTCTGCTTGAGATTCTCCCTTCTCCTGCCCCTCCTCCTGCTCTCTCTCTCTCTCTCTCTCTCAAGTAAATAAATCTTTAAAAAGAGAGAGATGTTCAGAAGTTTCAGATACTGAGGGGGGAGGTGTTTGGCGGAGATGGCCTCAAGGAGAAGCCACATTTTCAAGATTCCTGAGATCGACAGTGGGGGAACCCAGGAGCAGCGAAGGTGAGAAGACTGCCCTGGCCCATTCCAGCCCCCCGCCTGGGAACCTCCTCCTACATGGACAGGGGACTCCAGGTTTCAACACATGCAACAGAAAAGGATTGCCAGCAAACCCTATACAAAGTTTTTCCTAGGCAAGAAGACAGGACGCCAGACCCTTTCTTCAAACAGAGGCCTGCCAGTAAGTGTGGATGAGTAAACCAGTTAAGTCAAAGCTAATATAGTTGAAGGGGTGTGGGCATTGAAGAAAAGCATAGGCACCCCAACTGTTTGGCCTGCTCCATCCTCCTGCCCATCCTCCCCCCCTCAGGGGTTCTGTGCAGCGTGACGTTCTCCTGCCTCCTCCCAGGCAGTGACGGAAGGCTGTCCTGGGTGTTGCGTTGGGGCAGAGCTGGAAGAGGTCCCCATGGGCTCCTGCTCAGCACCCATCTCCCTATACCATCTGTCGTCACTCCCTGCACCCCTCCATTCACTGAGTTCCTTCTCTTTCCAGATCCTGCAAGAAACCGTGAAACCACCCAATGAACCCACGTCCAGAGTCACTTGATGGCCCCTGAAAGAAAAGACAGAAGTGTCAAAGCCCTGTCTGACCTATGGTTTTCGGGTGGGTTTGGGGCATGGGAGTGAGCTGTAGAACCCTTTGCTCCTCCTGGGCAGCCTGGGCTGGCTGCAGGGTGTGGTGGGATCAGAAGGTCTGGGTAGAAGCCTGGCCCCAAGTCCTCTGCAGCAGTGAAACTTCGATAGGCCCCAGGTTCCTCGCTTGTAAAAACCCTCCCTGCCCCACCAGCCTCTAGAGACAGAGTCTCCACGTTCTGTGACAAGATGCCCTGAGTGAATTCTATTCTCAGGAGTGCCCCCTGGCCCACTCTGACCCCTCAGTGAGCATCCCTGTGTATCTTCCTCAGTGTGGGAGGTGTCCCCACAGCCCTCCCTGCATTTCCCCGGGATGAGTGGCTCTGCATGAAATGTCCTCCCACCCCGCGAGCTGTAAGAAGTGGACCGTGGCTGAGGGGAACTCCCTTTGGTCACCACACCTGTCTCCCAGACACATACAGACACAAACGCATACATTGCCTGAGGTCTTGAAGAATTTGCCACACCCTGGAGAAGGCTCTTCACCAAACATTCCCTCAAAGTCCTGATTCACCCAACTCCTGCACTCTGGGCACCCTGATGACTGGTATTTGTGCTTTGAGTGACCACGTGTCCCTGTGCAAGGGAGCCCCACAGTCGCAGTGGGGGCACGTCCTCATTCTGCCACTTTGCAATGGCACATTGCTGGCCACAGGTTATTTGCTACCCTCAGGTTTTTCCATTTATGGAATAGAGATGCTAGCTCCAACCTTACAAAGTGGCTGTGAGACTTAGATGCGATATGTGCGTGACAGGGTGGAAATTATTAGGGCATGAGTGTTCCTTCCCAGGCGTTCCCTCCTCCCTGCGCGTTGGAGCAGATCCTGCTTGGCTTACTCCGTGGCTTTGCCTCCCTCAGCCTCTCAGGATGGTGCCGACTTGTCAGAATAATCATTGGGCAAATGCGATGTGGAATGGAGAGGAAAGAGGGTCGGGGCAGGGCTAGGAGAGGAGGGACATCTGCAGGAGGAGAGGCTGGGAGAGCAAGGAGGTCTACACGGCAGTACTGTGGCCTGTGAACCCCTTCTGTGGGGCTTAAGGCATTCGAATCGACAAGTTGAGTTATTTTGAAATTATTGTTTTTTGGGGTTGCCTTCGTGGACGATAATAGGGCTGGAGGTTGGACCCCTCCGGTGATGACCTTGAAAGTGATACATATGTCAAATGCTTGGCACACGGCAGGGACCCAGGAGGTACCGCGACCTGTGCGGTGTCCACTCGGTTTTGGATGACACTTGTGCGCATGCTCTGTCTCCCACTCTGGACTGGGTGTTTCCTGATTGTGGGTGTGACCACATCAGCCTGGGAGCTATGCTTTGTCTCCTCACCCCATTAGACTGGGGCTTTTTTTTTTTTTTTTTAAAGAGAGGGAGAAGGAGAGAGATAATTTTGTTTTAAAAGATTTTATTCACTTACTTGAGGTAGAGAGCAAATGAGAGAGCAGGAGTGGGGGAGGGGAGGCAGAAACAGACTTCCTGCTGAGCAGAGAGCCGGTTCCCAGGCCGGTCTGGGGACTCTAGGATCATGACCTGAGCCCAAGGCGGACACTTAACGGACTGAGCCACCCAGGTGCCCTGAAGAGACAGAATCTTAAGCAGGCTCCACACCCAGTGCTGAGCTTGATGTGGGGCTCCATCTCACAGCCCTGAAATCATGACCTGAGCCAAAATCAACAGTGGGACACTTAATTGAATGAGCCACCCAGGCGCCCCTAGGGGGGCTTCTTGAAGGTAGGGACTTTGCATTCTTCATTAAGCCAGTGACTCCCAGTGTGGGCCGTGTTCTTCCACCCCCAGGCTCTGTGTGAGGCCCTGGAACAGGGTCCTGCCTACAGATTGTGTCTCATCTCTGTTTTGCCTGACTAATGGCCTGACCCTGCCTGGGTAGGAGGGGAAGGTAGAGGGAAGAAGAGGGAAGAGGTCCAGGTTCAAGATGTTTTCTTCCGCCATATGCTGCCCTGGGAAGGTAAAGAGAATAACAGAGAAAGCGTCCTGCCTCAGCCCAGCCCCAGAGCAAATCATGTCATTCTTGAGAATGAAAAATCCTATCCCCACCCAGTGGGTTCTCATAAATCCAGGTGAGCTCTGTCTAGTCTTCCTGACTCTGTCTCATGGGGCAGGGCAAGGACCAAGCCAAACCAAGATTCTGTCTCGTGGAGTTGAACGTGTTTACTTGTGTTTGGCCTAGTGGCAGGGTTGAAAGCCCAGGTCATTATGACAACAGCTCAGAAACTCCTGCAAGAAAGGAACGGGATGTTTGCAACGTGGACAAGTTCGAATCTGTCTGTCTGGGTCACGGCTTGGTTTTTGAGTCTCTGCCTGGCAGTTGTTTAAGGTTGTCTATAATCCAGCGGAGTTTGTTGCAATTCAACTAGTTATTTATTTAAACATTTATTGAGGGCCAACTGTGTCCCAGCTACCAAACTGGGTGCTAGGGAGGAATCTTAAGAACCAGATCAAGACGCTGTCTTTCAGGAATCCTTTACCAGAGGGACAGGTGTGTGCACAGCAATTTCTGTAGCAGAGAGATGGGAGCTACAACAGAGGTGCAAACAATGAATCTTCTGGCTGGTCAGAGAAGACTCTTGTCAATGTGGGAATGTTTCAGCTGAACCTTGAAGACTGAGCAGGCACTCAAGAGGTGGAGAAGAGGGAGGTGGGAATGGTGTGAACAAAGGGGGGCATGGGGAATAGCTCAGCATGAGGTGGGAAGGAGGAAGAGTAATTAACATTTGCTGGGCACCTACCAATCTTCAGGTTCTGTGCTAGGTGCTTTGCACATGTATTATCTCATCAAATCCTCCCAGGAATGAAGAAGGTAGGTAATGATGAGGAAACTAACATTTGGAGAGAACAGATGATTGAGCCACGTTCTGAATCAAGTTGGTCTGAATCCAAATAATCATGTTCTTTTTAATAGACCAGTGGTTTCTTGAGCATATTCTACAAAACTTAGGATTCTGAGGAGGGGGTGCTTTAGGGACGTGTCTGATTTGAGTTTCATATTTAAAATGTATTTTAATCAACACACACTCAAATGTTGTGTAATAAAAAAAAGTTTTCCTTCCATGTGTGTGCATATTTTGGAATTTCTTGTAAATGTGTCATTGATTAGGAAGACTGCACAGTCTGTTGAGGTCCATCCATGTAAAATTGTGAAAGAGAACACACGCCCACGCCCACCACCCTTCATTACAAGGCAGATGGGACTTCTAGTCCATGATAGTCAGCTAAATGCACATGGTCTCCTCTTTCTTCAGAAATGTCTTAGAAGAATAATAAACATATGCACCTTTCCAAAGAAAAGGGTTAGGGGAAGGGTACCTGTGGACAAGAGAAACCTCAGCACATTTCTGGAGGAGTGGTTTGTTGGAGGAGTGGTTTGATGGAGGAGTGGGGACCGAGGAAGCAGGTTAGAGGGAACTGCAGTCTGAAATGCACTTAGCAGGGTCTGCAGCCAAGATGGGGGCTGAGCTGCCCATAGAAGCCTGAAGAAGCTTGGGACTTGGAATTGCTGGTTGCAATGGAGGGTGGCAAGGGGATATGTGGTTGAAGATGGGGGCTTAATTGAAAGTCTAGAAATAGGGTAATCAACTTCCTTGACCCTTGTAGGCAAAGTGCTCAGCCAAGCATGCAGAGTGCTTAGCCCTACCCTGTACCCCTATATTACTCCTTCCCCCTAAAACGGAGAGTCTTCTTTAAAGAAATTGAATGGTTTGAGGAAGACTAGGAAAGCTGGATTCGAAAGTGGTATCCTCCAGTAAAGCACATTGTAGGCTGACATTTGGACGTCCCAAAGCATAAAGACCAGCTCACTCTGAAACAAAGCCTGCCATTCATCTCTTTTTACCCATGTGCACAAAGCTTCCAGGAAAATTTTCTACTGCTTGATTCTTAAATATGAATGGACAATCACAAGCCAGAAGCTATTTAAGGAAAGCTGAGATATGAAAAAGAAAAACAAAGATAAACAAACTGAAAATAAGACCTCTGAGGCAATCAAAAACAATTTATAGGTAGGAGCTAAAAAGAGAATTGAAGAAGGCACTGAATTTATAAAACATTAGTGTTAAGAAAAGGGAACAATTAGGGAACAAAATGGCCCCAGAACATGAAAAACAAACTAATGTTCAGCAGAAATGTTGAAAGTTAAAGTTCGGGTAATTGCTCAGAAAATAAAGCATAATGGAAAATAACCAAAATTTTATTAGAGAATAGATAAGAGAAAAAAATGCAGGAAGTCCACATTTGATGAGTAAGTATTTTAGGGAGAAGGGAGCAAGCAGGGGAAAGAATTTTCAAATAAATAAATGAACAGAGTTTCCCAGACCAAAAAGACTCAAGTCTTCAGAATAACACAGCTCATCAAGCCCCCTACATAAAGAACACACAAGATTTGGAAATTTCTGAATACTTGGGAAAATGAGAAGGCATCTCCTAAAATTTTCCAGAGAGAGAAAAAAGTAACCTGTGAAGGAATGAAAATCAGAAAGGCACCAGATTCTCACCAGCAGTGCTGGGTGCCGGAAGACAGTGGAACAGGATCTTCAGAATTGTGAAGGAAAGTGACTTTTACTTTTGAATTCATTACCCAGCTAAACTGTCTATTAAGCACCAGAGCAAATCAAAGACATATGGAGACAGATAAGGAAGTTTATTTACTGAGGAAGTTGACTTGCCATATACTCTTTCTTAGGAAATTATTTGAGGATGAGGTGAAGTAAAACGGGGGAAACCAAGTAAGGGGAAAATATAGAATTTTTGTCAGCCTGCAGGTTAGCTTGGTATGTGGTATTAATTAATTAATTAATTATGTTTTCTTTTTGTTAGGTTTAGGCAACAAGGTTATGCAACTGTAAAATGAACTAAATTTCCAATCTTTTTATGCTCTGACAGTGTTTGCATGTGGGATAATCTCTCTCTTGAATGTTTGCCCTTTCCTCAATAGGCCCAACCCATCATCCATCCATCCATCCATCCATCCATCCATTCAAGCAATCTCTCCATCCAATGTGGGACTCAGACTCATGACTTCAGGATCAAGAGTCTCATGCTCCACCAACTGAGCCAGCCACCACCTTCAGGTTTTTGTTCTATTTTTTAAAGAAGCAATTCTTTGACAATATTTTCCATGTTTTCTTTCATCATTGCTTGGTGACCTTTGTAGCAGGTCATTCTGCTATCTAATATTGGACCTTAGTCTTCCTTTATTTGAAAGAACTCAACTTTTCCCAGTTAGAAATTAAATTTCACACGTCCTCTTGCAGAAAGGTAGGGCAAGTGACACAGTTCAGGTCAATGAGAAAACACACATGTACCGAAGGGGCTTCTCGGGAAAGCTATCCTTTTTCTGATAAAAGGGACAGGTGAGACTGCCACCAGTCTGTCCCTGACTCACCTGTCCCTTTGCTCTTCTCCCTTCCGCCTGGAATGTAGATGGCATGCCTAGACATGGAGTAGAAATCCTGTGAGCACGAGGACAAAGGTCATTCAAGAATGACCTTTCACTTGCTAAGAAAGTGCATCAGAAAGGCAGAATGAGCACTGGTCTGGGGTGCATTGTGGATCTGCACACCAACCCAGGACTTCCCACCTCTGCATTTCCAGTTGCATAGGAAAAATGTATCCCTTGTTATTTAAGTTCAATTTTCTGTGCCTTTTTTTTTTTTTTTTTACCCCCCAGAAAATTCATCTTTCAATTGACCCCATCTTTAACCTCAGAACTGCTTTCTGGAACACAGAGGTGTTTGGGTTCTATGAAAAGGTATTGGGGTGAATTGAAGGCTGTCATTAAAGAGGACAATTTTTTCTTCTCCCCATTCTCTCATCTGCCCATAAAACAGGAATTTACATCCTCTTGAAAGTATTGGGAAGAAATCTTCCGACTTTCTCGCCATCCCCTTCCTGGTTCCTCCGTGTGAGGGGGGAGTGACCTCTTGGGTTGGCGTGGCAGGGAAAAAGGATCCAGGGTGCATTGCTTAACCTGTTCCTGGCTCTCGCTCTGGGACTGACCTAAGTGCAAGCGGCATGTTGCTCTCTCTGGTCCTGCCTCCTCTAGGCGATGAGCACCAGGGCAGGCCCTGGATTGAGAGGACTTCAATAGTCCAGCTGCTCTGCTGTGAGTGGGTGGGTAAGGTCAAATCAGGGGAGAAGGAAAAGGAAGCCCATTTGGGTCTTGGGTCCAAGCCACATCCTCCAATCCATCTGGACCAGCAATAAAGCTGACATTTTAATCCCTACTTGTCTCCTGTGACTATTTCTCAATTGGACCAGAACTTGGAAAATCGAGGGGTGTGATTAACTAGCACCCGCAATACCCAACATCTGTTGACTACTCAGCCCCAGTGGGAAAAGCCACAGTTAGATGAAAACAGTGGTTTAAAATTTTGATGATTATTAGACAGTGCTTCCCTATACTTAATTGGTTATGTCTTGATCTCACTATAAAATGCGTACATTTTGTTTTTCAGGGACAGAGGCTGGATTGAGAGCGACGAGTCTCTTCTAGGTGTTGTTACCACTCACTTGCACTGTGGCTTGACTTTTCGGGGCTTCAGTTTTGCCAGTTTTAAAGTAAGTGGGTTAGACTACGTGAAGGATAGGAGCCAACCCAAGCTTTGATATAATGTCATTCATTCAACACAGTTTTATTGAGCTAATTAATATGTGTTGAACATTGAGATGGAGGCTGGTTATACAATATTGTACAAAAAAAAAAAAAAGATGACCCCACCATCTCGGGGTTTAGAATCTAGTAGGAGAGATAGACATAAAATAAGCACATAAATAAATGTATACAGTTCCAAGTATCTCGCTCTTCATCAATACAATTTGAATAAATGAGTGACCGGATTGTATAGAGACTTCCTCCCGGGTATCACTTATCTACACCCAGGGAAAGCCTTGATGGCTGGTCCGACAGCCCCACAAGTCAGTGCCACAAGGTTTGTGACTGTGCTAGAACCACTGTGCTCAAGAAGACAGCAGCTTCCAAAGGGATGACCTTTCGGATTAAAAAATGGCTAAGCACTTTTTTTTGAAAGTTACAAATTAATAACATGCTTGTTATAAAAATTCAAGCAGTACAGAAAAAATAAATTGAAGAGAAAACATCTTTCCTTCTCCATCTCCAAGCTCACTTGGAAATAAAAACAATAGCTAGATGTGTTTCCTTCCATGAAGCTGCATACCCAGTTGGAGGCTCCCAGAAGGCAGGGATGGGATGTGCCTTATTCACTGCAATATTCCTGGTGGGTGCTCAGTGACTATTCATTGAATGAGTTAACACGTAAGTAATAATCACACATAAAGGCTCAAATATAGGTTTTGTAGAAGATCATGAAGGGGATCACGCGATGTATGCTTTTTCCCTTGGCCTTGGTTTTTTTTTTTTTTTTTTTTTTTTTAACACTGAAAGTCCATAATGAATTTCCTTCCATGTTCTGATTCCTAATTTATCTGTTCTCTTTGTTATGGGTGGAATTGTGACCCCTCACTCCCCAAAACGTATGTTGAAGTTCTAATCCCCGGTACCTGGGAATGGGAACTTATTTAGAAATAGGATCTTTGCAGATGGGATTGAGTTCCGATGAAGCCACACTTGATTAGGATGGGTTCTCTTCCAGTATAACTGGTATCCTTATAAGAAGACAAGAGAGGGAGGGGCACCTGGATGGCTCAGTGGGTTAAGCCTCTGCCTTCTGCTCAGGTTATGATCTCAGGGTCCTGGGATTGAGCGCCGCATCGGGCTCTCTGCTCAGCAGGGATCCTACTTCCCCCATCTCTCTCTGCCTGCCTCTCTGCCTACTTGTGATCTCTTTCTCTGTCAAATAAATAAATAAAATCTTAAAAAAATATATTTAAAAAAAAGGAGGAAGACAAGAAAGGGAGATGCAGGGAGAATGTCATGTGACAACAGAGACAGAGACTGGTGAGACGCAGCCACAAGCCAGGGAGCACCAAGGATTGACGGCCATCCCTGGAAGCTAGGAAGAGGCAAGGAAGGATTCTGCCCAGAGTTCCAGAGGAAGCATGACCCTGTTAACACCTTGATTTTGGACTTCTAGCTTTCAGAGCTGTGAGGCAATGAATCTTTCTTATTTTAAGACACTCGGGTTGTGGTATTTGTTACAGCAGCCCTAGGAAACGAATACTCTTCTTCTTCTTCTTTTTTTCTTTTTTAAAGATTTTATTTATTTATTTGACAGACAGAGATCACAAGTAGGCAGAGAGGCAGACAGAGATTGGGTGGGTGGGGAGCAGACTCCCTGCTGAGCAGAGAGCCTGATGCGGGGCTCGATTCTAGGACCCTGAGATCATGACCTGAACCGAAGGCAGAGGCTTAACCCACTGAGCCACCCAGGCTCCCCACGAATACCCTTCTTGAAGGATATTTGGCTTGCTTCTAATGTTGTGTGGTAATCATGGTGACTGCCGCCATTTTCTGAGCAGTATGGCTGGGGTCTGGCCCTGTTTGGAGAGGGGAGCCGTAGAATTAGTTCTTTTCTCCAGAAACCCCTTGGAGCAATCAGGTCCCAGCCTCAGTGCCTCAGACTCTGTTCATACCTTGGCAGGGTTGCCAGATAAAATACAAGATGTTTGTGTCTTATTCGAGATAGAACTATTCAAAAAGTTATCTGTTGCTTGCCTGAAATTCTAATTTAATGGGGCGTCTGTATTTTTGTTTGCTGAATCTGGCCACCCTAAGTCTCAGGGCTGTGGGCAACCCACACTGTACCCGAAAGAACCCAAAGATCCTGATTTTCTGCAGGATTCTGGAAGATCTCTCTTTGTCTTAGATCACTGACTCTCCCCTAGCACCCTGCAAGTTCTCAGTGGAACCCAGATGTCCTGCAAGGCCCGCCTCTCCCAGGACCAAGCTGAGCCTTCCTCCCACCTGCACTGGAGAGATCAGTGCTCCTTTGCTTCCCTCCTCCCCTGGCCTTTCTCCCTCTGGCCTGCCCCTTCTGTTCCCCATTCACCCCCACTGGGCTTGGACAAGACACACGTGGACCTGGCCCTCAGGCAACTACTTAATCAGTCTCCCACATGCCCAGTGAGATGGAGAAGGAAGTGCTGTGGGAGCCTGTGACAGCCGTGGGCAGGGTCTCCCAAACCTGTACTCCTTAACAAATCCCCCAGGGCTTGTAGAAAATGTTCTACTGAGTCAGCTTCAGAAATCTCCAGGGAGGGGAACTGGCCTAGTGTGGAGGCTCAGGGGAGGCCGCCACAAGGACATGACGTCCAGGCTGAGGCTGAAGGTTCAGTGGGGGTTAGGCTGGCGAGGCTTTGGGGCAGGTCAGCGTCCGGGAGAGGCAAGAGCACAAGCTCTCGCAGGGAGGACGAAGGGTCTGGCCTGTATGAGACCAGGGAAGAGGCCGGTGTGGCTGGAGTGCAGAGGGCTGAAAAGGAAGGGGGAGTTGAACCCAAGAGAGATGAGGCCACTTCTGGCCAGGCCTTGCTGGCTTCTGCAAGTATCTGGTTGTCCCCTCCCCACATGGCTGTCCTGCCCCTCCCCGAAGGTTGGGCCTTTCTGCTAGGTGAGGTGGGAATCAGATGCCACGACAGCATGGACGTTAGCTCGGTGGGGGCAGGGGAGGTTGGACGGCAGTCTGTGGGGAAAAGGGTGTGGGAGTTTGCCGACAGATTTAGAAAATCTCCATATTAGACAAGTAATGTTGAAAATACTGTTTTTGTTATTGAGAAGATGCTAAAAGTGTTCAAGTATGTGGTAGGCCTACCGCACGTCCCTGTGTAGTCCCCTCCCTCTGAGTGTGGGCTGGACCCGGTGACTTGCTTCTAATGAATAAAACATGGCGAAAGTGAAAGAATGTCACTTTTGAGATTAGGCGAGCAAGGACTGTGACTTCCATCTTGCTGGAACCCACTCTCTGTGACTCTCCTCTCTCCCTTGTGCGCTGCTGAAGCCAGCTGCGGCTTTAGGAGGGGCCCTGGGCAGAGGAGCCCTCCCACCAACAGGCAGTGAGGAAATCAAGGCCTTGGGTCCAGCAGCCCACGAAGAACTGAATCCAGGCAACAACCACATGAGTGAGCTTGGCACTTTCCCAGTGGAGCTTTGAGCTGACTACAGCCCAGGACACCACCTTGGTGGCCCGGAGAGAGACCCTGAACAGAGGACTCAGCTAAGCTGCACTGGGATTCATGAACTTTAGAAGCTTCGAGATAACAGAAGTTGGTTAAAGACACTTAAGTTTTAGGGTGATTTGCAGCAATGGGTTACTAACACCAACCATGATTTGGAAAAGGCCGGCCACACTTGTCACCATCCTAACCTATGTGTTCATGGAATTTGAACTCATGGTGGGGACGCTAATTCTGAAATCTTTTTTTCTCCCCCCACTTACTAATAAGGGAGAGATGTCATACATCAGGGTCCATGGTCTATGTATGTGTCCACCGGGGTCCAGCCAGAAAACAGAACCCGCGCCAATAACCTTTGAAGAATTAATTTAAATTAAATTAAACTACATTAAAATTTTTTCACTTTCACAGAATTTAATATGAAGAATCCCATCACTTAATTCTATCACAACAGAGTGAGAAAGGTGAAAATCGCCAATAACCAATCATCCAAATCACCCTGTGAAATTCCTTTATGTCAATCAGGATCTGGGGCCTCGGAAACTCAAAAGCGGCGAATCATTTAGCTTGAGATTGTTACCGCATTTCAGCTTCTCTGCCATTTCCTCGGGGGCGGTGGAGGCTAAGAATCTATTTTGAACACAAGCAGAGATTTCTCTCCCTCTCTGTGTCTCTGATCAACGTGATTAGTTGAATTCGCTAGTGGGGGGGGTATGCTGGTGGCACAGCGTACAGTGAGAGCTTTCCCCATTCCCATCACAGCCACCCAGCTGTGGATCTCTAGGCCTGATTGCCCATTGTGTTGATGTCCCAGTTTACTAAACCACTTTCCTACCCTGGTTCCCAGTTTTTGACCTTTAAAGAAAAGACTCTAGTGTACACATTTATGCAGATAACACTGGGCTTCCGTTGGAATTATTTCCTTGGAATAAAGTCCTAGGGATGAGATTATTGGGTCAAAGGGAGAAAAACAGCTTTATGGGTGTTGCTATGAGATGCTTTATTGCTTTCAAAGAAACCATGCCAACCAACATCAACAGCTTAGAGCACAGGAGCGGGGAGCTTCAAGGCAACAAGATTTTCTCTCTGGGGAAATCAGCTTCCGGGATTTTCCCAAGCTACCTCACAGCTGAGGCCAGTGGGGTGTAGTGTGGGGTCCCACTCTGAGAAGTAGGTGGTCTGAAGGTCTGATGCCAACAAGGGCTGAGCTGTTAACAGTGCCAACCGTGGGCAACAGGTCCTGAGTTCAAATTCTGACTTTGTCCTTCAATCTTTCTGAGACATTTTTGTCTCCTATCACACGGGAATTATAGCAACACTGAACCTCGCAGAGGTGAAATGAGGATTAAATGAGTTCTTACATGGTAGGTGATCAGGTCAGCGTGTGGGACAACGCATGGGAAACACTGAGTACATATTACTGTTCATCCCTCATATTGATCATTATTACCATTTCTGTTATCTAGGGACTGGGGCACCGTCTTCATCCTTTGGTCCTGTTTCTCTAGCGGCTGACCATCTCTTCCTCTGGGTTTCTGCACGAGACCCCACTAGGCTTTTGAGTTGTTCCACAGATCTCCTTGTCTCATCTTGGCTTTGAGTCCTTGAGTCCAATGGTCTCTGGATGCCCCCTTGTGGACAGCTGGCTTTCTCTTGTTCTCCCAGCCCTCCTCCTGCAAAGGGGAAAACCAGGTGAGGGACCAGATGCCTGTGTGTGTGTGTGTGTGTGTGTGTGTGTGTGTGTGTGTGTGTGTCTCAAGGTGGGGGAGGCCTCCATTTCTGCAGATAAACCAGGAAATCGCATATCGTGACATCCTCCTCAGTGGCTAGAAAGGGATAGGTCTCTACCTACTTATACATATACATGAATGGGGACGGCTTGTGCTGGTTTGCACATGTATGTGTGTGCATATGTGCGTATGCTTGCTACTGCTCTCCTTGTCACAGGGCTCTCAGGGGGTTCCACTGAGATGATCTGGCTTGCGAAGTGAAAGCACTGTGTAGACAGGAGGCTGTTATTATGTATAAGAACACATATAATCACTCAGGTTATCCATATGCTCATTTGGACATTCAGCTCCACAGTATTTACTGAGTGCCTACTGTATGCCAGGTCTCCTGAGGTCTGGGGACACACCAGAGACAAAGACAGGATCTGTGTTTGCCCTCTCCCAGTCTAGTGGGTGAGACAGATGAGTAAACCATTGCAGTACAGGGAAGTGGTAGAGATGCCAAGGAAGACTGCCTGGAGGAGGAGACCGCTGAACTGAGCCATGAAACTGTGGATGCTGTAGCCCCTCCCCGAGCTTTGGGGCAGAGGGGTTTGTGCAAAGAACACTCGCAGGGTTTTAGAAGTGAGGATTTTTTTTTTAAGATTTTTTTTTAAATTTATTTGACAGACAGAGATTACAAGTAGGCAGAGAGGCAGGCATAGAGAGAGATGGAGAAGCAGTCTCCCTGCTGAGCAGAGAGCCCGATGCGGGACTCGATCCCGGGACTCCGGGATCATGACCTGAGCCAAAGGCAGAAGCTTTAACCCACTGAGCCACCCAGGTGCCCCAGAAGTGAGGATTTTAACCCCAACTCACTGAGCTAGCCTTTTCTTTGGGCCCGTTTCCTCCTGGGATAAGCCACTGAGCTGGCCATGATATCTCGTTTCTGTCGACCTTGTTGTTTTCTGATCTTTTATTCCTCAGCCTGAGGAATGTTCTTTCCTTCTATTCTTCCGTCATACTCCACCCTCTTTCTTGAAGAAATGGAAATCAGACTGAGTGATAGAGATTGATTTAGCTGTGTAGGCCCGTGTGTGTGCACACCCACGTGCAGGTACGTGCTCCTCCATTTTCCACCCTGCCTTGCTGGAAACCCCCCGGGGAGGGTCTGAAGTGACCTGACAAGGGAGAGGTGGGATGAAGGCTGAATATTTCTCCTGGGGGCAGAGTGGAGGTGAGGCAAGGGACAGAACTCTTTCTACCTGGTCGGGTCACTTCGCTTCCTGGAGCCTCCTTCCAGATCAGCAAAGTACATAGCCACCTGGTGGGGTTTCTGGGGGCGATCAGAGTCGACGTATGTGCAGTGCTCCCCACTCTGTGCGGGGCCGAGTGGGCTTTTGGAAAATAGGAACTAAAAAGCAGTTACATTTAAGTATATTTAGTGTGGCTCAGAACTTGTCTCCGTGGCAGGGGTGGGGGTTGGGGAGAAAGGGAGACTAGAGAGCCACCCTGAACCTCCCAGTAACCTGGGGGAGGGGGAAGTGGTATCAGACATGTATGAAACTCGCTGTAGGTAACTCTGCTGTCTGGTTCCAGTTAGAATGAAGCTTATTAACTGGGTAACTTGGCCCAAGTTACTTAATCTTTGTAAGTTTTAGTCTCCTCATCTATAAGATGGGGACTTCCCAGCAGCTCCCTCAGAGAAGTGCTGTGGAGATTAACTGAGATAATGACCGTGAGAACATTCAAGAAGGTTGCTGGCGTATAGTGAGCGCTCCATGAGTTGGTAGCTGCTTGTATCGGTCAGGTTAGGCTAACTGGTATAACAAATAGCCCCAAGGATGTGTCGTGGCTCAGAGAAGAAAGAAGCTTGGTTTTTGCTCCTGTGATGGTCTCAGGAAATCCCAGGTTGGCAGGGGGCTCGTTGGAGACCAGGTGCTGACAACCCTGCCATCTTCAACGTGTAGCTTCCGAGCTTGCTTTGGTCACGGGCATGCAGGCCGTGGGTGCGGAGAAGGGCCCATCAGCTTCTTATTGTCTTAGCCCTGGAGTGCACTTCTGCTCACATTCTGTTGGTTTGTGACATGGCCTCATCTTAATGCCATGGGAGTCGGGCAAAGTCATCCTGGGTGGGCAGCCACTCCCCAGTGTTGGCTCCGTGTACAACCAAAGGGGAGGCAGACTCTGGCAAACAAGGATTTCTATTATGGTTATTATTGCTATTCACCCCCAGGGCAGAGTGTGGTGAGCACACTCTGTGGGGGAATGAAAGCACAGTGGGAGCCTAGCAAAGGGGGTGGTGCATTCTGACTTCTGACTTGTGACGTGTGTGTCTGTCTGTGTGTCTGTGTGGCAGTGAATACTGAGGGGTCTTGAAGGAGAGGCAGGACAGCCACAGGGGGAGACGGAGAAAGCTCACTGTGGCCTGTGGGAATCACATGAACAGAGTCAGGAGGGAGGAAAGCTCGGGGAGGGGAGAGCTGGAGGCGGGAAGGGGTGGAGAGGTGTGTTGGCAGCCCACTAGGAAGGCCTGGAATGTCAAGATAAGGGGGTGGAAATGCAGAATCATGCATGGTCTTTCTGCAGTGGAGTCCAGGGGAGTAGGTGGTCATGGAGACGAGAGGGAGAGATAGGGGAGGAGGTGAAAAAGGAGAAAGACAAAAGAGGTGGGGGAGGAATGTCTGGGGTTCCCAGAGGACAGGCTGGAAAAAAACAGAGGAAAAGGGGTCCTGGGCCGACCCAATCCGCACCCTTCTCCCAGGGGCCCCTTAGGTCCCCCAGTTGTCACCTGGCAGTCTTCTTTCTTGGAGACCTGCCCGCTTGGGGCCCAGCCCTCCACACTCTCTATGAGGGGAAGGGGGGGTTATCTCCTCTTTCTGCTTTGTTCTTCTTCCAGGAAGGAAGTGGCTCCAGATGCCGTGGGTGGGACATTCCTTGGCTCTACTCACTGTTCCCAGATTTCTCATGATTCCTGGTGATAGAGCTAGCACCTCTAACCAGCCTCAGAGAGGGACAGAGCCTTGCTCAGGAACACCCTGCACCCCCAAGAAATCCCAGTCTCATTTTGAGCCACCCTGGCCCTCTGGGGGGAAGACCTGCCTCCAGAGAGATGCCGTGGTCATTCTGGTCCACCCAGGCCTTCTAGGCACCTGCCATGTGCCCAGCACCGCACGGGGCCACCCAGAAGACACACTTTTGAGAAAGCAGATGGGACTTTGCCCTAGGAGCGCACAGCAGACTGGGGGAATGTGATATTCTTTAGAGAACTATAAACCTGGGGAAGGAGACCTCCGGGGAACTGCGGGAAGGGGAATTCACGTTAATGTGTGTGTTGGAGGAAGTGGCGTTTGCGATAGGTCACGAAGGAGATACAGGACTCTGACCGGTGAAGGTGCCTGGGCAGGGATGTCAGGGAGAAGAAAGAGCCTAGCAAAGGAGGAGAAGAAGGGAAATTCAGGCATCTGTGGGGGAACACAGGCCAGTCCAGTCTAGCCGAAACGAAGGGGGTGATGGGGAGTCAGGGGGGACACGGAGGAGGGTGGGGTTAGACTGAGGAAGGCTCGTATGTGAAGGCTGGGTTTCACCCAGGCAATGGGACCCTCGCAGCGTTTCTGAGCAGAGGAAGGATGATGAGGTAACTGGCGCCTTCTCTTTATGTGGGGGGCACATTTCCAGCTGCCCTCGGCCCGTGGTGGGACGCTCCACCAGCCTGCAGCGCAGTGTAGAAGTCAGGTCTGGAGTGGTGCTGACCACACGGAAGTGGCCGGAGGACTGGGGAGCTGGAGATGCTGCTTCTGGTCTCAAGAATCAAGTCCTGCTCACTTTTAAAGGACTGGGCTCCCCAGGGCGCATGGGTGGCTCAGTCGGTTAGTGCGGTTAAGCGTCTGTCTTGGGCTCAGGTCATGATCTCAGGGTCCTGGGATTGAGCATTGGGCTCCCTGCTCAGCGGAGAGCCTGCTTGTCTCTTTGCCTCTGCACCTCCCCTTGCTTGTGCGTGCTCCTTCTTGCGTGCTTGCTCTCTCTCTCTCAAATAAATAAATAAAATCTTAAAAAAAAAAAAAAAAAAAAAAGTAAGGCCTGAGGTCCAGGAGGAAGTATCAGCCCAGAGTGGAGAGAGCAGGAGAAGCCTGGGTTTGCCTTTTGGCTTCTGCACCCTCCTACCCCTGAGCTGTGGGACTTCCGGCATGCTGGTAAATCGCTCTGGGCCTCAGTTTCCTCGAAGTGACACGAACATAACAGCACCTGTTGCTCATGGGTAAAAGAAGACGATCATCCTGGCTTACTTCAATAAATGTTAGTTTCCCAAATATTGGGATCGGCATGGGTGGGGGAGGGGGAGGATTAATTCTTCAGGGCTGCCCGCAGGCCAGCCTGGTGAAACTGCCCCCGTCCTTTTCACCCTGTGCTTGCTCTGGTTGGGGGAAAGAGGGTCGCAGCTGGAGGCCCTGCACCCTTCCCAGCCCTAGCTGGCTCTGTCACCGGCCCTCCTGCCTGGTAGGACGGCCAGGAACCCCCGACCTGCGCCGTTCTGGCCATTGTGACATCTGGCCTGCAGCACCGGGGGCTTGTGATCACCTGGGCATGAGGCTCCGGGGTGGGGGCGCTGGGATCTCTGGGCCCCGAGCCCATGGTGGCACAGCCGCTGGGTCTGGGGCACCAGCGGGAGCTCCTCAGGCTGGCTTGCCATCTCTCTCTCCTTTTGTAAACTCTCTCCAGGAATAGTGTTAAAGTGGGGAGGGGGCTTCTGAGTGCAGGTTCATTTTGCCAGTTTTAGTCCAAAATCCATGAGGAGGGCCCTTTTTGACCTGCTGCCCGCTTTGGCTGGTCTCAGGGTGAGCGCGCACGTACTCAGGACCCCACCTGGCTGGACCTGGCAGGGAGTGGGGGAGTCAGACGGAGCTTGGTTCTAATCCTGGCTCTGCCACCGATCAGCCGGGTGACCTTGTGCACATTATTAACTGCCTCCTGCCTCAGCTTCCTTGACTGTAAAATGAGAATATAACAGTACCTGCTCGCGGTGTTGTGAGAACCCCATGAGCTCGTGCTTCCGAGGTCAGCGTGGTGGCCAACACATATCAGGAACCCTTTCAATATGAGTTTTCCTCCCTTCCTTGCATTCTGGGCAATCTGATGGCTGCCTTGAAGGCAGAGCAGTGAGGCAGGAGACATGTGGGGAGAGAGGGGCAGCTCCCCTCCTCATACAACCCCTTGAAATCCCATGTCAGGAAAGAGGGGCACAGACCTCTGGGTGGAGACTGCCATCCTTTGCCCTAGCAGGAGTGGCTGGCTGGAGGAGGGCATGAGGCGGGGAATGAGCTGGACCTGTGCTTTCCCCATCCTGAGACCAGTCTCCTAACACGTCACAGGCTAGATGTCCCATCCCATCTCTGCCAGCTGCTAATTCACATGAAGATGTTAGTTACCAATAAAGGAATCGATGATATTCACATCCTCGGGGCCTCCATAGCAGTTAAGGACCTTCTGGTTCAGCCAAAAGGCCTTCTTACCCACCGAACTCCCCTCCCGGAAGCTGCCTGGAGCTCAGCTGGAGGGCTGATTGCCTGAAGGAAGCGGAGGCCTGAGTTTTGGCTCTTGTCTGGGCTTCAGGAGCCAACCAAGGGGGTCCGGAATAGGGCTAACGGGGTGACACATGCCAAAGGTCAGGAGTAGGCATAGCTGGAGCCCTGGGTCACCTTTGTGACTGTCGATGGCTAGAGAGTGAGTGAGCTAGAAGAACTTCAGGGGTTTGGTCAGACCTGATGAGACCCGGCATGTGGCCCACTGCCCACCACTGCTCCATGCTTCCAGAAGGGCTGAGTCTGGAAGGTGGAGAGAGAGCTGGGCTGAGAGGCAGGATTGGCTGTGGAATTTCTCCTGTCCACCTTCAACGCAGGCAGCTAGGACCCTCTGAGGTTACGCCTCACCTTGGCAGACTCTTTTCTCCAGGGAAAGAAGGCAGTGGTGACTGAGGTGGGCTGGCTGCAGCCTCTCTTGGGCAGAAAGCAACTCCTAGGAGGCCTGGGTCTGGGCTGGGAAGTCCATGGGGGATATTGTCAAAATGCAGATTTTGATTCCAAAGGTCTGGGCCTGAGCATCTGCATTCCCTATCAGCTCCCAGGTGCTGCTGGTGTTGCTGGTTCAGGATCACGTTGGAGTGGCAAGGGTAGATAACAGGGAGTGGGGTGCTGGGGCCTTTCCAGGCCCGAGGGATGTCCCTATGGTGCTGACCGGTGACCTCTGGTGTCCCTTCTCCTCTGACACTGTCTCTAAGACCACATGGTAGTGGGTGGCCAAAGTGCTGAGCTCACCCACTCAGCGGCTCCCCTGGGTGCCATTCCAGGCAGGCAGTGGAAGGCAGCTGCCCTCTGATGGTTGATTCAGAATAGTAAGTGACCCAGCCCTGAGAACTTACTGTGAGGAGACTTCAACACTTCTAAGTGGCAGAATCTGGCCCCAAGATATTTTTTGTTTGGGTTCTTGGGACTCTGGGTTTAGAGAGAGTGCAGGGATGGAAACATTATCTTCTTTGACAAGTATTTCCACTCAGAACCTCTCTGGGGCGGGGGGCTGGGCAGAAGGGGAGGCTGGGATCTCTGGGCCCTAGGTCCGTGAGGACTGTCTGGGACTCTATACCTCCTTCTGGGGTTGGGGGTCTTATTAATCTCTTTGTCGGGTCCCAACACGGTGCCAGAGCTGGGGATCCATGGGGGCCATGGCACCTGCCCCTCCCCCACCCTGCCTGAGCTTCGTGTCCTGGCAGAAGAGCCCACACCTCCCCGAATCTCAGATCACGTTGGAGGCAATGTGTCCCGCCAGTGAATCCAGCCAGACCCGCCCTGCTCATGTGGGAGGGCTCGGGGAACTCAGGCCTCTTGCAGCAGGTACACACCGAGCTTTGTACTCCAGGAAGCTCAGGGTACACAGACTTCGGACTCTCCCTTTCTCTCTCGGGTCTGGGTTCCTGTCAAGGAGACAGAGAAAGTTTCCACTGTGCATGTGTGAGTGTATGTGTGTGTGTGTGTACACCACCACCCACGTGGAAGCATCCTATTATCTTTTCTTTTTTGCAGAAAATCAGGTCAGTGGTTTGACTGTTGTCGTTAACTGCACGGTGCCGTGGGGAGGTGGCATGAGCGGCCATGGCCTCCAAGTGCTGACATGTGAGGGCAGGAGGGGGAGGCTGGGGTCGGGGGTGCTCCAGGCTGTGGGGTCTCCAGAAAGCAGCGACATGGCTGCCCGTCTGGGGAGAGGACACGCCGGCCACATCCTGATTCCTTTTCAGCATCCCTCCCCCTTTCCTTGGGGCCTCGGCCGCCTGCCTAGGGCTGAAGCTTATCTGGGTGACCGTGCTGAGTAATCGGGGAACTGGGCCGGTGGCGGGTGGGCAGGCAGTCACCCCGTCTTGTGGCCAGGGCTCCGCAGGAGGGGTGAGCAGGGTGGAGAGCTCTGGGGTTGAAGCAGGGTGGCGTGGAGCTCCCCCCACAGGTAATAACAACGGGAGCAAAGAGGGCACGGAGCACTTTCACACCAGCTTCCTCACCTCGCCCACAACGCCCTTGGAAGGGGCAGGAGTGGGCGTTATTGTTATGCTGCTGAGGGCGCTCAGAGAGAGAAAGTGAGGTCAAGGACCTAGTTCAAAGGCATCCAAACTCCTGCCCTGTCCTCACACTCCCCTTCTGGGGCCCCTGGGCCATGCACCTGTTGCCCTTTTGGGTGGTGGGGGGCTAGGAAGCAGAGCCAGCTAAGCCTGCCTGGGCCATAAACCCAGGCGGGCTTAGCTGGGTCCTTCAGCTCTGGATCTCAGAGCTCAACTTGGGGAAGGACCTGCCACCCAGGCCCTCAGGCCAAATGGCCAGAGGACAGAGAGCAGACCATCTTCAGGCAAGCCACCCCCCACCCCCACAATATACTTCTCATCCTGGCCTTTAAGATCACCACTGCCCTCCAGTTCCCCCGTCCTCCACTCAAGAGGCTCAGACAATAGAGGGTGATGATCCAACCATGGAGAACACAGCCTCCCCTCCCCCTGCAGCCAGAAATCATCTGTTACCCATCGCTGGGGCCCAGGCTGCCAGACTGAGACCTTGTGCCTCCCTCCTACTTCTTACTGGAAATGAGCCCCTGTCCACCCCTATCCCCCATCCGGCCTCCTAGGGGAGGTCCGAGGACTCATCTCTGGCCCTACCCCCCTTCTGGGCACCACTGTGCAGTGGGGAGGCAGGCCGAGGCTGGCGCCCGCTGCCCCTAAAGACCCTCCTGGGAGAGGAGCCTCCTTGTGATCTCTCTGGGTCAGCTCAGCTGCCCTGCTCTGGACTCACACTCAGAGGAGCAGCTTGCCGTGAGCTTACGATGCTGACGTTGCACAGAAATGTGCTGGAAATTACAGAGTGCCTTGGAGGGAAAAACAAACTGGGGTTTCAGTTCCCATGGAAACGGCATCTATTTGCAGAGGCTCCTGCGTCAGAGCCTGGACCCCTTGCTGGTGGGGGCTGGGGGCAGGCATTAGAGAGCAAGGTCATCTGTTTACTGTCTGGAACCCTTCCAGGAGGGCACGTCTGAAAGGGCCCCCTTACCTTTAGCCTTGACTCATGGCTTTTCCCACAGAGGGGCCCGCCTGCTGGGCATTATCTCTGCAGCGAAGGGGATTTTGGGTAGATTTTTAAACTTATGAGTCAAGGGTGTGGGAAGACCCCAAATTCACCATTCATACATTTCTTCCACACGCATTTTTGACCTATTCTATGCCAGATCCTGTGCTAGACCAGCCAATCAGGAATTGGTCTGTACCTGCTAAGTTCAGTGACTGGAGCTTCCCTTTCTGGAAGGAGCTGTGCTCATGAAGGGGGCATAGCAAGGACCCGCTGAGGACCACATGACCCAGGAATGCCACAGGTTCACCAGCGTTGCTGCCCTTGCTTTGCAACCAAAGCCAAGTGATTTCTGTTCTCATGGGACAAGGGAGCTAGTTCCCACATCTCTCGGGGAAAAAATTGCCCCTAAATGGTCAAGGCATGTACCCAGCCAAGAGAGGGGACTATTCCTGTCATTGTGTTGGGAAGGGCGTCTTTGCTAGCTGCCCCCAAGTTGCTGTCCAGGAAAGAGGGCTTTATATCCATCATCACCACCAAATCGAGGCCTTTCTTCTACCTTCATTAAGCAAGCCAATTAAAAAAAAGTCTTTATTTTCACCTCACTCTACTGGTACAAAGCACTCCTGCATCCCCTCTTTCATTGAATGCAATTCTCCCAACAGTTGTAGGAAAGTTGTTGGAACATCATGCCCACCTTCATAGGGACAAACCGAGGCTGTGGAGGGTCAGGCAGTTGTCAGGGCTCCACAGACAGTAAATGGTGAAACAGAATGGGAATCGGGTGCCAGATGCCTCTCCTGGTCCCCTCCTCCCTGTCAAGGCACCTGGTGACCAGATCACACACCACCACCCCCCTTCCCTGGCTGGCCTCCAACCTGCCTGAGGAATGGGGACCAGCTGTGTGTGGGAGAGCTGGGGCCGGTGGGGAAGGACGCTCTGTATTTCATTTCATGGGGCTGCGTGGCAGAAAGACCACAGGCCCCTCTCCCCCATCATTTTACGCATGGATGCCTCAGTTTCCTTCTCTGTAAACCAGGGGAGTGTGTGTGGTGATCTGAGGGACCTATGCCCATGTCAGAATTCTGATGAAATCCAGGCTGCTCCTCCCTCCGCGTGGATGGGTTGCGATGGGGTCAGGGCTGTTGCGCTCACCCTGCAACCCAAGTAAAGGACTTCTGTTCTCCTGTGTCAAGGGAGCTAGTTCCTACATCTCAGGGAGAAAGAGACACAGCTTGGAGTGGATTTGTTTCCCGGTTATCTCCTTAATGTCGGTACCACCTAACAGCTTATTGGGCCCTTAGGGAAGTGGCAGAGCCTGGAACAATCTTTAACAGGGGAGGCGAGGACTGGGGGCAGAAAGTAGAAGAGGAAGAAAAGGTTCAAGGCCTTGAGGTCCTGCTTGGTTTGAGGGTGTGTGTGCAGTGGGATCCAAAGGGGCCTCAGGGCACTGAAGGTCCTTGAGGGGATGGTGGGCGGCAGACCGTGTCTACCTGTCACGTCCGCGTCTGGCCCGGAAAGGACGGGAGGAGAAGATGGTAAACAAATACGTCTGAACATCTGTTGTGAATGAGGGCTCTGGAGTTTCTGAACCAAGGATCAGTTTGCAAGGCCTGACAAGGAGACAAGGTGTTGAATGGTGGGGAGAATTCCAGAGGCGAGGCCGCCGTACCTGGTGCACCTCGTAGCCCTCCATGTGGACATTGTTTTCCCCATTTGGAGAAGGAAGCTGAGGCTGGCAAATTGAGTGGATTCCCTGGGGGGCCACGTAGCCAGTGAGGGGGGTGGGGCTCCTCTGATTGCCTCTCCAGGGTTGGGTGGGCATGCTTTTGGGGGAGGACACGGCTATTATTTTCCGAGTCCAAGATCTTTTAAATTTCTTGGGGGACCTGAAGACTCCATTACTGTTCTCATTCTTTTTTTTTTTTTTTTTAAAGATTTTATTTATTTATTTGACAGAGAGAGATCACAAGCAGTCAGAGAGGCAGGCAGAGAGAGAGGAGGAAGCAGGCTCCCCGCTGAGCAGAGAGCCCAACGCGGGGCTCGATCCCAGGACACTGAGATCATGACCTGAGCCGAAGGCAGCGGCTTAACCCACTGAGCCACCCAGGCGCCCCTGTTCTCATTCTTTCTAGCTGTCTGTCCCTCTCTCCACTCCATGGTCTGCTCCCTTCCCACGGATCCCTCCTCTTCGCAAGCTCTACCTTTCGTCTGGTCCCAGCTGCTGGTCTCAGTTCGATGACAGAAGCCAGCTGTAGCTCTGGGGATTCTAGGGGATAGAGGAGATGAGTCTGCTTTCCCCCCATGCCCCTTCCCTAGAGCTTTGTTCTGCTGCCCCACAATGTTGAGCTAATCAGACGTGCCACCAGGTTGTGGGTGAGCTGCGGATGTCTGAGGGCTGCTGGGGAGGGGTCACGTTCCTTTGGGTCATGTGTGTGCTGCAGTGAGTGTGCATGGGGGAGGAGGGGACTATTGCTGTATGTGGGGGTGTGTACACGAATTTGTACTTGTGTGTGTGTGTGTGTGCAGTATATTCACTCTTGTATGGAAACGCTTGTGTGTGTCTTAAGCATAATGTGAGTGTACGTACAGATGAATGCACACCAACAGGATTAGGGCCAGAACTTGTAGGTCCAGGGCAAAATGAAAATGCTGAACCTCTTGTTCAAAAATTATTAAAATGTTCAAGACAGGGCCGCCCGGGTGGCTCAGTCGTTAAGCATCTGCCTTGGGCTCAGGCCATGACCTCAGGGTCCTGGGATCAAGCCCCTGCATTGGGAATCCCTGCTCAGCGGAGAGCCTGCTTCTCCCTCTCACCCTCCCTCTGCTTGTGCTCTCTCTCGCTGTGTGTCAAATAAATAAATGAAATCTTAAAAAAAAAAAAAAGTTCACGACAGAGATAGCAGGGCCTTAAATCAAGCATGGGCCCTTCTGAGAGCCAGCTCCGCGGGACCGCACGGGTCTCCGGCCATGATGCTGGCTGTGTATATGAGCGTGTACAACTTGTAGATGTGTCCGTGTGTGCTGCCTGTGTGGTGTGTGTCAGTGTGTGACACTGGGCGTGGGCGCACTCTCGGGCATGAAATCTGAGCCTTTTCCTCACCACCCCCAGGCCCGGCCCCTAGGCAGCTGCCGGTGTCTATCAAAGGGAAGGTGTGTTTTATTTTTGGCATTTTGCGCGCCTTTGCCGCCTGCTCCCATAGTGCCCTGGGAGGTCTTTGTTTTAGCACTTTGTTGGAAGGGTGACAAACACTTCCCTCCACCTGCTGCCAGGGTGGCCCCACCAGAAACCACAGCTGGGGGTGGGGCAGCTTCCTCAGCCCCTCACCCACCCACTCCGTACCCCTTCCAGGCATCAGCGAGTGCGGAGCCCTGCCCGGCTGACCCCACCCAGACGAGGTACTGCAGCACGTTGGAGCTGGAAGCAATGGTGGAAATCATCTGGCCCAGCTCCCCTACCTCCCAGTTAAGGAGCTGGAGGCCCAGAGAGGGAAAGCCGCTTGCCAGCGTTGCCCAGTACGTCTGGGGCAGAGCCAAGACAATTTCCTCCCAGAGCGTGCAGCCCTGCGGAGCTGGCCTCTGAAGGAAGGCTGGGTGGGAAGCAGGGCCTGGAGGAGAGAAGGGGAGACCAAGCCCTTAAGGAGCAGCAAAGCCTGGTTGCTGTGGGGCCATAGGGTCCCATTCCTCTAGTGGGTGGGGCTCTTTTTTTGTTATTTGATCCTTCCTCCTCCCAGGTCAGAGCCTTGTGTCCAGTCAGCCTTGCAAAATGTTGGCTGGTCCATTTTGAGGATGTTGGCACAATGCCTGGCACAAAGTTAGGGCTCCGTGCATATTTGGTAATGAAAGAAGAGTATTTCATTGGCTTGTGCAGTCGGGTGGCAAGAACACGGGCTTTGGAGGCCAGCTAGAACTGGCCCAGATCACTTAGTAGATTGACCACGGAGTAGCTGTGTGTTGTGGCGAAGTTGCTTAACCTCTCTGAGCCACCGTTCCCATCTGTAAAATGGGACTCTAGCAGAGTTGGTGTGAGGATGAAATGAGTGAAGATGTATCCCTCCATATGGTCTGGAGTACATAATACAATTGTGGTAAGGTTGTAGTCATTCTCCCTAGCCATGTCACCTCAGAGAAGTCACACAAACTTCCTATAAACCTCAACGTCTTCACCTGTTGTCCCGAGAACTCAGCGGCAGGTGCCATACCCAGCACCGTCCCTGGCACATTGCAGGCACTCAGTAAATAAGAGCCTGTCTCCCCTGCTAGGCAAGGTCTTTTCTACACCTGAGGCTCTGTGATTCCTGCAGTTCCTTCTTCGACAGACCCCCGCCCTGGTGTCACCCAGCCTTGGATGCTCCCAGAAATGAAGTCTCACCAGCTCCTGGCAGTCCACAGTCTCCCTGAGTTAGGGGGTAGGGAGACGTGGCTGGGGGTGGGGTAACTGAGAAGAAGGCAGAGCAGGTGTAGCTCTTGGACAAAAATCCAAGTTCTGCCTTTGACAGGGACTGAAGGCTTCCAGGTTTGTCCAGACCTGTGTCCTGATCTGAAGATGAAGGTAAAGGCAGACGGGTGACTCCCTGAACCCCTGAAGGCTCAGAGCTTCCCACTGTTCTTCCTGCTCCCTTTCCCTGGACTCCCAAGGACCGAGGTGGCCTGCCACATGCCTTGGCAGCTGAGTGTCCCTGAAGGCAGGTGGCAGAAAGAGGTGTTAGTGCAGACCAAATGGCAATGTCCAGGGAGTTAGCTACCGGGGACAAAGCCCAAGCTTCTGGGCAAGAGACAGAGCTGGTGCCACCGTGGGTGACCCCTGGCCCCTGGCTCGGCCACAGAAAACACCTCCTGGGTCTGGGAAGAATGCAGCACTTGGCCTTCGCATGCGACTGTGTTCCTATTTCCGTTACTCGAGTACTGTTTGCACAAACCAGAAAAGATAAATGTGCGTGCAGTTCCAGGCCTCCTTTTAAATGCTGGGAAAGGATTTGGGACATTTCATCTGTGGTATCCGTGGAACTTACCAATGTCAGCTCTTTACTCGGAATAAACATGAACTCTGTGGCCCTGAGCAGGCTCTGACCCAGGCATGAGAGGGGTCGGGGGCAAGATGTGTTTCTTCCCCAGCCCTCCAGCTAAGGGGACGGATGTCTGACCTCGAGACCTAGCACCCCAGGAGGGAGTGGAGAGGGCCAGAACCCGGCAAGGCCTGCTCGTGCAGTCCTGTGTTTGTTTACACGGAGACGAGAACCCAGAGGCCGCCCTGTGCGGTGGTTACTATGACACATGGAGGAACCCAGCGAGTGAACTCCCTGGGGTTAGGCAACAAGAGACAAAAATAAGGTAATCTCCATCCTCCCAGAGAAGGCGGGAGGAAGAACAGTCTGAACTGGGCCATGTACACGTGCAAGTGCGTGTGTGCGTGTGTGTGTGCGTGCGCGCACGCACACACACACACACACAAATCCGTGGGAGCATTCATGGGTCCCCATTTCTGATTTAGGAGGAGGTCAGTTAAGATGTGTTAGACTAGAGCTGCTTTGGCCGAGCAAGGGGCTGTGTAGCCTTTTCTGCAGCAGACCCCTTGTCTGTGTCTCTTTCTAGGCCCCTGAAAAAACAAACGACAGAGCTGGGGCGTGGTGTGTGCACACGCACGTGTGTGTGTGTGCGCGTGTGCGCGTGAATGTGTATATGTGTGATGAGAGGTCTACTCCCTGCAGGGCCTCTCACACATCTGCTCTCACAGAGAGGAGGCCAGGAGGGCTCGCCAGGTTGTTCTTTTGAGCTCAAGGAGAAGAACCCCCTCTTTTACTCCCTGGGGTTTTTCTAGGGGCTCAGATCAGGGAAACTGGGCCATTTCTAACCCCCTCCTGGCCAAGAGGGCCATGAGCCCCCCTGTCTCTAAGACTAATATAGCCCCTTTCTACCCACGTGACTGGTTCCACCCACTGAAAATACTCTCCAAGTCGGGCCCCTAGCTGGGTTGCCCCTAGAATGCACCCCTGCCCCACTTTCCCCCTCCTTCTGCTCCCCTCCACTCCCCATCTCATTTGCCTCGACTCCCACCCCTGCCGCCAAAGGCCTGTTTCTTCTCCCTCCAACTATTTACCTTCAGTACAGAAATAAATCTGACTCTCAGAGAGGATCCTTTCTTTAAAAAGATCAGTTGCCTGAATTCCCTTGGACCAGCTGCCGCATTTCTTTTCTTTGTACCTCATTCTCCTGGACTCAGGGCCAAGGACAGGGACTATTCATGGGGGTGAGGGGAGCTGTTCCTTAAGGGCTTGGCCACAGGACAGGAGGGACAGTGCTTGCCAGAGCAGAGCTGCATGGTCTGGGACATGGATGGCGTAGGCTGGGGTGGATGTGTAGGGGAGTGCAGGGGAGTGTAGGGGAGTGCAGGAGATCTGCAGGAAGACCTCTGGCTGGAGCTCGGGAACCTGGGCTCAAGTTCTAGCGAGGCAAGAGCTCCTAAGAAACCTCAGGTGAGTAATTTAGCTCTCTGAGCCTCCGTTGGCTTACCCGTCCAGTTGGTGGGAAGGGCAGACTGACTCATCTTCAGGCTGTCCTCCAGCTTGATTTATAAGTTGTGGGGGGGATGGAAATGGGGCTAAGGAATTGAATTTGGTTTCCTGGTGGAAACTTGTGGAAACTTTTTTTTTTTTTTTTAGCTACCATGTATTAAACATTTCTTAATGATTATCAACAACACTTCCAGAAGGATTTCTAAGCATTTGACATCAGTGAATTTACTTGCTCCTCACAACAGTCCTAGGAGGTAGGTGCTATGATTTTCCCCATCACACAGACTAGGAAACCGAAACACAGACTAAGTAAGGAGCCCGAGGAGCTTAGCTGAGATTCAAACCAGGCAGTCTGGCCGCAGAACCCCTGCTCCTCATCACCACGTTCCACATTCCAGGCGCTGTGCAACGTGTTTGCCAAATCCTCTCCATCTTGCAGTTGAGAAATCTGAGCCTCAGAGCAGTTGAGCAACAGCTGAAGGTCACACAGCTGGGAAGCAACAGAGATGAGGTTCCCAGTCAGCCTGGCTTCAGAGGTCCGCTCTTTCCCATCCGCTTCCCATAATCCTGCCAGACCCTCAGGCCCCCAGAGCCAGCTGATCCGGTATTCTTATATTACAAAGTCTCTTTAAGCAAGTCAGTTTCTCCTTCTGGGCCTCAGTTTCCCCATCTAGAGGCTGATTGGGGTGGACCAGCAGATCCCTGCGGTCCCTTGCAGTCGTGTGAATCCATGATTCTTGAGGTGTGGTGCTTCTGGCTGTAAGGGCAGAGGCGGGCCCTGGGGAGGCAGCTAGGGAGGATGGGGATGGAGAGAAGGGGAAAGCTACAAGAGACAGGACGGGGGGCCGTGGGGGCCATGAAACCAGTTCATGGGAGCAGGTGGATGAAGCAGATGACAGACAGAAAGGGAGAGAGAAGCCTTGGGTGCTGGGGAAGGGGGGCTCCCCAGTGAGTTTGTTCCTTCTTCCTAGGGGTCCCCCAAAGTTCAGGGTAGGCCCAGGAGAGCGCTGGGCAAGGGAGCAGGGGCCAGGCCAGCTGTGAGCCGAGATAGAGCAGTGTGGGGAATTAACATGGCTGGGGTTCTGTTGTCTTTGTAAATACTCGGAGATGTCCAGTTATTTTAGAAAAATGTATCTGAAGCCGAGATGGCGTGTTTGTGCGGTTGGCCTGGCTTCCAGTTCATGAGTGTGCCCTTGAATTCCTCCATTCAGGAACGGAGGATCGGTTTCCTGCCTGTACCCTCATTAGGATGTACATACCAGTGGGCTTCATGCTCCTCTCGCGGACCCCACAGGCGCTCTGGGGTCCTCCCCGCACCCCACACTCATGCACACACGTCTGTAGCTGCATGTTTTACTACTCAGCGCTGCTGTGGCAAGCACCACTCCCCCCTGCCCGCACCCGGGCCAGTTTCCTTTTCCCCAGTGCATGCTGGCCAACAAGTCATGCCCAGTGCAACCCACGGAGGAGACAAATGTCAAGTGCTGAGGACCAGAGAGAATGGGCTGCGTTACAAAGTGGGCTCTCTGGAAAATGTATACTATCACCTTTACCCGAGTATCCCCTCCCTCTCGCCCCCTGCCAGGCCCCCAGCTGTCGCTGTGCTGGGCCCTTCAGATGCCTCCTCGTGCATCACAGCTTTGGGCTAACCTCCTCTCTGGCTTGGAGGAGTCAGGGTTCCGGGGAGGCGTCAGGGATCCCAGGGACATGGATCTATGTTGTGGGCAGTGGCTGTTCCCCAATCCCTGCCCCTCCGTGATAGGTCACTGGACATCGGCTACTGCTGCAACGGTGGTCTGTAGGGGTGGGTCGTGGATGAACTTGGCTTCCAAGAAAAGGGTGCAACCTATCACATGGGTGCCATGACCAGCCTCCTTAATCCAGCATGCTGTAGTCTGGGTGCCCAGGGGTGGAGGCGGCCCTCCCTCTAAGAACCATTGTGGGGAGCTTGAAGGGACTGACAAAGGGTTATGGGCTCTAGTTACAGACCGAGCAGGGACGGGACGAGCTGACCAGTGAGTAAATGTTGCTAAAGGTGACAGAGAGCTCCCAGCCGTTGAAGTTTTAAGGACAGCTTGGCTCTCTCCAAAGTTCAGCTCATACCACGTCTGTGGGTCACTGCTGATGGCACAGGCTTGGGTCCTCTCCCACGAGTTCTGGAAGGGCATTTGCAAGTTGGGCACCCTGTGCTTTCCCTCCCCCTCCCTCTTTCAGCCTTCTGGGATGGTGTCACAGGAGGGGCTTGGAGCATAGCTTGGCAGACCCCCTGGCTCTGATCATGTCTCAGAAATGAAGCCCACGGAGAGCAGAGAAGAGGAGGTGGTCGGGTGGGAAGTAGGGGCTTGCAAAACAGGGACATACCCATTTGCCATTTACCGAAAATGTCCCCCATTTCTTTTAAAGCTGTTGTTTCTGCAGAGGAAAACTTGTATTTGTCTGTGAGTAAACTGCGCTGTCTTAATGAACTGAAAGCAGGACAGGATGAGCGTTTTTTTGTCCCCGTGACTAAGAACAAAGAGCAGCTCACTGGCCTTCAGCAGTCAGTACTGTCACCACTCCTCTACCCCCTGTCCCGGTCCCAAACCTCTCTGCCTGCCCTCTCCTCCTTCAGAGCAGAGCTGAGACCTGAGAAGGGCTCGTTGCACGTCATCTGTGCCCCAGAGTCCTGGCCGGGAGCGTGGTTTTGGCCCAGGCAGAGGCCGCTGGCTTGGCCCGCAGGAAACACCACGCCCCTCCCTGAGGAGAGCCTGGGCGGGCAGTGGTCTGATGAGAGGTGGCAGGCACTGGGCAAGTGTGGTTTCAGGGAGGTCTGGAGCCTGCCATTCCTTGGTGGCTCAGATGACAGTGGAGAAAGAGACGGAGGGAGGAATTCAGAGATTTTGACCCGCTGGCATCCCCTTTCCCTGCCAAGCCGAGAAGTCTCTCCACCATCTCAGGTCTCAGAGACAAAGCCTTATTTTCTGGAAGACCTTGCCTCAGCCCTCTACTCTCAGGGAGGATGTCTTCCTGGGTCAGAAGGAGTTTCATTCAGAGGACTTGCCAGGCGCCCTTCTCTGGTCCACCTGTCACCAACTCTCCCTTCACTCCAAGTGCAGACTGTTTTCCCACTTCCACTCTTAGTTCTTGGTCTGGGGGACAGCAGCCTTGGTTTTGGAGTGTCGCAGGACTTGGCGCAGCTTATCGGTCACAAGCTTTGGAACCTGGGTGGAGGTAGCTAAGGCCAGGGGTCTGGGCTGCCGCACGTCCTCTCCCCACGAGACAGAGCTTCATTGGCCAGGACTGCCTTTCCCTCTGCAGCTTTTGGAGCCCGAGTCTCCTGCTGCCCGTCCGGTTCCCAGGGCACCAGGGCCCTGGGAGAGGTCCCTCTCATCTGAGTGGAGCGCCACCTACGGGGAGAAGGTGGTGGTGGTCTCAGCCTCCACGCTCATGGAGGAGCGCCGGGTGTGGCGGCAGGAAGACCACTGGCGGAGCCGTTCCTGGCTCAGGCAGCCCAAGTCCTTGAAGAGCTTGAAGAGGTCATTCCTGAACTTGACACCAATGAAGGCATACAAGAAAGGGTTGACGCAGCAGCGGACGCAGGCCAGGCTATAGGTGACGTCATAGGCAATGTTGAGCTGCTTACTGAGCTCACAGCTGCCGCTGCCCGTGATATTGAAGTTGGCCACCGTCTGGGCCAGGACCACCCCATTGTAGGGCAGCTGGAAGGCGATGAAGACCACGACCACAGCGATGATGACCTTGATGGCCTTGTTGCGCTCGAAGTTGCGGGCCTGGAGCAGGGTGCGGATGATGACGAGGTAGCAGAAGCTCATGGCCCCCAGGGGGATCAGAAAGCCTACCACCATCTGGGCCACCTGGATGGTGATCAGGTCTTCCACGTGCTCCGTGACGAGGGAGCACCTCAGGGCTTGCTCGCTGCTGCTTTTCTGGAGGCCGCTGTACAGCAGCTCTGGGGTGGACAGCACCATGGCCAGCATCCAGATGCCCACGCAGGACAGCTTGCTGATGAGGAGAACACGGGCACGGTGGCGGTGGGCTGAGACGGCCTGGACAATGGCCACGTAGCGGTCAATGCTGATGCAAAGAAGCAGCAGCATGCCGCTGAAGAAGCTTATCTTGTAGATGCCGAAGATGATCTTGCAAACGTGCACACCAAAGATCCAGGACTTGGCTGCACTGTAGGCCCAGAAGGGAAGGGTCAGGAGGAAGAGGATGTCGGCCATGGCCAGGTTGAGTAGATAGGTGTCGGTCATGGTCTTGAGCCTCTTGAAGTAGATGTAGGTCAATACGACCAGCCCGTTGCCCAGCAGGCCCATGAAGCAAATGATGGTGTACATGAGTGGCAGGAACCAGGCTTTAAAGTTCCGCACGTCTTTCTTGAAGCATACGGACTCGTAGAGAGTGTAGTCAACCGTGGTATTGTCTCCAATGTAATCATCCGTGACCTCATCTTGGCACAGGCACACCTGCGGGAGAGGGAACAGGGCAATGCCATCCAGCTTAGCCAAGTGGGATCCAGCTCAACTCAGCTCACTTTGAGGCCCCGGGATTGCCCAGAGCAGTTGTCCCCATTAGGGGCATCACCCACAAAGCCTGCGAATTCTTGGGCCCCACCTGGGACCTACAAACCTGGAATCTATGGGGGCAGAGCCCTGGGATCTGTTTTCCTAAACTTCCCAGGAGGTTCCCTGGCTTAAAACTGGTGCCTCCCAAAATTTAACATGCACATGAATTACCTGGCGATCTTGTCAGAATGCGTGTTCTGATCGATAGGCTGGGACCTGAGATTCTGCACTTCTAGTAAGTAGCAAGGGTCTGTTCTCACCAACTCAGAGAGCCTCGGCATTACGTGCCCTGACAGTGGACTGGAAATCATCTGGGCTTTGAGGTCTCGTGAGCCTCGGGCCGCATACACACACTTTATCTCTGAGCCTCAGTTTCCTCATCGGTGAGATGGAGACGACTATAATCTCCCTCCATGGCTAGGGTGAGGTGCTTAACCTCGGTTCTGGTGCCCAGAAACTCCAGAAGAAGAAGAACGTGTGTCTTTCATCTTGAGCCTCCTTTTAGAATCTGCTAGAAAAAGTTTTCCAGGGAACCTGCAAAGTACTTCAGCTTTTGAGGGGAAATCCATGTCGGGGTTCAGGTTGAGGAGGGCCTGGAGCCAGAAGGCAGATACTCTGTTAAGAAGCCTCAAAACCCTGGTTTGGGGCAAGCTTCTGTGACCCTGGGTGATGAGTGACTTGCAAAATTCTACGGATCCCAGGGCCCGAGGTACAGTGCCCCGCACGCAGCAGGGGCTCTGGCAACATGTGCCCAAGGGCACTGAACTGTACAGCTATGATGGGGTGGAGGGTGCCCTCCTGGGCCACTGCCTCCTCAGCTGTGATGGAGTCCTCCCTGCATCCCCAGGAAGAGCATGGGGCTCCGTTGTCTCCTACTCTCCCTCTGGGCTCCCACCCTCTCCCCCACCTCTCTGTGTCTCTCTTCCTCCCAGTCTCTTCCGGCAGATCCCAATCAGCCAGGCTCAGCGGCTCAGGGCCTTTTTTTTTTTTTTTAGCCCGTTTGTAGGGCAAGCTGAAGTATCAGGCAACCTGCTGTGATTTTATCAATGAAGGAGGGCATGCACCCCTGCACCCCTGTGCACAGGGACAGCTGAGCCTCTGTAGGCTGGCAGCTGGGCTGCGGGGCTGCCTGGGGAAGCCCATGGCCCCTCCTCTGGGAACTGGGCTCTGGGCAGCTCACAGTGATGGGTTTTCGTGCACCTGGGGAGCTGGAGGGACTTTAGAGATAAGGAAAGGGAGGCTTTTGGAGAACTTCGTTCAAGGTCACACAGCCGGAGTGGAACCCGGTCTCTTTCCCACATCCTGTCTCTCTGTCTTTCTCACTTCCAAATCCTGAATTTATCACTGTCACAGAACAAGGACAAAATAATATCCAAGAGCCATTTCTCTGGGCACTGCTATCTTGAGAAAAGTTAGCGGCAACCCCCTTTCCCCTCATCTGGGCATGACTGCAGCCTGGGGGTCCTGAAGAGGCTGGCTGCTCTCAGCCTTAACCCATGGTAAGTCCCAGGGTTATAAGTCTGGAGTCCCCGGACATAAGGGGGGTATACCCAGCCTTTATGAAGAGTGCTCCCCACCAGCATGACCTGCCCTCTTTTTCCTCCCTTTACTACTTCCGGACTCTGGGCCACTAGGCATGATGCCTCTGCAGCCCACAGCTCCACCACATCCTGCCCCGTCTGAGCCACCCCCATTCCCCTAAGTAAAGAGAAGAATGAGCCCCAGCTGTCCCTCATCCCCTCCCCAATCTTCCATTCTCCACTTCTAGCAATACAGCCCCTCCCAAGTCCTGAAAGAGGGGAGGGAGTGGTGATGGGGAAGGGGGCCAGGCTGTGGGCTGTGGCCCAAGCTCCGGGGGACCTCTGGGATGGGGTTTTGGGAACAGTGCCCAGCTTGGGGCCTGCCTCTGGCCAGAGCTCCTGGAAAGCTGCCCCTCTGGCCTCCAGACTTGGGGAAAAGCCAAATTTTGAAGGCCTGCCTCTCCAGCTTTGGACTTGGCCTCCCCCTCCCCCTCCAGAGAGCTCCCACCCCCAGCCAATGGAAGAGAGTAGACTATGAGTTACAGTTTCTTCTAACTCCAGGGCTCGGTGGGGCCAGCTTTCCTGTCTGCATTTCTGGGACTGAGAAGCAGAACAGTGTAAATTGGGGGACTTGGCTCCTGCAGAGTTTGGGGACCTATAAAGTATGTACACTCCCCTACCCCCAGTGTCCCGGGCCCCATGCTTTCTTCCCTCCCCACTAAGTGGGTCTCAGATGGGCCTCTTTATTTCATAGAAGGGACTGGGGCCTCCAGAAGAGGCTTTGGCTGGACACCGGGGGCGGGAGACAGCTTTGGGGTAATAGGATCGTAATGAGGCCACTAGACCACATGTTCTCTCGACTCATGTATGAAGTTTTGCACGCACGGCTGTGCACACACATGCACAGACTCCAGGACACTCACAGCCGTTGCTTTGTGCCGTTCCCCTCGACAGACTCAGACGGAGCCCGCATTTCTGTATCCCGAATGGGGACGGTGCAAGTGCGGTGGGGGAGAAGGTAGTATCTTATTTCCCCTGTGTTTTAATTTAAGCGGCATCCAGGACGTTTGGAGACCATGTGTAGCTTGTAGGGTCACTCAGCAGATGGAGAGGGGCAGCCACCGGCTTAAGGAACAGCAGGTGGGTTTGTGTCTGGGTCTCTTTCTTTACAGCAAGTGCCCCCCTCCTCCACCACCAGGATTCTGGGGGTGGGAAAGGGTGGGCTTGGGGAGGGGGGTATGGGGGAGGGAACAGAGCTTTTGTTGGGCGCAGATCTCACCTGGAAAATGACAAGGAGAGCCACCACCAGCAGGCTTTTCATTGGTTTCCCTGCAGGAGACAAGGTGAGAAAGTTACTGCTTGGCAGGGGCAGCTCTTTGTTAGGAAAGAAGGCCTCAGGGAGGGGTGGGGGCACTGTTGGGAACTTTCCCCACAAGCCCCAGGCACCTCGTTTGCCTGGAACATCAGATCCAGATTGTGCCTTGAAGCACCTGGCTGGCTGCCCAGCCTTGCCGGCCCTCACCTCCTCTTAGTGGGATCAGAATGCATGGCAGCCCCTGCTCCCCACCCCCTTCCTGGCTCTTCAGAGCATCTTCTGGAGTTGGAAAGCTCACTCTGGCCCACATGCCCTTCAAGGCTGAGTTTCACCTGACCCTGACTCCTGGGTTTGAGTGGCCCCTTCCACCCCAGGTTGTGTGGGAAGCAAGGCCTTGAGGGGGGTGATGGTAACTCTGTGTGTGTGTGTGTGTGTGTGTGTGTGTGTGTGTCCTGCACTGCTCCTTGCCAGTAACCATTGGGGAGCATCTTTCCTGCATCCGGGTGAGTGGGCAACCCCATCTGCAGCCCGAGTGTCCTCTGTGGGAGGCCAGCTGAGGAGACAGGCTGATGCCACAGGGCTAGGTGGAGGAGTGAGGTTATTTCCTGGCATCTCAAGGACGGGAAAGTGCTTCGGGGACCCACCTGCTCCCCACAACCCCTCATTCAACTGAAAATCGTTAAGGCCAACTTGTGGTTTCCTTGGCCTACACCCTCAGCCTGTTGGTGGAGCAGGGACCTCTTCCCTTTCACCCAGTGCAGACCTGGAATGAAGACGGCATCCAGGAACTGTGGGTTGATGAGTGAATGAACGAGTGAGTGAGTGAGTGAATGAATGCCCCAGCTTCTCCTTCTTCCGGGGAAGAGAGCGCCGGGGTGGCCTGAGGGGACGCAATCCTAGGACGGTATGGTATGGTACGATAGAGACTATTCTCTGAGGTAACTACTTTTTTTGCTTGACTGAAGTGTGTTTGGGTATGTTTGCTCTTTTACTTGTTTCTAATCTGGGGCCTCGCGAGATGTGGGAAAAGGGAAGACACTCAGCCATGGGAGGGGAGCCTGCCCAGCCTGCGCAGAGCAGGGTCAGAACCTGGGTACATTCTAGAAGTCAGGAGGCTCTCTTGAGTCTGAGCAGCGGGTTGAGACACAGGTTAGCACAGGCCTGGTGAGCTGCTGACAGAGGATGGGGCCTTGGCCACTTAGTTCTGCTTTGTGGCTGAGGTGAGGGCTGGAGTGGGAACTTATTTCCTCTGAGGGCTGAGCAGGGAGGACAGTGCACGGGGTAATTTATGTAGCAGTCTTATCTCACCTAACCTCTGGGAGCACCCAGAGGGCAGGAGTTGTGCTTTCTGACCTTTGTAGCCCCCTCCCAGGAACCTGACCCTCAGCCTCCCAGCCAGGGCCTGGCCCACAGCACAATCAGTAACGAGGATGCCACAGATGAACGCCAAGGCAGGACTTGCAGGCCGGTCACTCCTCCAGTCTCAACAGGGACAGGGAAATGCTTGGGACTCCGCTTCAGGCACCTTCTAGAAGCTGGGGACCCTCTTCCTGAAAGCAAGGGGTTCTGCTTCTCACGAGGGAGCGGATTGCCAGGGATTCGCTGTCTTTGGCTACAGCGCCACCTGCTGGAAATATCTCTGCACGACACGCAATTTACTGCACGCTCCAGGTGGAGTGCCTAAGGCAGGGGATTCTGGGCTTGGTGGGGGTTCCTGGGCCAAGGAGGAAGAGCCTCAAGCCACAAAAATAAATACATAGTTTTCCCACCTCAAGCAAGTTATATTGCACACTACTGCTAGACACGTCTTTCTAAGGCAGCGCTCTGATGCCAACCCCCACCAGGCCTCCTAAATCCTGAGGACCTCTCTCTCCAGCCCTACAGAGGAAGGCCTTGAAGCTTAGTATGGCAGTCAAGCCCCTCACTGTCTGCCTGCACCTGCCTTCCTGGCTATGTCTTCTCTTTCTGAGGACAGGCACGCACTGTCCCATTGTCCCCGGCTTGCCCCTGTGTATCTGCAGTCCTAGGTAGGAATAGAGGACTGTGCAACGTCCTAGCTCCCCCTCCCATCCCCCTTCCTCGTCGAATTACCGTGGGAGGCCGCCCTCAAGCCCACATCTCTATCTTCAACACGCTTTTGTCAGGGTCCAACGCACCGCCCATTCTCCACTGACTCATCTTGGTGTGAAGTGCTCGAGGTTTCTTTAAACAGGCACAAATCTTTCGTTACTCTAGAGAAAGCCCACTTTGACTGTCAGTGAGAACCGAGAAACCTCAAAGTTTTGATAAGTCACAACGGGTAGATGCAAGGAGTAAGAACTGTTTCTATTTCACTCCATCAACCCCTTCCCTGGGGCCCCTGTCCCATTCCTTTGCCCCTGGTGGAGGGGAGGGGAAAGGGGTTGAGACTAGGCTATGTGTGTGTGTGTACAAGATTTCTCATTCCAGGTGTATTGGAAATGGTGGATGAACAAGGATCCGTAGAACCAAAACAGGCTGTTTTCAAGAAAGGTAACCAAATGGGAATTTAGGGGAACTCTGGTGTGTGGCAGGAGCCTGGTCAGTGGCCATGAGTCAGATCATTTCTGTCTGTTACAGAGTCATAAAGCAACAAGCCTTGGGCAGGAGCTTGGGTGAGGCCACTGAAGTTGGGAATCTTAGGGGTTGAGACGTGGATGACTTATATGTTGGGTATTTTCTGAGTTCTTGGGTTTCTAGTAATAATCATAATGAGAAGAAAATTCCCTAGAACTCCGACCTGAGCCCCCAGCAAGGAAAACTGCTTTCCTGTCCGGGTGGAGGGATTGCTGGTTGGTTGCTCTTCCAAATCCCTAACTTTCATCCTCACATTTTCCAGACCCTCTAGGGAATCATGGGTACCCATTTAGCTGGCCCCAAAAGCCACCCCAAACTTTTTCCTTTCTGGAATTCCTCACCTGCCAACACAACTTTTTTAGGGGAGGCAGAAGAGAGAGGGAGGGAAGAAGCCGGGAAGGGGTAAGGAAATTTGGAGAGAAGGTGAGAAGCCTGGGGGCTCCCCTTTCAGACAACAGGCAGGAAGGTAGGACAGCTAAGGGAAACTTGCAGTCCCTATGATATCAACTTCTTTACCCAGTGATAGAATTCAAATTCACTGAGCTCTCACTGTGCACCAAATCGTTCCATGTACGATCACTGTCATCATGGTAGGTAGGTACTACTATAATTCCCATCTAAGACTGAGGAAACTGAAGCACAAGAGATTAGCAAATTTCCCAGAGTCACACGGTTGGCTAATAATGGAGCTGGGCTTTGAATCCTTCAGTTTCCAGAAACCACACCCCTAAGCCGTCTTTATGCTGCCTCTTAGTCTTTCTGTATCTCTCCCTCATAACATCCTGTGAACGAAGCCTTGTGATTCTCATGCTATTCCAAAAAACTGTGGCCCAGAGAGGTTAAGCCACTTGCCCGGTGTCACACAGCTGCTAAGAGATGGCTCTGAGATTTGATTGGAACTCTCACTACCTGTGTTACCTTACATTTCTCTTGAGTCCTCTATGTCTAGAGACCTCCATGGAGCGTGATGAGAGTCCTCACTTTCCTACATCGTGTGGGTCATCTAGCTCTGTTGCTTCTGTCCCCTAACGTCTCAGAGCTGGCCCCACCTCTGTCCTGACATCAGACTTTCAGAGTTCCTTCTGAAATGCAGCCCACATCCCTTAACTCACCTGACTGAAAAAGAAAAATCTTCACTGGCTCCCTATTGCTTTCAGGACAACCCCTCAGCAAGGCCACACAAAATCTTGACTGGTCCTTCCTGTGCCTCTTGTCTCCCTTCTTACCTTCCTCCTTGGCGTGGCCACATTCTTTACACCTCCTTCCACTTGCTCCTACCTTGTTTCTGTTAGCTTTTGTCAGAGCTGACTGACGGGGAGTCCACAGGCTGAGCCCCCAGGATGTTCTGCTTGGCTACATTGGATTTCCATTTGGATGACTTTCGGTGGGGCTTGCCTCCTCTGGTTCACTCTGCTCCCCTCCACTTACTACATCTTGTGTCCCTTCCCTCATTTGCTTTGTTGGCCCCTGATGGAAATCAAGTCTGCTCTCCCTGCCACGTCCCGCCTCCCTTGTTCCTCCTTGTCTGGTTTGAAAGCTTGGACATGCCTTTCAAAACCCAACTTAAATGCTCTTCCGACCCATGTTCCATGGTCACCACTTTTCTTTGGAGTTTTCCACGTGCCTCACAGAGACCCCATCAGTACTATGTCTCCCCCTGTCTCAGTGGCTTATGCACCTGAGTGACTGTCTCCCCACAAGACTGGTCATGACCGAATTCCCCCATCAATGAGAAGTGACTGGAAGAAGGTACCAAAGAGAACAGATTTTCCCAACAGCTCCCAGAGGCTGCAGCGCTCCCTTCCTTCCCAGCCATGTTCCCAGGCCAGGAGGCTTTTGCTCAGCATTCTTTTACCTTCCCTCTGCCACCATTTCAGACCAAGCTATGACACATAAGTCTCTCACAGGCTCATTTTTTTCTTTTCTCTGTTTTGGAGAATTCTGAGGTCTTAAGACTCCTCTCTCAAAGGTGGGAGGGTGCCTGGGGCTGCTCATTCAAATCATGAAAGAGACCAACTCAGCCCAGCTTCAGCTTTGGTGTTTTCATTTTGTGTAACAGAAACTCTGCCTCTTCACCCACCTCTTGCTCCCTACTGGGCAGACGGAGAGAGAAAAACAGATCGTTCATGGCCCATCCGCCCCACCAACGGCCCTGAGTCTGTTCTGAGCAAAGCTTCCCTCAGTGGCTTCCCTTCCTACCAGTATTTCAGGCTTGGCCGTTGGGGCTCTCTCTCTCGAGTTGAGTGAAGCGGGCGAGAACATCCCTTTCTCCCAAACCAGAGGTTGCCCTCCCTCCCCGCATCAAAGCCTGTGAGGCTAGCACCCCAAACCCAGGTCTGGGGGAAGACCCTCAGTGGTGGCCCAGAGTTGGTTCTCAGAGGCCCGTGGAGCCAGGGTGCACGGCCCTCCCTGACTCTCTGTTCAGTCATTTCAGGCCTTGAAGTGGTCTGAGGCTTGAAGTCAACCGTGGCGGGAGAATTTACACTATGGAAATTGGCAAGAACTACCAATCAGTGCCCCTCCTGCTCCAGGGGAGCAGGTTTCCCAACTTTTCCCAGCACCCCACGGGGACACACAGAGGTCATAGAGGTCTCCCTCACGGAGGTCCCACAGGGAGTCAGGAACCAGTCCTCAATGGGCGATGGCCTGCGTTCTGTGACTGTGGTAAGTGGCGGGGGGCGGGGGTCTGGGGAGTGGGATTGGGGAACAGTCTGCTGGGAGGAGAGGATGTCGGAAGAGATTTTTAAAAACTGAAATCAACTCAGAGTTGTTGATGTCATTCATTCATTCATTCATTCATTCCACAAACTTTCTGCTCATACCCCCAAAGCCTCTGAGATGGAGATGCAAGGATCCGGTCCCACCGGCCAGGCATTCCAGTCGTGGGTCAGGCAGCTACGTTAACCAATTTACAGAGGATCGCTGGGTCCACCTGGGGTTCTGGGTAGGCCAGGGGAGGGGGTAGGCAGAGTAAAGGCAAGAGGCTGTGGTGCGGTGGGAGGAGTGTGAGGACAGCACAGGGCGCACCAGTGAACCTTCACTTTTTAAAGGCAACCTCTTGCGGCTTTGAGGCTGCCGTGGTGCTTCATTTGCTGGTGAGAATGAACCATCCAGGAACTTGGCCTCTGTAGCCTCAGCCGGGTCTGACTTCATAGCCGAGATTTACACATGGGGTGTCTGGAGCTGGACGTACCCCATACCCCTCACAACCCTCTCAGAGCTTCTTTTGTAATCCCTCTGGTTAAGACCAAGTTTCGATCAGAGGACAGGCTTTTTAAAGGGATGAGTCATTGGCCAGGGCAGAAAACGTGAAGTGGGCTATGACTTCTCCAGGCTGGATGCCCCATTGTTGTCCCATTTCCTGTTGCCCACCCAGCCTTTAACCTGCACGCGGCGGGAGCCGAGCCAGAGGGATGTGGAGCATGCTTGCGTTTGTCCTACCCCGTACTGCATACCCTAACCTTCCCTTTGCTCCTAAGAGCACGGAGCTTCTGATCCCTGCTTAGCAGGCGAGAAAGGTAGAAAGCAGAGGGGGGACGAGGAGTGGAGGGTCCGGAGCCCTCTGAGGACTTTTCCCCTGAAGAAACAGGTCCCAGGGACCCTCACCCATCACCCCAAGCGGAGATGAAGACAGGGGCCATCCAGATCACCACCAACCCCAGACCTGCAGCCTTCTCCAGTCCTTACTGTTCTAGGAAGACACCATCTCTCCACCCCCACCTCCCCCTGTCTTTCCTGGTGCCAGTGGTCACCCCTTTCCCCAGCTCTGAAAGGTGCATCTGTTGTGCCTGGGAGAACAGGGTGGCTGATTCCCACCAGGACAGACCCTGATTAGTTGGGAGGCTCCCCCGTGCTTTCCATCCCCCTCCTCCACCTCCATTCCACAGGGTCAGGCTGGATGACCCCGTGCTGCTCTTTCCCACATGGGGAGGCTCACTCACCCAGGTCCATGACACTCTCTGGGCAGTTGAAACCACACAGGAAGGCTGTGCCGGGTCTTGAGCTCCCACTGTCTGGGGAGGAAGTGCTTTTAAGTTCTGAGAGGAGCCACCCTCTTCTCTGCCCCTCCTACCCCAGCTCCTTCCTCCAATCCGACCTCAACCACGGCCCCCACAGTGCCTTCTAGAACCAAGGGGTATGAGAAGGTGACAGTGACAGCTCACTCACTGGTCATAGGATCATGAATCATCAGGTTATTTATATTGAAAAAGCCCCCTGTGTAGCCCAGCAGTTAAGGATCCCAACCCAAGGCAGGAGAATTTGGGCCAGTTATTGATTGGACACATGTTTAAGCCTGAATACCCCGGGCCAGAGCATCAGAGGTGAACGAGGGATTCAGGGTCACAGAAAACTACATTTCCCAAACCACTGTGTCCTCCAGCTTCTCAGGTAGATTTGGCCAGTGGGAGGAACTGACAGATGATGGAAGGTAGAGGAGAAGGGGGATATCAGAATGTTTCGGACAGCTTTATTGAGATAGAACTCACATTTACATATATATAATTCACCTTTTTAAAGTGTACCAGTCAATGGTTTTGTATATTCACAGAGTTGTGCAAACATTACCACCATCAATTTTAGAAGATTTTTTAATTACTTCTTCCCATTTGTTAGCAATGACTCCCCATCTCCCCTCCAACCCTGTCCCCAGGCCCTGGTCGCCACCACCAATCTTTCTCTCTCTATCGATTTGCCTTTTGTAGACACTTTGCATCAATAGATTTATATATATGGCCTTTATGTCTGGCTTCTTTCACTTATCATCCTGTTTTAAAGGTTCATCCTTGTTATAGGTTAATCCACATCTCATAGCCTCATTGCTTTTCATGGCCTATTAATATTCCATCGTATGGATATACCACATTTGGTTTATCTGTTATCAGTTCAACATTTGGATGGTTTCTACTTTGTGGCTCTTATGAATCATGCTGCTATGAACAGTCATGTACAAATTTTTGTGTGGACAAATGTTTTTATTTCTCTTGGGTACATACCTAGGAGTGGAATTGCCGGGTCATATGGTAATTCCATGTTTAATGGTTTTATTTATTTATTTATTTATTTATTTATTTATTTATGAGGGAGAGCACACCTAAGGGTGGAGGGGAGGGGCAGTGATAGAGGGAGAGAGAAAATCTCAAGCAGACTTCACACTGAGCACAGAGCCTGGCATAGGGCTTTATCTCATGACCCCTGAGATCATGACCTGAGACGAAATTAAGAGTTAGATGCTTAACTGACTGAGCCATCCAGGTGCCCCCAATGTTTAACATTTTGAAGAACTGTCAAGCTATTTCCCAAAGTGGCCTCATGATTTTATATTCTCATACACAATATATAATATGGTTCAATATATGAAGGATCCTTGAAAAAACCTGTTATTGTCTCTTTGATTCTAGTTTTCTGGTGGTTATGAGATGGTATCTCATTGTGGTTTTGATTTGCACTACCCTAATGATGTTGAGCACATTTTCATGTGCTTATTGACCATTGCAATATATTATTTGAAGAAACATCTATTTAAGTCATTTTCCCAGGATGCCTGGGTGGCTCAGTTGGTTAAGCATCTGCCTTCTGCTCAGGTCATGATCCTGGAATCCCAGAATCGAGTCCTGCGCCGGGCCACCTGCTCAGCAGGGAGTCTGCTTCTCCCTCTGCCCTTCACCCCACTCGTGCTCTCTCTCACTCTCTCTCTCTTAAATGATAAAAATAAATAAGATCTTTAAAAATAAATAAATAATTTGCCCATTTTAAAATTGGGTTTTTTTTTTATTGTGAATTTTAAGAGTTCCTTATTTATTCTAGACACAAGTCCTTTATCAGATACAGTACTTGTAAATATTTTCCTCCATTCTGTGGACTATCTTTTCACCTTCTTGATGGTGCTCTCTGACTTTAAAGCAAACAACTTTAAAATTTTAAGGCCCGGGTACCTGGGTGGCTCAGTGGGTTAAGCCGCTGCCTTCGGCTCAGGTTATGATCTCAGGGTCCTGGGATCGAGTTCCACATCGGGCTCTCTGCTCAGCAGGGAGCCTGCTTCCCTCTCTCTCTCTGCCTACTTCTCTGTCTACTTGTGATCTCTCTCTGTCAAATAAATAAATAAAATCTTTAAAAAAAATTTTAGGGCCCAATTTATTTATTTTCTTTCATCACTTGCGCTTTTGGCATTCTATCTAAAAATCCATTGCCTAAATCAAGTTCAAGAAGCTTTAATTAATTCTTATGTTTTCTTCTGAGAGTTTTATACTTCTAGTTTTTTTTTTTTTTAAGATCTTATTTATTTACTTGACAGAGAGAGATCACAAGTAGGCAGAGAGGCAGGCAGAGAGAGAGGGAGAAGCAGGTTCCCTGCCGAGCAGAGAGCCCAATGCAGGGCTTGATCCCAGGACCCTGAGATCATGACCCCGGCCGAAAGCAGAGGTTTAACCCACTGAGCCACCCAGGCGCCCCTATACTTCTAGTTTTGACATTTAGTTCTGATCCATTTTGAGTTAATTTCTGGTATCATGTTCCCTTCTATTCCCCAAATGTTGGAGTTTGTTAAATGCTTTTTCTGTGTCCACTTTAGTTTTTTTGTGCTTTGTTCTAATAAATATAGAAAATATGTAGATTAATTTTTGTATCTTGAGCCAACCTTGAATTCCTGGGGTAATCACTGGGTCATGGTGTATAATCTTTTTTTATATGTTGCTGGATTGGGGTGTTAATATTTTGTTGAGGATTTTGCTTCTATATTTATAAGTGATAATTGTAGTTTTCTTTTTTTTTTTTAAACTTTTTAAAAAAGATTTTGTTTGAGAGAGAGAGAGAGTGAGTGCATGAGTGTGGGGAGGGACAGAGGAAGAAGCAGACTCCCTGCTGAGCAGGAAAGCTTGATCCTAGGACCCTGGGAAGATGACCTGAGCCAAAGGCAGTGCTTAACTGACTGAGCCACTCAGGTGTCCCTGTAGTTTTATTTTCTTGCGACATCTTTGTGTAGTTGGGGTATCATTATAAGTGTAATTAAAGATCTGTCAATTTTGAAAATCTTTTCAACATACTAATTTTTGGTTTTATTGGTTTTCCTTACTTTTTCCTATTCTCTATTTCATTTGGTTCCATTCTTATCTTTATTATTTCTTTCCTTCTGCTTGATTCAGGTTTAGTTTAGTCTTTTTTTTTTCCTGATTTCTTAAGATGAAAGGTTATGTTCTTTATATGAGATCTTTCTTCTTTTTTTCCCAATATAAGCATTTACAGCTATAAATTTCCAAGTACGCACTTAGCTAAAACCCGTAGGTGTTGATATGTTGTTTTCATTTTCTTTTTTTTTTAAGATTAGTTATTTATTTATTTGACAGAGAGAGAGACCACAAGTAGGCAGAGAGGCAGGCAGAGAGAGAGGGGGAAGCAGGCTCCCCACTGAGCAGAGAGCCCGATGCGGTGCTCGATCCCAGGACATGAGATCATGACCCAAGCCGAAGGCAGAGGCTCAACCCACTGAGCCACCCAGGTGCCCCTGTGTTTTCATTTTCATTAATCTCAAAGTATTTTCTAATTTTCCTTGTGAGTTCTTAGGCCCATTGATTATTTAAGAGTATGCTCTTTAATTTCCATGTATCTGTGGGTTCTTAAAATTTCCTTCTGTTATTGATTGTGGTCAGAGACTATACTTTGTATGATTTCAATTCTTTTACATTTCCTGAGATTCATTTCATATCCTAACATGAGGTCTGTCTTGGAGAATGTTCCATGTGCACCTTGGAAGAGGTCTTGTTGGGGGAAGTAGTCTGTAGTATCTGTCAGGTCCACTTCATTTATAATGTTGTTCAAATTTTCTGTTTCCTTATTGATTTACTGCCATGTTGTTATGTCCACTATTGAAAGTAGGATATTGAAGTCTCCAACCAGGATTGTTGAATTGTGTATTTCTCCCTTCAGTTCTGTCAGTGTTTGCTTCATGTGTCTTTGGGCTTTCCTTTTTAGGATCATATATGTTTATTTCTGATAAAAGGGTCAGTTCATCAATTATAAACTCTTTTTATCATTATAAAATGTTCTTTGTCCCTATAATCAATTTTTGTCTTAAAGTCTATTTTGTCTGATATTAGTATAGCCTTTCAAACTCCTCTTTGGGTGTTGTTTGCACGGTCTACCTTTTTCCATCCCTAGGATGTTTCCTTCTCTGCTCCTAGAGGCATCCTCAGCAGTGGCTCCCTGTCTGTGATTCTAGAGTCCATCAGCCAGGCCCTGCCTCTGTGGGGCCAGCACCTGGACTCTAGCTCCTGCCCTAGTTTCTGGGCCCTGGTAATACTACTTTCTCCGTATGTCCCTCCAGCTCTGGGGATACTGGCAACTTCCTGCTGTTATTAATCTCTGGGTGGCCTCACCATGCACTGTTTGACTTCTCAGCTCTTCCATCACCTGGATAACTGGTTCCCTATATTAAATTGATTTTGTTTCAAATACCTAGAGTGACTCTTGTTTGCTTCAGCCCTGACTGATACGAGGTGATTCCAGTCCCCAAAGAATTTAAGGTTCAGAAGAAATTAAGGTTAAATTATACATTCTCTACAGTTAGGACCAAGACCAAACATGACATGATGCTTTACCTAAAATAAGGGAACGAAATCCCAGATTGCACAGGGCAGGAAGGCAGATGGACAAGGAGATAGAATACGGTTTCTTCTCCCCAGATGATGGACATTCTGTTGGGGTGTAGTGCAGTGAGCTTAGCTCCCTGTATGATCTTGGGCAAGTTGCTTCCCTTCTCCGGGCCTTGGTTTTCTCAAGTGTAAAGGGGGAGGCTGGGCTGCCTAGCAGACACCTAAGCTTTGGCATAGTGTAGGGCTTTCTTGTGATTGAAGTGTAGGGCTTTCTTGTGACATCCTGCTTATGGCTCAACCGTTTGTGTTATCCCAAATTCCCCAAATGGAAGCATGAGAAGCCCTCACCGGACCTTCCTTTCAGCCCAAAGATTTTGACTATTTTCATCACTGGCATTTGGAGCCCATTTGCTTTTAGGGATATAGGAAATCTCTTGAACTAGGTGGAACGGACTCTCAGGGATTATATCTGGGCAGGGTGTTGGTAAGGAAGGGCAGGACAACTTCAGTTTGGAATTCTTCCAGAAGCTTCCTCCTGTAGCCCTTTTCCACGTACCAGATGCTTCTAAGAAAAAATAAACTTAGAGGTAGAAGACCTGTGTTCCAGCCTTGCCTTGGCTATAACTCACTCTGTGACTTTGGGCAAGTCACTTCCTCTCTCTGGTTCTTGGCCGCCCTTCTGAAAATCATGGAATTGGACCACATACAGTCCAGACTCTCTTTTCAGGATAGTTCTTGTTATCCTCAGGAATTTTCTTTGGTTCTCTAGTTGGTGTAGGCCCCCATAGAAGGTCCACAAATATACTGGGAAGGATGGGAGAATTTTGTGGCAGAAGCAGCATGTTGTTGGGGTAGAGGGATAAGAGGCTGCTGATTCCGGTCTCCTTAGCAGCTTCTGCCTGATGCTAAGTGGTGGTGCTCCCTCCAAATCCTTTTCTTCCTCTGACTTTCCTGCCTGAACCTTCAACTCTGGCTGTATGGACATTGCATGTTGTTGCCTGGGAACCCTCAGTTTCAGTTTCCTAGCTGGTCTCTGAGCAAGACCATGGGGATTCCCTAGTATTTTTCAACACTGATTGTGAGCTTTCCTTCTTCATGGTGGCATGCAGTCAGTGACTCTTCGCTGTGAATGAATTTTTTATGGAAGGTACGGTATAGGAGGAACCCAGGATGACTTTCCACGTCCCATCCCATCCATGGAGGCCCAGGATGGCCCACTTCTACTGCCCTTTCTTCTCTGAACTTCCATAGCACTTTACTCTGGGGACACCCAAATTGGCATGTGAACTATTTTCTATTCTGGAGTGGACTTTATGCTCCGTGAACACAAAATTGTGCTGTGTACTTTTCCAGGTTGTCTTTGTGTTGCCTCTAACAATGCAGTGATGATAGAAAAAAAAAAAAGAACGAGAGAGAAATTTTTTATGTAGTTTGGTATAGTTCAGTAATAGTTCAATAATGGGTCCCCTGGGTGATGTCCTCTCTCATGGAAGGTTCTGCCCCATCCCACTTGTTATGGAGCATGTGTTGTATGTCTAGCAAGAGACTTGAAGCCAGCCTCTTGAGACTGCTGCCTCTTTTCTTCTGGAGAATAAATTTTTTTAAAGATTTATTTATTTATTTGAGAGCAAGGGAGAGGTGGAGAGAGGAGGAGCAGAGGGAGAGAGAGAGAGTTTCCAGCAGACTCCTTGCTGAGTACGGAGCCCGATTCCAGGCTCGATCTCACGACCCTGAGATCATGACCTGAGCTGAAATCAAGAGTCAGACGCTTAACTGACTGAGCTGCCCAGGTGCCTCCCCACCATTTTTTCCTTCTGGAGAATCTTAGAAGTCAACACAGGGACTCCCCTTACTGATGCTCAGGGGCTCATGGGAGTGGGCTCTATTGTGTTGAAGCTGTGCCAAGGATGTGCTTAGTCTTATGAGTGAAGGTGAGCCCTTCGAGTCTATGTTCTCCATTGGGACTACCGTGTATACTCCGAAGTGTCCATACAAAGGACATGGCCATAAGAGAAGCAGTTGCACTGGGTTTGCTTATATCCAGAGCATCTTTGGACCACTAGGTCTTTGGTCTTTTAAAGACTGATTGCCTCACACAAATGGAGGCTGTTTGACACTGAATACCTGATAAGCAGGTGCCTAACAAACATTTAATTGATAAATAAAGTGACTTTCCTGAGATGCCAGCCCTCCCTCCACCTCTTTCTTGGGATCCCCTTTCTTCCTTTTAAATTGACTTTGGTGGGAGTTGACTGTAGACGCTGCTGGTCTCAGCAGCAGCTTGAATAGGACCCGTATTATGGCAGAGCAGAGAACACTTTGCTCCCAGGGAATAGGCCGCAGGACATCTGTTTTGGTTCCGCAGTGACTTAATTGATTTATTTTACAAATATATCTGACAGGCACTCATGTGTCAGGCATGGCTCTGGACTCTACGAATACAAGGGTGACACCCATGGTCTCTGGGCTTTCCTAGCTCACTTGGGGGCATGGTGGGTGTATTAGTCAGCTCAGGCTGACAACATACCAAGATTGGGTGGCTTAAACAACAGAAATGTATTTATCACAGCCTGGAGCCTGGAAGTTACAGATCAGGGTCCAACACACCCAGGGTCAGCCTCTCTTCCTGGCTTGTAGATGGCTACCTTCTTGCTATGCCCTCACTTGGCCTTTTCTCAGTTCATGCAAAGGGGTGAGGAGAGAGGAGGAGAGAGAGAGAGGCCTCTGATATCTCTTCTTATAAGGACATTAATCCTATTGGATCAGAGCCCCTCTCTTTTGACCTTATTTAACCTTAATGACGGCCTTGAGAGACTCCAATTCCAAATGTTTCCACCCTGGGGGGTTAGGGTTTCAACATATGGATTATGGAGGGACACAAATGTTTATTCCATTACAGTGGGGAAGATGGAAAAATAAAGAGGCAGTTTAAAAATATAAGCACTAAAAGTATAAAAACATGCATGAGAAGGTATACAGTCAACTCAACATGGGAAGAGAAAAGGATGCAAATAGAGAGGTATGCAGTAATATAAGAGTATTGTTCTTTATACCTTCATGTAGTAAACATTTCATAATATTTAAACAAGTAATGGAAGACAGAATATAGTACAAGTGGGGATGGGGGTGGGGCAAGCGCAAGATGCAGCAGGAGCATGTAGGGGAGGCCATGAGAAAAAGTGTCATCTCAGAGCAGTAGGAGCAACCCGGGTAAGAGTGGAGGATAGTGGCGAGCTGTCAGGACAAAGTGCAAGGCCAGAAGTGCTGCCCAGCAACCTTAAACAAGTCGCTTACTTTCTCAGAATTACTCTGTTCAGGAGTTCAGGATACTGGGAGAACCCCATTGTTGAACTTGGCCTTCTTGCCGGGCAGATGTAGCCTGTGGGTCGATTTCTGGCCTGTTACCCAAGCAGTGGGAGGTTGTGTTTGGCACATGAGACATTTTTTGCTTTTGCTGTGTCTTCAGAGCGAATCTCTCTTTGCCGTTGTGATGTGTCAACATATGGTGTCCAAAGCATTTCCTAGAATTGACTGTTCTCTGCTCGTCTGCTTGTCCATTTGTCCGTCCATCCACTCATCCAATATCCATTTACTGAGCTCCTGCTCTGCCAGGTATTGGGTCAAGTGCTAGGACTTGAAGGCCCAATAAGCCATGGCCAACTAATGACCACAGAGCATGCCAACTAATGGAAAATAGTAAGCCTCCACATTTGTATAGGGCTTCCATATTCCTAAGCCCAATCTTGGATCATATCCATGTAACCTTCATGGTTGCTCTGTTTGCTGGGTTTCAGTTTTCTGATTGAGAAAACTGAGAGTTCAAAGAGAAGAAGTGACTTGACCTTTGACTCCAAGCTAAGGGGCTTTTCCCTTCATACCAGGTTGACACTAGGCATGACCTGAAGGACTCAGGCCATGGCTGTCCCCTCCTTGCTTGGAAAAGATGCCCTCAGACAAGGCTTCCTGCACCCTGTCCCCTTCTCTGAGAATGTGCGCTCTGCTTTTGGGGGAAGTCCTACCGATGAACGGAGGTTTCTGAGAAGAAGCAGGGAAGAAGATCTGGACAAAACCTTCCTAGTTATTCAGTTCAACCACCCACTGATGACTTGCTGGCCTAGAGGGTAAAGAATAACGTAGCTGAACTGTTTCTGTCTGGAAAGCCCTGAACATGGTCTTACTGTTTCTTACCAGTTCTTGGACCCACCTCGTATCCTTTTAATGAACTCCTTTTTCTCAATCAATTAGCTAAGGTTGTGTTTCCCAACTAAGAACCTAGGCTGCTAGAATTTGTAAAGAGCGATGTACTGTTTACTGATGTGACCCATCTGGTCTTCTCAAGACAAACAGGGTTCATATGTAAATTCTGTCAACAAACTGGAAAAATACTGATTTTTCAAGGTAAGCTTCTAAAGGCCTCTGTTTGACAAACTGGTCTTATCATGTATATTAAATAAGACATGCAGAATGGATGATATTGACTGAAGACAGAATCCAGAAGAAATTAAAAAAACCAAAGGCATGTCTGAAAATAGTATTAAAAAGTCTGGATTGCCTTCTCTCCTGGCTGAAATCTCTCAAAAACGTTGATGAAAGCACACTTATCTTTGTCAAGCTTGGGCGTGAGCTGAGACATCAGATCACAAAATAAGATGGGAAGAGTGCAGGGGCAGAGAAGACTGAGCAGGAGTGTGGCAGGAGACAAGGTCAGTGTAGGTGACACTAATGGGTAGTATATTTGAAAGTCCCTAAGAGAGTGAATCTTAAGAGTTCTTATCACCAGAAAAAAATTCTTGTATCTACAAGATGACATGTGAACTAATTGTGATAATAATTTCACATTTCTAATAAATGCAGAAATCAAGTCATGATGCTGTGTACCTTGAACTTAATACAGGGCTGTATGTCCATTCTATCTCAGTAAGACTAGAAAAAAATGTTAAAAAAAAAAAAGCAATAAAATACCCTACCGTAAACTCACCCTCCCTGCTATCATAGGGAAGAACAGAGATCTTCTCTGCAAGGTGAGATCTGGAGAGATCCAGCAGAAGGAAGCACACCTTGAGTCCCCTGGAGGGAGCCAGATAAGCAGAAACTCAGTCCTGTATTACTTGCAGCTGGAGCCCTTGTCAAAGTACGCATTTCTTGGCTCTACCCCGAGGGTCCTACGGCTTCCTGTCCCTCTGGGCAAATAGATCAAGTCCAAGATGGTACCACTTATTCCTCCCTCCACCTCCAATCCCTGTTTTATTTTACTTGGGAACAATCTATTCCCATGTGAAAGTCCAGGGTAGTGGGCTTGGTATTGATTTAGGGTTCCAGCCAGATAAGGATGCCCTAAATTTGAGAAAGGTTCTGCTTTGAACTTACCTAGAATTTTGTAATTTGAACCTCTAAAGAAGAAGCTCTCTTAATTCCAGGGTGTGTGTATATTTCCTGTTGGTTGCTCAGTGTTAAGAATTCTATTTGGAGAGAGGCTGTCATTTTTTTAGGGCGTAGGGCCTTTGAAGGTCTTTATCAGGTGTTGGGTCACTACAAAGGAAAGGAGCCACAGGGTGAGGTGAGGAGCTGTCGGGCGGCAGGCGGAAGGAGGTAGCTCTCCAGGAGGAGGATAAGGGAAGGAGGGATGGGCACAGACTAGCATGAGGCCTCAGGTCACCCAGACACCTGTTGCCATGGCCCGGTGGCGGTTTCCTGCCGCTTGCGAGGACACGCGTGCACAGAGAACACAATGGGTTTGTCTTAACAAGAAGATGCTTCCTGTTTTGCCACCTGGTTCAGTGCCGAGAGGAAGAGTTTATGGGTCTGTGTTTTTCATGTCACTGAGCTCTGTTAGGGAAGGAGTGGGGGCAGGTGAGGCTGAGGGTCTGAGGAAAGGTGAAAGGGAAAGCAGGCGAGCCATTTGTCCTTCTAGAATGGCTCAGAGAAACCTCATACCATTCTAGTTTCAGCCAGTGGTGGGGGGGAAGTGATGGCCACACTGCCCTCCTGTCCCAACAGCTCCATGCCAGGGCCCCTGCGCGCACCTGACGGTTACCCAGAATCTCCTTGGCTTTTTTGGTCCCTTACCGAGAGACTTCTGCAGTAACCTTTATCGTGGTGAGGAGGCAAGAACAGCTGGAAACTTGGACTGAAATAGCCTCTGTGGTGAAAGCAGAGGCCGGAAAAGGTGATGCTGATCTCAGGGTGAGTGATGAATGAGAAATCCCGCACGCCTCAGCCTCCCCCCTACGCCAGACGGAGTCCACCACTGGGCTAATCCTACATATTTCACAGTACAGTGTGTACATTTTATTTTACTTAAGTTTTATCAATTAATTAAATTTAGTTACATTTAATCAATTAGGTAATTTTTAAAGATTTTATTTATTTGAGAGAGAAAGAGTGGGCGTGTGCGCACGTGTGAGAGAAAGAGAGAATGAATGGGAGTGGGGAGGGAGAGAGGGAGAGGGAGAAGCAGACTCCACTGAGCAGGGAGCCTGATGCGGGGATCCATCCCAGGACCCCAGGATCATGACCTGAGCCGAAGGCAGATGCTTAACTGACTCAGCCACCCAGGCACCACTAATTAATTAAAGTGTGTGAGAAGGTAAGCTTTATTTCTACTCTCAAACTCTTCCAACTTTGCATGAAGTCCTTCTTCATCTCTACCTTGGAGATGGCAGAAATTGTAATAAGTGATGCACTGCCATGCACAACACAGTGAATTTTAGCGTTCCCCCCACCACACACACTTTGGGAGAACAGAGGTCACACTATACTTTTTTGGAGACACCCCAAAGGTTGTCTTGCACTTTGATCCAGAAAGGATTTGGTTCAATTTCTTACTGCCTTAGGATACTAAAAGGCACATAAAGTTTGGTTGCTCAGCCCCTCTGGGCTGGGGTGGGGAGAAGGTGGACAGGGAGATGGTCTGGGACAGAAGGGCAGACCATGGAGGTGAGCTGAAGTTCTTGTCGACAGAGAGAGTTGATCCTAGGTGGCTGCTGGTGTGGCTGAGGTCCGCCTGAGTGCTCAGGCTGGGTGGATGCTGGCCTGGTGGTCCTGCTCAATCCACCAGCTCACTGCCCCGGAACCATGGCTGGATCTCCCTCTGGGCCCCCTCCATGGAGTCGCTGGCACAAATGAGCTTCTTGCTGATGTGGATGCTGAAGTCCCTCCTGATGGTGCCGGGGACAGCCTCAGCAGAGTCAGTGTGGCCTAGTCCTAACGTGGCCCTTGAGGAGTAGACCACACTGGGGCCTTCCCAGACCATGACTGCCACTGGCCAGAGCTCATGTAGGTGATGGGGGCCGGGTAGAAGGGCTTCCTCTGCAGGTCCTGGTAGTGCTTGGCAAGAACTCTGGTGCCTGCAGCATCTTCATCCCCACCAGCCTCTCAAAGCACTGGATCCCCCCCCGCAACAAGCCACTGCTCTACCCCATTTGGCTTCACTGCAGCCAGGGTCTGCCCCCATATTCAGGAGCTAGGGCATGTGAGCAGGTTCAGGCCCGGGGCCAAGAGCCACTCAGCAGCCCAGGCTCTGTGGTGTGTTCCAAGAGGCTGCTCATGATCTCCCACCTGGGGGTTGCTGGCTGAGCACCTAGAGTTTGTACATTTTGTTATTAGAAAGCCCAGTGTCTATATGCTTGTTTAGCTCAAGATCATCTGTTGTGATGGAAGAGTATGGGGTTCCAGTCTGTGCTTGGCTAGCCAGGTTTCCAGGAGGCCCTCTCTTGTTTCCTCCTCTGGGGACTGAACCAGATAATCTTGGATGTCCTCTCTAGTCTCACAATTGGGAGATTCCGTTGATCGTATCCAGGAAGGGTGGTGAGGTTCAGAGAAGCTTAGTTTATGAACATTTAGGAAATCCTAGTAGAGCTCTGGTCAGCAAGAAAACACAGGAGGAGTCTTGAAACCATCCACACAGTTGTTGAAGGAGACCATCTCCTCCCTCCTCTTCTTGTACCCTCGCCACGGCATGCAAAGCCCTTCTCAACAAGGCTCATTCACCACCTCCGGCTTCAGTCTCTGACTCCCACCTGTACCCAGCCATTCTGGGCCAACTTTGGGTTCCCCTAAAGCACGGTGCACATTCATTCTTCTGGACTCTTCTACATGCTCTTCTCCCCAGGAGAGAAGGCTCTTTCTCCTGTTAGACTCCAGCTCATCATTCAAGAACCAGCTCCAGTAGCCCTCAGTTCCTGCAGAATTTCTGATGCCGCCAGCCCAGAGCACACCATTCATATCTGACGCCCACAGCATGCTCTTCGCACTCCTGTGATAACACCTCTCAGTCTAATATTTATTCTAGGCACGTATGCATTTTTCCTCTCTGCGTCAGGTTACAACTCAGTGGCACCTTGTTTATTTCTTAGATGCTTAACCCAGCACCTGGCATATTCTCCGTGCTCAGACCAGTAGATATGAAATCAAACCGAAGCACTTTCTTAGGAGTCGCCTAGAGCTCATGAAATAGTGGCCACTCTTCTGTACAGCTAGGAAGGAGATGGGCAGAGGAGGGAAGCGTAATGGGCCTATCTCCACCTAACTGCATGGCCATCCGCCCCCCCTCCCCCGCCCCCTCCAACGGTTAGTGTCAGCTTTGGCTTCTGAATAAAACTCATGGGGTCCCCACTCTGGGAACTCTTCCAGACTGATAAGGCAGGTCAGCAATTTTAAGGATCTTACCTACTGTTTGAGGAAGGAAGAGAGCTGATACTCAGACTCTTCTACATGCCAGACCCGGCGTCACCGCATTTAATCTTCTAAGAATCTTATGAGGTAAGTACTCTGATGCCCATTCTACAGATGAGGAAAGAGAAACTCGGAGAAGTTAAGGACTTTCCCAAAGGGGACTGACAGCCAGTAGCAGAGAGCAAGGAATGGAACTCCCCCATCCATCCTCTTTCCCCTAAGCAACACTAGCTGGTAACCGGAAACCCAACTTCATAACCACCGAAAGCCCCGAATTCGAACGCCTTTGAAGCCAACAAACCAGCAGAAGAGGAATCCCCTTACAGACTGGGTATCCTTTCCGAAGCCGGCTTCACGAGCGTTTCTGATTGGTGGAGGGTAGGTCACGTGCTCGCGTCCTAGCCTCAAGGGAGCTTGGGAGTTGGAGTTCTTGATTTCTCAGGAAGGCAAGATTGTAAGGGAATTTCCTCCAGAAAGGCCATTCATAAGGTGATGGGCATCTACAAATATGACAGATGTTCACGATACTGACTCAACCCTAAATGTCACAGAACAGGAAGTTATTTTAGATGCCCAAACAAATTTGCTCTTTCAAATCCTGCTCCTTCCTTAAAATGTGGTTTTAAGGAAGAATTTTTATTACATAATTTTGGGGGTTATAAGTTACGTACGTTAAAAGTTCACCTCGTTTAGTCTACATGTCTAAGGGTTTTTATAAATGCAGACAGTTGTGTAACCACTACTGCAAGCAAGATAGAGTATACAACTGTCTCATCGCCCCCTGTAGTTTTTGAAGCAAAGACCTTTTAAGCAAAGAACAAAAAATAGAGCTGAAGAGATTTTATGTGTAAATATCAACATAGACAGGCCGAGTCTCCCCCTCCTTGGCTCCTGGCCCAGGGGTAGAGAGACAAAGTTTACCGCAAAAAGACTGAAATGGTCCAAAGTATCATCTCCTTTCAAATGTCAGGTTTAGGGTTTAATGCAAGACAATGGATGAGGTTAACTGTTGTGGTTCTAGCTCACTGCACGAATGCCTGCTTAGTTTGACAGGCAAACAACACCTTGAACAAACGCATAGCTTCCCACAGATCCGGGCGGAGGGAGGCCCGTGTCTGACCTTCCGACTGCACTCTTTGGCAGGCGAACGATGGACACATGGTGCATCTGTGTCCCCACTTCTGCATCATGTTCCAGGTCACAGGATCCAGAAGACCCTGGGTTTAAGAGGTGGCCAAAGGCTGGCATTGTGTAAGGGTGGTGGTGTAGACGTAGCTTAGATGTGCTGGCAGAAGAGGAAGGGAGCGAACAGCAGGCCTGGGCTGGGGGCTGGAAGGAAGCTCTCCATGGAGTCCAGGGATTCTAAATTTGAACATGGCCTTTTAGGTCACTATAAAATATACTTTTCATTATGGAGACATAGATTCTCAAAATAGGATAGAACCTATTTTATTTAACAGTTTTTAGCTTGATTTATAGCATAAATATCTGGGCATGTGGTATGTAGTCCTCTGTTGATGGGTACGCTTGCCCGGGCCCTGCATGTGTTCGAGACAGGCCTAAATGAATGCGTTGAGATTCCTCAGAGATAGTTACCAAAGCTTCCTGCAGTCCAGGCTTCCTGATGGTAGCCCTGTACCCCTCTCCCGGGGAGGTGAGAGAGGAAGAGAATGCGCAAACATTTTTAGACATTAACCATGTGCTTGAATCTGACCAGGGCCCGACTACCCTCACCGGTGGGAGGGTAGAGGGGGGACCCCTTATGTTTCCAGAACCTTCTCTGGGTTGACCCTACCCTAGGGCAAGGAGAGTGCGAACATTCAGGCTGTGGAGCCAGGGAAAGAAAGGGAGGCGGGGAGGGTTCTGCACAAAATCTTAGGCTTTAAGTCATTCCGGATTTCAAATCCAGGCCCCCCTATGAGCTGATGGTTTGATTCTTTTTTTTTTTTAAAGACTTTATTTATGTATTTGACAGACAGAGATCACAAGTAGGCAGAGAGGCAGGCAGAGAGAGAGGAGGAACCAGGCTCTCTGAGGAGCAGAGAGCCTGACGAGGGGCTTGATCCCAGCACCCTGGGATCATGACCTGAGCTGAAGGCAGAGGCTTTAACCCACTGAGCCACCCAGGCGCCCCTGATTGTTTGATTCTGACAGAGCCGTGTGACTACCTGGAACCTCAGTTTCAGCACCTGCGAAGGTCTGATCGCTCACAGAGTTTCCCCTGAGTCTCTGGGAGGATGACCTGAAGCAGAGCCAGGGAGTCACGGTGCCCAGAGCAGGTCCTCTACAGCGCTCCGTCTCCTCTCTCCTTCCTCTTATTGGCTGAATCACTGAGCCCCTTTTGGCATTCTGTAGGTCTCTACAGCTGAGAAATCTAAAAATAACCTTGAATTATGGTGGGTTTAGCCTTGAGGTCTCTGACAAGCACTTCTGTGTAAATAGCAGAAGTGAAAAAAAAAAAGCCATTTTATTTCTAGTATTTGAAACTCAAGTTAAAGAACTCTCATCCTGTGGGCAACTCATAGTGGAGGGATGGGGGTGGTAAGGGCACAGAGTTGGTATTTTTTCATGTTGTTTTTGTTTTTGTTCTGTGATGATATGTGGGACTCTCCAGGGACATGTGTCACAGAGCTATACGGAGAAGGGGGAGGTGAAGGCAAGGCAGGTGGGAAATTTCTGTGTCTGACGTTATAGGACAGAATCGGGGAAAGGGGGAGTGTAGGTCAAGGAGTGGAAAAGGGGATCTCACACTCAAAGGTCCTGTGGCTTTCATGCCCTTCATACCTCTGGCTTCAGGTCACGATTGAGCAAGTTTCCTAATTCCTTTTTCAGTGAGCTTCTGAAGAAAGACCATCTTTGGGGACTTGCCTTATTCCTGAAATGCCAGTATGTCTGAAACTTAAAGTGGGCGGGTGTAGGGGTGCCTAGGGGTTCAGTCAGTTGAGTGTTCCGACTCTTAGGGTTTGGGCTCGGGCCATGATCTCAGGGTGGTGAGATCAAACCTGGCATTGGGCTCCACACTCAGCAGGGAGAGGGGGTCTGCTTCTCTCTCTCCCTCTCCCTCTTCCCCTCTCCCTGCCCATGCACACACACTCTCTCTCTCCTATCAATCAATCAATCAATCAATCAATCTTTTAAAAAGAAGTGTGTGCTTGTGGGTCACAGAGACTCATGAAAAGAGAAAACGAGAGGTCAGCTTACTTGACTATGGCCTACATATGGCCAAGAATCACCAGTTCTTCATCTTATTGTTATTTTTAACAAAATGCTTTCCCTCTCCTCAGATCTAATGTTCACTCTTTTCTATAATCCATGTTTTATAGGCTTGGAGAGATGAAGTGGATTGCCCCATGGTCCTGGGAGGAAGGGCCAGGGTTTGTGTTGGCTGCCTCCTTCTTTATACAGGCCTGGCACTGGCCATCCGAGAATGGCTCAGGACCTGAGACCTGGGCTATCCGGGTCACCGAAACCTCTGCCCTATGACCTTGACTTCTGCAGCTCTTTTAAAAAAATGGACATAATGACATTCGATGCCAATATTGTTTTTTTAAAAGGAGTAACCCAAATAAATGTACACCATACCATGCCTGATACTGCATTGATCTAGAACTCTCTGAAGGTGACAGTGGACAACCAGGCCATCTCCTGTTCCCACTGCAGTTAACTGGAGGGGAGGGATTTAAGTGACAATAAGAGGCTATGGGATAGATACAAGGGGGAGTTTCCTGATTGTAGGGGGTTGTAAGAGCCACCGAAGGGTGGAAGTGATGCCTCTCCAGTTCCTGAGCCTCCAGCACCTGTCAGTGTTTGCCAAATACCACCACCTCCCTCCTCTTGCTGGTGTCAATATTCATCCTTCCAGGGGGTGCCTGAGTGGCTCAGTGGGTTAAGCCTCTGCCTTCGGCTCAGGTCATGATCCCAGGGTGCTAGGATTGAGCCCCGCATCGGGCTCTCTGCTCAGCAGGGAGCCTGCTTCTCCCTCTTTCTCTGCCTACCTCTCTGCCTACTTGTGATTTCTGTCAAGTAAATAAGCAAAACATTTTTTAAAAATTCATCCTTCTGGAGCCAGCTCAAATGCCACCCCCACCCCACGCCAGACTTCCCAGCATCCCCATGAAGAACTAGGATCTGTTCTTCCCTGCTCCGCAGTGTGACTGTGGTACTTCTATTTAGCAAGCATGCTGTTTGCCTCGACTGAAAGCCAACCCCTTGAACTCCTCCTCACCCTGAGTGCTCGGGGGAGGCAGAATGTGTTGCATTCATCCTGATGACCAATATCTTAGGCGGTGCCTGGCACACGGTCCTCCCCAAAGGAACGCTGGACTTCACTGTGAGTTGCCTGTCGGTGGTTTTTAATTTTTTAAAAACTTGGTTAAATTTGAAAACTCAATCCCCAATGCCAGCATGCACATAAAAATAAGGACTCTCATGCTCTCTTGGTAGGAATGTGAACAGGTTTGACTTTTCTGGACAGTGATTTGAATTACTTTAAATGTATATGCCTTTTGACCATATAATTTTCTTCTATTTTCTCTTCCCTTCCCTCCCCGCCCCCACCGCACCGTCTCCCTAAGGGGTTCGTGAAGGCCTTTTCATAAAGATATTGTTTATGTTCCTAGTGATTTTTTTAAGCAATCGCGAAAATGAGACCAGTGTTAATATGGATTTGGATTAATAATTGTGGTTTATACCTATGAGAGAATACTATGTAGCCACGGCGATCGATGGTACACGTGTGTGTATCAATCAAGTAAGCAAAGTGACAAAAACGCATCACAAAATAGGAAGCATGGTATGGTCCCAGTTTTGAAGAAAACATAAGGATAGGTCCATGGGAAAGTGTCTGGGAGGGTTTACATCCAACTGTCTTAACCCTTTTTGGGGGTGGTGGGACTTTAGGGGATTTTAATTATCTTCTTTTCGTTTCTCTGATTTTCCTCCGTTTCCTCCAATGAATGTGGATTACCTTCAGCAAAACACCTTCATGTGTCTTGAGTTCATCCTCTAAATAAACTCCTTGGTCCTCAAAATTCTGAAAACCCCAGAAATGAAATCAAAATGTAAATTGGGGGCGCTGTTGGAAGTTCTCTGGGCCCAGAGGTTAGCAGACTTGGTTGCATGTTCGAGGTACCCGGGGAGCCTTCAAAACTCTGCAGCTCGGTCCACACCCCATGCCAACAAATCAGAATCTCCACGGGGTGGATCCGGGCACCAGAGCATGTGACCTCTGCCCAGGTGATTTTCACACGCAGCCAACCCTGAGAACCACGGTGGCTGAGTTGCACAGTTCAACCCAGCCGCCACTACCCACGTGTAGCTATTTACATTTAATTAAAATTAAGTAAAACTAAATAAAAGTTAAAAATTAGTGCCTGAGTTACACTACATTTTAAGTGCTCAGTAGCCACATGTGGTTAGTGACTACCGTACTGGACAGTGTAGCTGGAGGGCTACCCCTTAATTTTCAGGACAGGAGACCAGAAGGGCCTCCTTCTAGCAAGACCTGATGCTCGTTGGAGAAGGTCCCTATTCTTGCCTGCTCCACAGTTGCAGAACAGATCTGCCTGGGCCACCAGTCATCGTGTGCCTAGAAAGTTCCTTCTGCTTTCTTGTGTCTACCCCATCCTCCACCTCGAGCACTGGAAATTTTTATGCCACATGTTTATTTTCAAGGGCTTGACAGGCCCAGACCCTTCTGATCTGTTCAGCCTGGTCAGGCCAGCAGCCAAGCTGTTTACCTGGAATCCAAGTGCTCAGCGGAGAGTAGAACAGGGCTGTGTTTTCCACGGCTGCTGAGAAAGGTGAGTGAGCCGAGGCAGAATAACAAAAAGCCACTTCAAAAACACACCAGAAAAAGTCTGAAAGCAGAGACAATCAGAGGTTTGAGAGACACACGCCTCCCCCAAAAACCCTGACAAAAAAGCAAAAACAAGTCACAGGGGAGCCTGTCGGCCTGATGGTTTCGAGACTGTCGCGGTTGCTGACTTGAGAATGGGCCTGTCCCCGTGGTTCTGCGAGGGGCCGGGAGCTAAGGCTGTGGGGGCTCAGAAACTCTACCTGAGTTCTGAGAATCTTGCAGCCTTGGAGGTGGGACAGTCCCTGAGTGCTTGAGGCTCTGGGAAGACAGGGGCGTGTGGGAATGGCAGGGCCAGGCTGGCTGGGGAAGAGTGTTTTAGCCCAGAGACTGGCCACCTGTTAGGAAGCAGAATCTCACCTGGCCCTGGGCTCTACGGACCTACTGCCTGAGAGGGAGAGGCCTGCATGGACATAGTTCATCATGGAATTCAGGGCCAAAGGCCACCCATGTCTCCTTCGGGACCTGAGGGTGCCAAACACAGAGATGTCAAGCCAGAAAGGGAAACCTAGTTGGTGCTCCCCTCCCCGCCCCCATTTCCTGAAGTATATAGTGAAGAGAGCCTTGGAGTTGGAGAACTTGGGTTTCAGTCCCAGGCAATGTCACTCACTTCCTGTGTGACCTCGGGCGGGTCAGTTTACCTCTTGGACCTTAGTTCATTGACCTATAAATTGTAGTATTGGCATAGACCAATGGTTCTCAAGCTGGGCTGCATATTGGAATAACCTGATGAGCTGTAAGAAGAAATGAGGTTCTGGGCTGCCTGGGTGGCTCACTTGGTTAAGCAACTGCCTGTGGCTCGGGTCATGATCCTGGAGTCCCAGGATCGAGTCCTGCACTGGGTTCCCTGCTCGGCGGGGAGTCTGCTTCTCCCTCCGACCTCTCCCTTCTGACGCTCTCTCTCTTTCTCTCTCTCTTGAATAAATAAGTAAAATCTTTTAAAAAAAGAAATGAGATTCTAACTCTTATGGCATATAGCCTGCTCTCAGGAATTTCTAGAGCTCTTTGGATGATTCCAGCGTGTAGCCAAGGTTGAGAACCACTGGTCTATCCAGCACATCTCAAGTATAGCACAGGAGAATGTAGAGGAGAGTGTAGGAGCCATCAGGTTAAAATTCAGATCCTAATTCTATAGGCCTGGCATACGGTATGAGAGTCTGCATTTCTAACAAGCTCACAAGGGATGCCCATGGGCCACACTTGGAGTAGTAGCAAGTCTATCTTTAATGTCCACTTCGCTCTGACTAGCTGCAACTCAGCCTGGGTTTGATTTTTGGAGCTGGCATGGGTAGCGTATTTCCACCAAGAGACACCATCTCTTCTAAGTTCTTTCTTTTCCCTCCTTACAAGAATCACTTAAATTCTCACTTGTCATTTGAATTCTGACAGATTTGAGTCAAATTTCCCTTCAAGGGCAGAAAATGAAAGATAAAGCCAGACTTCGATGTGAGTTCCAGGTGGGGCCAGGGCCGTTTTACTGCGGGGAGGGGTGGAAAGCTTCCACGCAGCTGATAATAACAGGTATTGTGCCCCCACTTCTGCTGGTCACTGTTCAAGTGCTTTATACAAGTGGTCTCATTTATGACTCACAACAACTTCATGGGTAAGTACTGATGATGCCCCTGTTTACACATGAGGAAGCCGCAGCTTAAAGAGAATCAGACTTTTCCAAGCAAGGAGCAGTCTGGGACTTGAACTCAGGTATCTGTGTTGACTACTAGTCCATGTAGGGCAGGGTAGTATCTGAGCTATATGCCTGGCCAGACCCAACCAGACCCAACCAGATCCAACTAGACCCAACCAGACTCCAACAGACCCAAGCAGGCCTGACCAGATCTGGCCAGACCTGACCAGACCTGACCAGACCTGACCAGACCTGACCAGATCCACCAGACCCAGCCAGGCTCAACCAGACCTGACCAGACCTGACCAGATCCACCAGACCCAACCAGACTCAACCAGACCTGACCAGACCTGGCCAGACCTGACCAGATCCACCAAACCCAACCAGACTCAACCAGACCTGACCAGACCTGGCTAGACCTGACCAGATCCAACCAGACCCAGCCTCTTGGCACCAAGTTGTTGGCCGGGAGAAAGGTGGGATGAGGTTTGCCTGAGTTTAGTCTAGTCAAGCAACCTCTCCACTCACCAACCAGAAAAAGGGAGGGGGTAACAGGTTTCCACCCCCAGTTGCTGAGGCCAGGCCTTAGGGCTCTTACATGGAGTTTGGCATGTGGATTCACACTCTTCTCCACTTGGCTGCCTGTCCTTGCAAAAGTCTCTGCTGCCTGCATCTTTTTCTACTTGTATCATTTTCTTTTCCCCAGGGGAACAGGCAGTGTGTCCAGCTTTGAGACGGTTTTGTCTTCCTTTTGTAGGCTTGTCCTGCCTTGTCTAGGCTTGTCTACCCCATCTCCCAAATAGTGCCACATAGAAGCTCGTCCGAGGCTACCAAGATTGCTACAAACTCTAAACATCTCAGATTCTACTGGGTTCTTAGCCAAAATGGTAGTCAACAGTCTAACCCAATAGTTTTCCAACTTGACTCAACCCAGCTTGTCTTACTTCCTGATATCAGGGATGTGGGCTTGGAATGGGAGTAAGGGGGTAAGAAAGAAAGAATAAAGATGTTCTCATTCCCTTCTTAGATCTTGAGATCCTGGCGGCAAGGACTTTGCCTTTTCATTTTTGTATCCCTGGTACAGAATATGGTGCTGGGCCGACAGACACATAATGTTTGTCAGATGAGTGCATGAAGGGGAATAGGACACCTTTTCTTCATGCTTCAAATGACTGGCAACACCGATAGCTTGTCCTGGTTGGTAGGAGAATCAGCACAGACTGAGCTTGCGAGGTCCCCGGAACCCTGTGGGCACCGGTACCGGGAAATCTTTCTCTTTCACCACATCTGTTCGGGTTCTGCAGCAGCTCAGGAAGGTGAGGTTTCCTTACAGAGCCCCAGCCTCTTGATAGGCTGGGTACGTTGTAGAATGCTAACATTGAGAGAGATCAGGAGACACCTGGCTGGCAAGGACTATAGAATGTGGGAATGAGGGGACCCCTCTCTTCTTTACCTTCCAGAAAGGAGGGTCATCTTATTCTCAAAATCTGGTTTGGAGTATCTAACCTTGGAAGCTGGGATGGAAAATGTAGAGGGTTCAGTCCACATGGAAGAATTTTCCTCTGCAGATAGTTTCTCTCCCATTATGAAGGAAGGAAGGCAGGAAGGAAGAAAGAAATCAAATATATGCCTTACCTACACCTATTCCAGGGGCTTAATGTGCTTTAGAATCTAAAGTGACTGCATTGGTCATTTGGGTCCCAGCCAGGGAAATGTTCCCATTTCTTCAATTGGTGTAAGAAAATGTTCTTGAGCTGACTCCTTAAGACTCTGTCTTGTGTCTTGAGTTTTACAAGGAATAAGCCAGTGAGAAGTATGCTGCTGCGGCTGAGGTCCCTGTTCTGGCGGGAGTGGGTTCAGCAAGAAGGGCACGAGTTAGGAGAGGCCCTCAAACAAGACCTCTGGATTCAGATGGGGGCTACTCTTGGGATCCCATGATTGCCACAGGCCCAGCTCTCTTCCTCTGCCTTTCCCGGGGGCCTGTGAGGTGAATGCACTTACACCAACTCCTCCGAACGCAGCAGCTGGTCCAGAGGAATGAACACCAGTGATTGGTGCTATTTCTATCCCCTCCTTCCATAAATAACTGCTTTTCTTAATTTTAATTGCCGGGGTGAGGACTTTTGATTGTGTGGAACCGTGAGGTGGGCCTGGGAAAGTGGACTAATTAATCTTTCATTTAGCAAACATCTCTCCCAGAGTATCCATCGGCTCCATGACTTTTATCTATGTGCTGCTGACGTTTAAACCTGTTTCTTTGTTTTGATCTCTCTCCTTAACAGGAGACGTACATTTCTAACAAAAGAAAAAAAAAAAGAGAGAGAGAAAGAAAGAGACAAAGAATGGAAATTGCATGTAAATGATGGCTGTCAGCTTACTGAAGTCATTCTGTAATACACAGTGACTTCGTTTCCAGGTGCAGAAGCTGAGGCCACGAGACGGGCTAGATTTGGCTAAAATCTCAACAGAAAATTCATGGCAGTGCCACTATCCTGAGAGTCACCTGTATCAGAAATAAACCAAGTATTCGAAAGGAAACAAACAAAAAAACCCACAAAAAAACAAGCCATTGGAGTTGATGCTTGTCCTCTTGGGTTCCTCTTGTTAGGCACAATCTGCCTTCACCAAGGGAGCGAGCTCTTCTCCATCCTTCTCTCCCCTGCACCTCCCAGCCCAGTGGATGGCACAGACCAGGGGCTCAAGAGGGATGGGGGGGTGGTTTGAATCCAGTGATTCAAGCTGACTTGTGAAACTCTTGGTCGTAAACAGCAGTAAGTGAGGCCACCTGGTCCCTCCCATCCTCTCCACTCATCTATGTCCAAAAGGCTTGGCTCAGATCTCAACATTTTCAAGACTTACCAGACGTATACAATCTCTGATATTTGAACAATTCCTATCTGTTCCCCTCATTCGGCACCCTCTCTCTCTACTAATTTATGTGTGGAAGAGGGCACCGTGGCATGTGGATTGCAAGAGTGGGCTATGGATACGAACCCCATGTTTAAGACCCACCTCCAGCAGTTTCTAGCTGTGTGATCTCAGCAACTCCTCTGAGCCTCAGTTTCCTTATCCGTAAAGTAGGTCGAGTAATAACCCCTCTCTTATAGGTTCGTCTCGAGGATCCCTTGGGACAAGCCCTGCAGAGTGTTTGGTGCGTTGCCAGGCACTCAAGACATTCTAGCAATTATTGTTGTAAGTTTTCACAACGGAATGTTTTGTTTCCCCACCTCTTGGAGGATGGTTACCTCACCTGAGAACCGGAGGAAATAATACGCAATCTTAGGGGATCGTCATGACAACGAACCCAGAGGATACATGTGAAAATGCTCTGTGAACCTTTTAGGTTTGGGTGTGAAGTGTGACTGCCCGAGAGATTACACAGCTGGGACGGAGCGGCGCCCTTGTGGAACGGCCACACCCTCCCCCAGCGCAGACACACACGGCCACACAGACACAAACAGGCACACTGCACCGCCGCCACCCGGGAGCCTCTGGGCTGTCTGACCCCTGCTGGTGTCCTCGGGAAGTTGTGCTTCCCTCCAGGCCATCTGAGCGGGTTCTCCAGTGCTGAGCAAGGAGGTGAATGAGGCCTGGGCCTCGCCCTCAGGAGCTTCCAACCCAGCAGGGGAGAGGTGTGAACCAGACTTATTCTGCGTGAGGCCAGATGACAGGAAAGTGGAGGCACCAGGAAGATGACAGAAGGAGGGCAAGTTTGGGAGTGAGAGGAGAATTCACGGCAGGGCAGGCCTTTGAGCAGGTCTCTGAGAGACGGGTCCTGTGTTGGGTTGCTTGGGCTGCCATTATGCACCACCACAGACCAGGTGGTTCACAACACAACACCACAGACCAGGTGGTTCACAACACAACACAACACAACACAACACAACACAACACAACACAACACAACACAA
>NW_019154110.1:25668830-25831285 GCF_002288905.1 Enhydra lutris kenyoni
TTTTGTTTTCTCACAGAGCTGAAGTCTGGACGTCTGAGACCAAGGTGTTGGCAGTGTAGGTTGCCTCCGAGACCTCCCACTTTGGCTCGCAGATGGCTGCCTTCTCGCTGTGTCCTCACATGGTTGTCTCTCTGTCTGTGTTGCCTGTGTTCTGACTGCCTCATTGTGTCAGGATGCCAGTCATATCTTTGGATTTGGGCCTGCGTGACCCATTCGACCCAATCTGACCTCTGTAAAGGTCCTGTCCCCAAATACATTCTGAGGCACTACGGTTTGGGACTTAACACATATTAATTTGCGGGCAGGGGAAACGTCAGCCTCTAACGAGTAGGATATTTTCTCCATACATTTGTTCAGTTACAGAAGTAAAATGTTGTGAAGCGTTGAGAAGCACGGGAGGGAAATAAACCACTAAGGATGACCATATCTGTCCAATCTTTTTTCAAAAAGGAAAGAATGTAGCTTTCAAAATGCATATATGGCACCTGATGTTTTATGCCACTATTTTCACTTGACAAATACATTGTGAACTTTCCTCCTTGTAACTAACTCTCCTTCCACAACATCATTTTAAATGACTGTGTATGGCAGCGCCTGGGTGGCTCAGTCCGTTAAGCGTCTGCCTTTGGCTCAGGTAATGATCCTGGGGTCCTGGGATCGAGCCCCGCGTCAGGCTCCCTGCTCAGCGGGGAGCCTGCTTCTCCCTCTCCCTCTGCTGCTCCCCCTGCTTGTGCTCTCTCTTTCTCTCCCTCTCTGTGTCAAATAAGTAAATAAAACCTTGAAAAAAATAAATGGCTGCATATGGGTTCATTCTAAGGACGGATTCACTGTATTCAGTCAGTGGGTGGTAGGATTTTGATTAGCCAAGACTGGCGTAGAGAAGAAGATCTTTGGGAAGGAACGATATAAGCTTCATGAACACAGTGTTGGTTATACTTCAGCACTCAGCCAGTAGAGTTCCCAGAATTAGGTAGATTACGTTCACATGTATGTGTAATTTTTTTTTTTTTTTTGGCAGGGCTAGACTGTGGATGTGACAGTGCCATTTCTTCTGAGAAGTCCTAACGGGTCCTGAGAACCGACCCAGCTGCACATTTATGTCTGACTAATTGGGATCTCAGTGACACCCCACAGGGCAACTGAAATTCAATATTTGACTCTACGGGTGAGATGGAACTTAAACACGTGCTAGTTTTAATTGAGATGTTGCTTTTTTTTTTTTTTTTAAATGGGTAGATGTTTTGTGATTGGTGACAATTGTTTTTCCCATCCCTCCTTTCCCTCTTTGTCTCCTAACAGTTCATCCCTGGTAAGAAGTCTTTGGTAACACAAAGCAAAGTGACTGGGACTTAACCATAAAGAAGACTGAAGAATCCTAAAGGGAGGAATCCTAAAGGGAAGTTCAGATTGGACTAGGAGGGCTTCCTGGGGAGAGAGGAGGCAGGGAGCATATCTCCAGGATGGCCCGCCCATCCCATGGTGGGTGTTGAACAACCCAAAGGCCATTTAATAGAAAATGCTTACCCCTGTTAATTTCAGTAACTTAGCCTTTCAAATTAGGTTATAAAGCCCACAGAGTCTTGGGTTTCATTTGTTTTGTCATGCAAGCGGGAGAAGAGGAAATGGGAACAGCTTTGTATGTGATTTGATAGAGAAACCCACAGAATAGCGTCAAAATACAGAGGTGTCAGTTTCTAGATAACAGCCCATTCTTAATGGGGAAATGGGTCAGAATTACAGGTGTCTTTGGGTTTGTTTTTTGTTTTGATTTGTCTTTTACAGAACATGGCAACCACTTCTATAGCCTTAAGAATCTTACCAGACCCTATTTAAAAAGAAAACAAAGATTTATTTATTTCTTTTAGAAAGAGAGAGCGTGTGTGTGCATGCATGTGGGGAGGGGCTGAGAGAAGCCTCCAGGAGTCTCCGCCGCACACGACACTGGAGCCCACCACCCATGAGATGGTGACCTGACCTGAAACCAAGAGTCAGATGCTTAACCAACAGAGCCACCCAGGCTCCCCCTTACCAGACCATTTTGTGGAGTGAATGCTTGCAGGGACAGATTTAGTCTAACCAAGTCCAGCCGAGAACAGCGACAGATATTCACGGGTGTCCACACACTGCTCTGGAGAACAGGATTTATATTCTTGGAGAAATCTTCATCCTACCCCCTTATCAGATCTGATTCCTTGAACTGGTTTTCTGATGGAGATGCTTCTTCCTCAGCTGCAGAGGGAGAGACCATCTTTGGCAGTTCTTTCTTGAGAACTTAGGTTCATGGTGATGGCTTGCATTTTGAGGGCATTAGAAGGAAATCCCATCCGTTGGCATTAGAAGGAAAAAGCAGGCCTGCTGGGCTCAGTCAGTTTTACTAGCAGAAATGGGAAAAGAATGAAGAGGATTGACTTGCTAACTGTGAACTGGGGAGCAGAAATTGTTTTTGTTTGCGACATGTCCTTTGGATTCCCTTTCATGGTGGAAATTCTGACTTTCTTTAGGTGAGGGGATTAGGTTTACGACTCTCCGGAGGCTGTGAGTATGATACAGGTTGTGTAAATGATGGTCTTTTTAGGCGCTATTTGCCCTTGGGCTTCAGGGAACACATAGGAAAAGGGACTCCGGAAGGATGCAGTTCATTTCAAACCTTTAACAAATCCACATCACGAGAACCCAATTAAGATGACTTGCTATAAAAAAGGATTTACCACTTTGCAGCAACCCACCACGTGATTACTTTAAATAGACCATTCTTCTGCATTTTGTATCCTTTTTCTCCCCCCCAAAATGAATGTTTTTTGTTTTTTTTTTGAGACTGCACTGTGTGCCTAGATCTGCAGGAAAACCACACAGGCCAGATCTCTAAAGTGAACAATGCCCCCTCATTCTGTGCAAGTGAGTTTTGGGGTGTCTTGGAGCACCCCCTCCAGTGCCTGGTGAAACAGTCGTGCCACCCAGGAAAGTGGGAAATGCTGCCGAAGAACAGCACCCACATCCCAGCGGTCCTGCGGGGGGCTGGCCACCCCTCTCCAGATGCCGGCAAGATAACATGTGCAAGGGCTCACAGACCCCCTGCCGGAAGCCACGCAGCCTGGGGAGCAAAGCTGGGAAGATGACATGCCAATGGCCCAATGCCGGCAAGGTGCCCAGGGCGAGGGCGGCCATCGGGACAGCTCTGCGTCACTCTATTATAATAGCTGGTTCTATTTAATTCACTTTAATTAAAATAGGAGGGCCAGTTTTACCCCGAGGCAGAAGACACTGTGGAGGCAGATCGAGAGTTGAGGTCCAGGAAGCAAAAGTGTCGCCTCCCTTGCCTCTGTCCTGGAGGACTGACATGGCACCGTGTTACTCTTGTATTTGCCCTTCCAGAATCATGGGACTGTTCTCCAGTCTGAAGAATGCAGATTCTTCTGCAAGGATGCAGGCATCACTACTACCTTGAAGGGCTAAAGCCCAAGGCCTTGGATGAGCCAGAAGGCATGAAGGGAAATGATGAGTGTGTATGTGACACGGAAGACAGAGTTTTTTTGGGTTTAGCTTTTTATTTGAGAGAGAGAGAGAGAGAGAGAGAAGGCATGCACATGGGCGGGAGGAGGGAGAGGGAGAGAGAAGCTCAAGCCGGATCCCCATTGAGTGCAGAGCCTGATGCAGGGATCAATATCACCACCCTGAGATCACAACCTAAGCCGAAATCAAGTCGGATGCTTAACAGACTGAGCCACCCAGGCACCCCTGGAAGACAGTTTGTCTCATTCCCCACTGAAAATAAACTCCTGAGGGCAGAAGTTTTTGTGTTTTGCTCATTGATGAATCCCCCAGCACCAAGGGCCAAGTCTGGGGCATCGTAGGATCTCAGTAAATATTTATTCAGCGAGCGCTTCTAAAGTGTTGAATGAGGGAGTCCTTCCAATGAAGGGGCTGCTTCACTGTGAAGCCCTATGGGAACAAAAGCAGTGTGAGGCAGGGTGCCTGTCCTAAAGTCTGGCCATATGCTAGCCCGATAACAGTTGGCATTCATTCATTCATTCATTCAAGGAGCATTTACCCAGCCCCTCTTGTGTAATATCCTACCCAACATGAGGTTACCATGGTGACACACGTTGAGACCACAACTTTCCGGGGACATTCACCGGGCTGGGGTGGGGCTTAGGGGAGCAGTGGGGCAGCTCGTGTCAAAGCCTACAGTCCCACAAAAGCAAGCTGGGGCCACCTACCAGCCACACCCCATCACTCTGCACTTCTCCACTACTGAACACACTGAACATGACCTTCCCTCTGGCTAGTCCTTCATGGTTCTTCCCGGCTTTGTTCACCACAGGGCCCAGCACCATAGTAAATGTATAGCACAGATAGGGGTGCTGTTGATCCCAGCAAATGTAAGAACAGTTCTCGTGCTTTGTGACTTTACTGGGGCTGATGTCACTGGTGGCTAGGGGGTGGTGACTTCCATTTAGCTTCTGTTCCTTGGTCTGAAGCACCCGTTCCTTGGTGGAGCAGGCTGGGGAGGACTGGGCATTCCTGGGTTCTCTGTGTCATTGAAATACCACCTGGCCCCCTCCGGGGACCAGCGGGTCATAGCGCCCATGGACTCTAGCATAATAAAGAGACAATGTCTTCCACAGGACTGCCTGAAGATGGTAACAGTGTGGTAACAGTTATCCAGGTCCAGGCTGGAAGGGCTTTGACAGGGCAATATGGTGTTAGTATGTCGGGCCAGGGGATGACCCACACATTTGTTCTGATCTCATGATTCTTTCAGGCTTTGAATTTGGGAACGTCAGAACCCAGTCACATGGCTGCCACCAAAAGATACTGTTAAAATGCAACTAGAATTTTGTTTTGGTATTTTTTACACGTCACCTGCAAATCTTTGTAGGATTTTCCCCTTCCCAGGGTAAAGAGAGAGAAGAGGAAGTGAAAACAGGAGGGGAGAATTTTCTTACGGTGCCTCTTGCCCTGCAGATAACAACCAAAAACCCCCTTGGGGTTAAGCCTAGACTTGTACTTTTACGTAGCTTGAGCCCATTCCCGGATGGCCTCATTGGGTTCTGAAAGCTCCCCTAGGTGGGAGGCGGAATTCTGAGCTGCCCCACTTTTCCTCTCATTTGCAGACAGGACGCACTCCTGGGGCTAGAGGCAAGGGCTGGGCACTGGCTATTTCGAGAAAGGAGGTAATTCTTCAGAGCTGTTCAGGAGAGGCGCTGGGGGTTTCTGAGTTTCCTCAGGACAGCACACACTCCAGGGCTGGAGGTCGCTGCTCGGGTGGAGAAAGGTCTGCAGAAACAGGGATCATCACCTCCTGTCCTCTGGGTGGAGCCCTTTGGCTGCAGAAGACAGAGGAGCTGTGCTCCCCCCACCAAGGCAACATCTGCTCATTGCTCCCAGCTGTGGGACTCTCCTGGATGCTGGGGATCCCCTACCCCAAAGCCCAGGGACTTTGAGAGCACCTGACTGTAGTATCTACCTCCGAGAGAGGGGTGACCGGCAGAGTCTAGTAGGCATGTCTCCAAACTTTCCTGTTGCTTTAGCAGGCTTCATGGAAGACCTGGTATATAGAACAATTGGCGGGGAGGGCGGGAAGAACATGGAGGCCAATGGATGACGCCCTGGTCTCCTGATGCAGACAGACATGGACACAAACAGGACACAAGGGCTAAATAGAAGGGTTGGGGTCGGGGATGGAGGGAGTGCTAGAGGCGGCTGAGGCAGCAGCCGCCTATTGGAATCCCGATGGCAAGTGCCAGGGAGGAGTCTCCCAGCCCAGTGTCCCCTGCTCTGGGGACCATGTACTCTGCACTGAAGATCAGGAGTGCACGATGTGGGCGAGGGACAAGTTCCAAGGTTGCTGGAGTGTTTGTTGTTCCAAAGTCCCCTTTCCCGGGCCCCCTTGGGGAGACTCCATTGTGTGGCTTAGTTGAACTGAGAATGTTTGACAGATATCAAATATAGGGCTACAGGGGACCCCTGCTGGGGGCACCAAAGTGCCCAATAGAGAAGCAGCAGGATCGGCAGGATCGTTGTGCAGGAAGCTCCCCCCCCCCAACTCCCTGCACCCGCCGCCCGCCCAAGGCTCGCAGTCTCTCTCTTCTGAGCTCCTCTGGCTCAGGGGGCCAAGCAAGTGACCCCTGCTGGAGGCATTCAGTCCATCTCTCTTCTCTGTCTCCAAGGTTCCCGCTCCTTGGGCCTGTACCCGGGCCCCCCTCTTCTCGGATTATGCCCCATCACCTCGCTGTCGAGTAAGCTGTCAGGAAGTACGGAATGAACACGTGACAAAGATCCATCCCTCACTCCCTGGCCTCTGCCTACCATCTTCTTTTCTGGAGAACAGGCAGCTTGCTTTTGTCTGTGTCTGAGAAAGAGGCTGGGGACAGAGCTGGGAAGAAAATTGCACAGCAAATTCTCCCCAGATCTGGGAGAGCTGAAATCTTGTCAGGGTCAGGATTCAGGCTCCAGGGTCACCCAGCCAGGGCCACTGGGAATAACAGAGCAGTTTGCTGGTCTGAGACAGGAGGAAGAGGGCAGAAATGTTTGCAAACTGGGCACCCGGCATTGCAGGAATTGGCCTGGCCTATGGGCTTGGGCCTGGTCAGTTGGATTTCAGCTGAATCACTTCTCGGCCTTTTGGATAAGATCAAGTGTGGATTTCAGCTGAGGCCAGGAAGGTTCTATCCAGGTAGATTCCAGCTTCTTCTGTCTTCTTCCTAGGGTACAGCGAGTGGGATGAATGACAAGGAGCAAAGGTGCTGGGCATCCTCTCAGGGTGGCCACTTTGGACCGACCCCAGAACCGTGTTTGCAAATGGGTAAAGCTCTGGTACAGAGCTGACTCAATAATGATTCAAATTTCCTACAAGCTAATACTTAGTTCCTTGTCCACAATCCAGGCCAGGCCTTGGGTGTGGGGGTGGGGGAGGCCTTGGGTCCTGGGATAAGCGCTGGGTGGAGAACATAATGGGATGGAGCCTCACTGGTTTCCCTGGAGCCTTGAAACTGGATGAACAGGAAGCATCCTGTTTAAAACTTACACAAACAACCCTAAGCCTTTTCTAAAGTTCCATGGAGAGGGGGCTAGACGGGGGACAGGGAGCCTGGGGTGCGTGTGAGGGGCTGAGGAAGGGAGAGGCCGCTGGGCGGCTGTCTCCCGTTGGCACTAGACCCACCTCTGAGCCCCAGAGCTGGCCCTCAGCAGCTGGGAACCTGTCCTGGTGGCTTCCGGGCCACCTTTGTTATCCGCACACACGCCAGGGCTGGAGGACGCCACTCGTCCCGGCCTGGCTGTTGAGTCAGCCTCATGTCTTCATTTCGATGGCAGCTTGAATTTATTATCCTTCAAAGATCATCTGTTGGAAGGACTCCCACCTCTTGTTCCATCTCCTGTCCTGCCTGCGGGCCGCTCTGCAAAGCCAGTGTCTCTACCTGGGGCCTGGGTGCTCTGACGCCAGCTCCGGCGCCGGCAGGGTGGGGAGATGGACAAAATAATTAAGCCCCATGAGTTGAAAGGAGAATTAATTCCCTTCTGCCAACGTCGGTCCCTTCTCTTCCTGGGTAACTTCAAATGTATTAATCTAGGACTGTCCTTTGTTTTGGAACAGGTCTCATTCATAGCCATCGTGGAGGGGTTTTTGGCTTTATTTTTCAGTAGCGTGTAGCACATGAGAACTTTATATAAATATAAACTGAGTTTTGAAAAGAGAAGAATTGGGGGCACCTGGGTGGCTCAGTGGGTTGAAGCCTCTGCCTTCAGTTCAGGTCATGATTCCAGGGTCCTGGGATCAAGCCCCGCATCGGGCTCTCTGCTCAGCAGGGAGCCTGCTTCCCTCTCTCTCTCTCTGCCTGCCTCTCTGCCTACTTGTGATCTCTGTCTGTCAAATAAATAAATAAAATCTTAAAAATAAAAGTCCTTTGAAAAGAGAAGAATTAAAGAATCACCCCTCATCTGACCACAAACCCCCTGGATCTAGTTTCTGTCTGGACTCAGTTTCCCTTCCAGTCCTCATCCAGATGCATATTTAATTATACATGATATGATCTCCAAAGACATTTACTTTTTGAAACAACCTAACCGGAGAGCCTATGCATATGTCCCATGTGGCTCCATCATCTTTCTCATCATCATTAACCCCCCCAAAATACCTCTAGTCTCATTACTTATTTAATCAGCCTCCTGTGGTTGGAAATGTGATTGCTTCTTCTTTTACACTCTGAGCCTAAGTGTTCACCTATCTTTTCTGGGCTCTGTCCATCCCTGGGGGCCAGGCAGATGAGGTGGTCTAGCTCCTGCCCCTCTCTCAGAATTCTGCTCTCTCCTCTCTGTTCTCTGATTTCAACCACAAAGTGATGATGGTCTAATAATGCAGGGTCTCAGGGCGCCTGGGTGACTCAGTGGGTTAAGCAGTTGCCTTCAGCTAAGGTCATGATCTCAGGGTCCAGGATCAAGCCCCAAGTTGGGCTCACTGCTCAGTAGGGAGTCCGCTTCTCCCTCTGCCTGCTTCTCCCCCTGATCATGTGCTCTCTCTCTCTCTCTCTCAAATAAATAAAATCTTTTTAAAAATTCAGGGTCCCCACTCCACCACCTACAACCAGCTTTAGATCCCCTTTTAGTCAACACTGTGGCCAGCTTGTCTCAGCTTGCCCAGGACTTCCCCAGTTTTAGCACTGAAAGTCCCCACTCAGTCCCAGTGAAACCAACCGGAGGGTTTTGTCCCCCCAGCTCCCTGCGTCCAGTTCTTAACAGTGTCCTATAGAGGGCGCCGGTAGGCACAGCCCGGGATACAGGCGCCCAGGTGGAGGGAGCATTTGTTGGCCCTCCCAGGTGTGAGGCAATACCACATGACACCATCAGACTATCATTTTTGTCTCTGGCCAGAAGCAGTCAGAAATTAGCCCATCTCCTCCCCCTCCCGCAGGAAGCTGACACCTGTTGCAGAAGAGGGTGTTACCTCGTCAGACAAGCCTGGTGCTCGGAGCCCTCTCTGTTTCTTGGCGGCAAGAAGGCAAATCATGTATAAATATATTGCTCTTCATCTTGGGCTCTCAGACTACCCAGTGTGTTCTAGCCGATGACAGCTCTGGTGACCCTGCCAGCCAGACACTCCAGCTGTGTCCGCCTAGACTGTCTCGGGCCATAGCAGAACAAACTGGCTTACTTCTTTCTAAGCATGTCTATCAAGTACTCACCTGTCCCTGGTTTACGGACCTACCTTGGGAAGTGGGAGATCATAAAATTCACTTTCACAAATGGGGGGCGCTAATGGTAAGAGAATCTTGCTACAAGAGAGGAGACCCTTGCAGATCCTGCTCTGGCCGTTAGCCTGGCTGTGGCCAACAGCGAGTCAGCTATTTCGATAAGCACAGATTTTCTGGTGCTCCACGCGTCAGCCCCCTGCTTTCGTGCGTGACCCTGACTGCTGAAGCATAGAGGTGCTCAGCTGGGTTGCAAAGTGTTTAGAACCAGATGCTATCGTGGTGGGGTTGTTACCTATTCTTGTATTTGCTCGCTCTTTGTTATGAAGCTTCGTATTTTGGTGATAATTCCAGTTCAACGGGTATTCTGTGAGATCTGTTTTGTAAGGAGGGCCTGGCTGAAAACACCAACATAATGGTGTAAAAACACAGAGCTTCCATTTGTGACTTGACATGTCGTCAGCGTGGGTCTTTCCACCTGCGCAAGTATCTGGGAACTGCCAATTAGGATACGAGGCTTTGTTATGCTCTTGAAAGAGAAGGTGTTGGTTTTTAAGCCCGCCTCCCTCATAAAAAAATCATTTCAAGAACTGGTACTTTGAAAGAGTTGCAGAAGAGAGAAGGCCAGGGTCAACGGGCAGTCTGAGTCCATATGTCACCGCTGGAGGTATCCATTCTCCCTAGCGCTGGACTCCCGTGGGTCTGGGATGGGAGAGGGAGGCATCCTGTCTCCACCAGGAATTGTGTGATCTTCGACAAGTTATTTCACTTCTCTGAACCTCAGTCTGTCCATCTTTAAAGCTGATCTCGTCGGGTTGTTGTGAGGGTTAAATGAGATGGTGCCTGTGGAGCACTGAACTCTGAGCCTGGCCACGGGCCGGGGTTCCACAACACTTTGTTGAAGAATAGAGGGCCTCCCTTTACCTGCCCTCCAAGCTGACAGCCTACTGGCTCAAGCCAATACTGCATCAGCTAGAATATGGCAGTTAAGTAAGGCTTTCTTTGTATTTTGATACACTTGTTTAGTGGGTTTGACTGTTTCCCATGCTTTCCCAGGCAGGCACTTGGTCACTCGGTCTTGAGCCACTGTCATCGTCCTCACCCCCGCTATGCACTGCGTGCGTCCCATGTACCAGACATCGGGCAAGGTACTTTCATCTGCCTCTCGTTTGCTTCTCCCAATCACCCTGGGAAGCTGATAGTGCAGGAACTTGTCTCCCATTGTGCAGATGGCGTCCAGGCACTTGAACCCAGAACTGCACTAAAGCCTGTGTTCTTGACCCCACTCTTCACTGCCTCTCTTCATGGGGGGGGGATCTCACCCTTTACCAGTTGGATTTCACGGCTTTTGCTTTTGCAGAGTCCATCCAACTCTGCTCCTGGATACTGGTCACAACCGGTTTTGGGTGTCCAGAGACAACACAAGCAGCTGTCAGCTGCTTGTAGGATTTCATTGCAAGGAAAGTGACCCTGATCTAAATAAACTGGCATGATGGGAAACATTCAAGAACGACATCAAACATTTGGCAAAGTTCAGTTTGATTAGGCTGGAGCAGGGTTTTTTGTTTGTTTCTTTCTTAAGTAGGCTCCATGCCAGTGTGGAGCTTGATGTGGGGTGTGAACTCACGACCCTGAGATCAAGACCTGAGCTGGGAGCAAGACTTGTAGGCTCAACCTACTGAGCTACCCAGGCACTCCTTGAGCAGGATTTTGAGGGTCTGATCTCCCCAGAAGAGGCTATAAAGAACAATTCTAGGACTGGCTCCTATGGCTGGTTCCTAGATGAGTCACTCAGTTCTCTTCCTTGGACCTCAGTTTCCCCTTTAGGAAAATGAGGGGATTAAACCAAATTGATGTTTCTCAAAGCTTTGATATCCTAGATTCCTAGGCTCTAATTCAGTAGGGTTTGGTGGGGCCCTGGGCAGGCTCCCTGGGGAAATTCTGATGCTCATTAATTTCAGAATTGTCCACCTGGACCATGACTGACATTTGATTTGAAAGCTGATATTTCAGGATATGTGGAGTGTTTTTTGAGGAGGAGGAAGACCCATCCAGAGCGCACACACAGGAAGAAGAGGTGGGTAAAGTTTAGAAATGCCTGACAGCCATCTGATATTGGTACTTCCTGAAATTTCTGAGACTCAAGTCTTGTAAAAGGTTCCCCAAAGCTCACAGACTGACAGGAAACCACAACAGGGGTAAAATGCAAACATAACACACCCTATCAGACACGGGGGCCGTTCTCCATGCAGCACGGTAACTAGTAGCACTGAGGTTTAGAAGTCATTTGTTTTAAATCTGTGCATTTTTCTTTTTTTTTTTTTTTGGTGGTATGGAGAACTCTGAAGGAAAGGAGATGAGGATTCAAAAGGGAATAATTTTTACACATTTATCTCCCAGTATAAGAACACTGATCTCCAGGTAGTTTCTTTTGTCTTTAAGTCTTTCAGATTATTGATCCACAGTGATGAAATTCTAGGACACATACGCAATCTCCATTTCATTTTATTCTCTTGGGCTACAGATTTTTTTTTCCCCTCCAACAAACTGGTTTGTAGGGGTTGATTAACTCCGGCCCAAGATGACAAAGACAGATTTCACTGGTAAAGTGATCTACTCTAATATTAACTTTAGGAAATTAGAAAACAAGACTCAGAGGTATTAAAAACACATGGGTATATCGTAAGTGCTCAAAAAATGTTGGCCTTTAATATTAGGTCATCACAGGATCAGCTTTCACTAATTTGACCTCGAGTTACAAACTGCTGTTGACTCAGGGATCATTTTTAAGAAGACAAGGGCTCCTGAACCTCCAGGTAGCAGGAAATATCCTTCCCTTCTAGTGCAGCTTTCTCCAAGGACCTTTATCCAGACTACTCTGCGAGATCCTTCGGATGATTTTGGATAATGTGCAGATCTTCTAAATAATGTTCTTTAGAATAGTACTCATTTACATATAAACATCACTAGTAAAATATCTGTATTCAAGAGTATTTTCTTTTTGGGGCTTCTTGGTGGCTCAGTCGGTCGTGTCTGTCTTCAGCTCTGGTCATGGCCTCAGGGGCCCGGGATGGAGCCCTGAGTCAGTCTCCTGGCTTAGTGCAGTGCCTGCTTCTCCCTCTACCTCTTTCCCCCCCACCCCCTGCTCTCTCTCTAGCTCAAATAAATAAATAAAGTCTTTTTTTTTTTTTAAAGTGTTTTCTTTTTATGAAAAAGACCATGGTTTCACATTTATGCTGATATAAAGTTTCCTTCTAAAATGAATGATTCAAGTGGAATAAGTAAGTTGATTCAGAGAAAGCTGTTAAGTAGTAATAGTACAGATGGTACCCAGAAATGGTAGAAATTGGGGCTGTCCATGCAAATGACTGAGTTTTGAGAAGTACTGTGTTAGTGAATTAAACCCATTTGCTCCCAGTTTTGCTCCATATGGAACTATTAATCAACACTCATTTTATGGAGTTTGCATCTGTACTATTTTTTTAAAGATTTTATTTATTTATTTATTTGTCAGATAGAGATAGAGAGCGAGTGCACAAACAGGCAGAGTGGCGAGCAGAGGCGGAGAGAGAAGCAGGCTCCCTGCCGAGCAAGGAGCCCGATGAGGGACTCGATTCCAGGACCCCGGGATCATGATCTGAGCAGAAGGCAGCGGCCCAACTGACTGAGCCACCCAGACATCCCTGCATCTGTACTATTATAAACATTTTGTGTTGGACAGGACCTTAAGGTCATCAAAGAGCAACCCCTTCTTATTTTAGGTGGTTTCTGAGGTCTCGGGATGTTCCTTGACTAAGGGCAGTACATGGTGAAGGAACTATGATTTTCTTCCATTAGAGAAAACATGAATGCTTTCTAGTAGTGCAGACCTCAAGGGTAGAAAAAGGCATAGTCTTTTACCTCCAGTTCATTAAGAGACACTGAAAGAGAGAAGCTGTATCCTATGGCAGGATCTCAAGGTGCACTTGTCTTGAAATACCTGAAGGTCTTTTATTTGGGAGAGGATTACATTTATTCTATTTGATTTCAAGGTGTAGAAGGACAAGGGGGTTGACAGGAAGGCAGATTTTAGCTCAGTGAGAAGTACTTCAACTAAACAACGAATGAGCTGTGTTCAGAGAGGATGGGCTCCCCAAGACTAGAGGTGTTTATTTCAGCAGGACATGACAACCCTAGGGAACACAGGGAAGGGGATGCTCTCTATCCAAGGACCGGATAGGACCGAAGTTCTTTGCCACTCTTCAATGTCAAGGAGTCTGAGGTAGCTTTTTCTTCCTTTCAAATGGCTTATCATAGGAAACCATTATCTGCAATTGTCTCAGTTTTGTGTAAAAAACAAATCATTTGGGAATTTCCCCTCCCAACATAACACTTGATTAAAAAAATTATGCAAAAAAATTATTAGAACCTTTTTGGTACTAAATGAGAAAACATGTGAACATAAGCCCGCTGGTTTAACTACTTCCTGCAATGTATTTTCAAAACCAGGTGGGGATTTGCATTTTAATCAGGACTTTGTTTAACAATATGCAGTAATTATTAGAGAGGTATGTAGATCAGTCTGGTAATCAAAATTTCCATCATTTTACACTCAGAAAGCTGTTCTTAAGAGCTTATACTTGGACTGTAAAATGCAGAATTATTAGGTTGAATCAGGTGAACTCGTTATTTTGTAGACAAAAACCTACACTGGCAATCTCCTATAGTTCAACCTGATAATGCAGACATTTATAAACAGTTTTATAACTTTTGATGCATTTGGATATTGTTTTCTACTAAATCCAGAATTTTACTTTGCATACTGATCAAAGAAACATTATCACAGTAAGCAGAATTATAATTCAGCATGATTTCTTCTAAAAAGGCTCTGAGTTCCTTTTGACTTGTTATTGCACAGCGGATTTTTCATTTGCAAAGACGTTAAGCCCTCTAATGTGCAAACCATTAAGAAGTCAATTGTTCCAGCAAGGTTTGCCCAGTGGTGAGAAACAAGATAAAACTCTTGTGCATGCTGAAACCAGGTGGAGAGTCTGTGTGTGGTAGTGCTTGGGGGTAGAGGAGATCTATTCATGAAATGAGGATTGAACAAAGCATAATCCCAGCATCCTTGCCGGTTCACATGAGAAACCAAAGCTTCAAATTTAACTGCAGGCGGTGGGAGTTTCACACTGTCAGCACCAACTGTTTGAAACCCCAAACTGGTATCTAAATGTGATGGACCAAAACTAAAAAATTTAGAGTGACTTAGTTAAATGTCAGATTCTCTTTTCAAATATACCGAACTGTTTTATCTTTTCCATAGGATGTTCATACGGTGTTAAAATGGGATAGCTCCTACTAACTTTCCCTCCAATTTCTCTTTGTCAGAGTAATATCCACGTACTGCAGCAGAGCCATTTAAAAATACATGCTAGTTGACAGGGAAAGATAGGAAATTTGAAACTCTGGTGAGAAAACTAGGGGGCTGTGGGGGATTTCCCCCTCCCATTTTTTGTTAAAAATTAATGAAAATAGAAGCCTTTAAATTCTATGCATTCGTATGCAAAATAAATGCACTCCAAGTCATGGCTTTTTGGAGCAGTAAGGGCACGAGACAAAGCAGCTCCATCCATTTTGAAGTTGAAACAGGCTCTGAGTTTAAGTGACTTGCCCAATGCCTACAGGGATATGGGAAGAGGAAAAAAAAAATCAAAGACCTCAATTATATCCCACATTCTCAAAGAAACTAAGGAACATCTCCAACATTGGTGATTTCTGCAACAGATCACTCTGACACAGGGGAATATTAATTCAATCTTCCTTGCCCTGTGGTTAAAAGCAGTCAAATCATAGCTGATTAAATTCATTCTCCAGCCGGTTGCCCTAGCATGCTTGTGGGCAGGCTGAGCGGATGTGCGTTCCCCGGTGCCCTCTCTGGCCTGGCAAAGGCGCCACTTCATCGTCTCAGGGACTTCAATACCACAGAAAACAACCCGATGCTGCTCTGGCACTCTCTCCACACACGTACTCAACAACCTCTCTGCCCCATTTGGAGGGGGAATGCACCAACGGAGCTATCTAATCTGTTGGGTAGATGGCTAAATTCTTAGCCCTACGACGTCCAACACCCGGAAGCTCATCTATTTGGTTAGTTCTTCAACTCACAAGCAAGAGAAAGATCCCGTGCTGTTTAGAAAAACCGAGATGGAGGGTTGTTTCCACCCCGTCTGAAGCTTCCTTTCCTCCTCTCATTCTCAAGGGGCTGAACAAGTGCGGTCAGCCATAGGCACCGTGTCGTGAGCTCAAGTTCAACAGTGGTGGATTGTCGGAGTCGCTATAAATGAAGTCACGCCCTTGCGAGGTTTCCTGCACGTAAGCAGAGGGCTTACGTTTGTTTATTTACCTACTTCTTCAAAGGTAATTTAAATGTAGAAACATATTTCCTTTTTACTTTTGGAGTTAAAGGCCAACCTTGATACGTGACGTGACTATAAGGAAACTGATTTTTCGAATGTCTTGAACTTGAATACTCCATCGGTTTATAGACGTCGTTGGGTGAGCCAAGGGCCCTACCTGAGGATGCAAATCTGTAATGGCTTTGGGAACCCGCTCCCTGCTGTCCCTGCGTTATAGTAACAAAATAAATACACTTGCTTTGCATAAAAATAGTGATAAAAACACGGAGACTTTTTTTCCACTTATTTATTACATTTGGACCTTTAAGAAACATTTATCACCAGATACACCACTATTCAGTAAAAATCTATTCTAGGTTTTGGGAAGCATACGGGTCACAAACTACCTTGCTTCTAATCTCCAAGGCTTTACTAAGAGTTTATCAAAAAGGTAGGCTCTGATCTATGGGATGCTGAGCCTTGAGGTTTTGAGTTTCGATTATTGTAGAACAGTTTCAAAGGGACGAACTGAATTCCCACTGTTTTCCATCTGGAATGGGCTAATAGTTTTGAAGTTGTCTAGTCCACTGCGAGAATATTCAACTCCTTAAGCTTTGTGGCCTATTCTGTCTTTGGGAAACTTGGTAAAAAAGTACTTCTTTTTTTCTGTACAGTAAGGATGAATTTATCAGAACACACCCAATATGAATTATAACAAAAAGCCGTGTACATAATGTGTATACGTCATGTTCATTTTAATGACTACTTCATAAGTTGGTAACTATTCGAACTTTGGAGACTATTTCTGGATCAGTACGATCCAAGCTTAGTTGCAGTCAACTCCTTAACACAACTCTTGGTATGCGACACTGATTAAAAATAAAAAAGGTAAGTGAACAAATATATACTCATACATGATTATGTTTTCAAGAAGCTACTCTTTGTGGAAGTATAGAGGAATGGGGACTTTCGGGAAGCTGCTGAAGGGGACTGGGAAGTTTAAAGCTATGGCTCTGGTAAGCACCCCAGTGAGCTGTAGGAAGGCATTTGTAAGAGTAGATTGTGCAGCATCAAAGGATAACTCTCTAAAAGAGGTGGGCATTTTCTCAATTAATTTAAATTCTGAGGTTTTCAGTAGTTGAGGGCTAGAAATAAGACCCAAAGAAAAGAACCATCTTCACAATGGCTCAGGAAAGGTGACCGTGCCATTTGGCTTGTGATGCTAAATGGTCCAAAAGCCTTTGGTGGTGTGATATGGACAAGAAAAATATTAATACACAAACCACATAACACCATTAAAACTCAAAAACCATTTTTTTTTTCATTTAAAAAAGTATTTAGAACACATAAAACAAGGCAACATTTATTCTTTCTTCTCGTCTTCCGGGGCGGGGTCTGTTGGCGGCTCCTCCACTGTGGCACTGTTGCTCTCCGAGCCAGTGTTACTATCACTGGTCCCTTCCTCAGCCATACTGTCCACCCCCTCCTGCCCGCTCTCCTTGTCCTCAGGAGTAGATGTGCCTTCTTCACCGTTCTGTTGGCTTTCCGTCGCTTCTTCAAGGTGTGTCTCCTCTGTAATCACACATGTGTCACTGTCAGTTCCAAGACAAAAGTTTATTCTTCTAATTACGCCGACAGTCTCGAGCTATGCCGTCTAACGTGGTAGCCACTCACCGCACATGATATTAAGCACCGGAACGAGCTAGGGGGACTGAGGAACTGTTAGCACCTTTGAAACAATTCAGGTTTGAAAATGTACTTCTTGGCTGTAAATTTACAAAAGCTAAATACAGACCAAGTATTTCTGTTGAAAATTTAGCTTCTAAATTTAGATGTGCTACAGGTAAAAAACACACATCAGATTTTGAAGATTTAGTATGAAAATGAATGGAAAAGTTAATCCTTAAAAATGTTGATTACATATTGAGATATTGTTTAAGACATACTGGGTTAAATAAATATATTATTTTTTAAGATTTTATTTATTTGACTGATAGACAGGGGGAGTGGGAGAGGGAGAAGCAGGCTCTCCGCTGAGAAGGGAGCCTGATGTGGGGCTCGATCCCAGGGCCCTGGGACAATGACCTGAGCTGAAGGCAGACGCTTAACTGACTGAGCCACCCAGGTGCTGCTAAATATATTATTATTAATTCATTTGTTCTCCTTTACTTTAAAAAATGTTAGAAAATTTACAATTACACAGGGACTTACATTTTCTTTCTATTGGACATAAAGTTGTTCTGTGCTTTGGATTTAATTAGTGAGAAAGCAGGTATGGAAATGATATAAGGGCAATATTTTAGGTACATTGTTCAATGTAATGCTGGGTTGTTTTCTGTAAGAAATTAAGAACCTGAGGGTTTCTGCTCTAATAGTCTCAATTTTGTTTTTTCTTTTAGCTAAAAGGATAAAATCTGAGTGAAGACCCATAGGCATGCTCTACTCATAAATGACAGAACAGAGGCAAAGGACAGAGTGTTCTGTCTAGTTGCAAAATGAGCAAAGAATCATGCTCCTTACCCTAATTCTCAAGCTCCTGCTTTAACCATAAAAATATACTAATGCTCCAAATTTGTTAAGATAAAAAATATGTTCACAAAAAAACAGAAAAAGGCTCAGATAATGAAACTTAAAATCTGACTATCTGAAATGCTAATCTGCTGAATGAAATACTGTAGTAACATCTGGTAAAGTGACCTATATTCCATTAAATGTTTTCCTGACGTCAAACCGGAAGTTGTCAGTTGAATGCCAAGTATGACTACTGTCCCTCCCCTTGCTTGCAGTGATGGTCCAGGGAGCCTTTGGCTGTACTTCCTAGAACACTTTTAACTTACTCCTGCTTACACAGGGCACTGGGCAGGGTCAAAATAGTGCCTGAAGGTGAAGTAATCTCAAAATTTCAAATAATCGGTTTAATTGGTATTTTATGAAAGTTTTACATGTTATTTTGTGTCTTGAGGAATGCTTTTAACCAGGAAAATCAGTCTGCCTGGAAGTAAGAACTTCCCTTGGATGGTATCAACCAACCTTCCCCATAAAGGCTAGATAGTAAAGATTTTGGGTTTTGTGGTCCAGGTGTCTCTGCACCGACTCAACTACACTATGGTAGCCCCAAAGTAGCCACAGATAATACGTAAACACACAGGTAAGGCTGTGTTCCAACCAAAGTTTCTTTATGAAAGCAGGTGGCAGGACAGGATTTGGCCTGCAGGTTTTCCTTGCCCAACCCTGTCCTAGGACACCAAAGATGCTTGATCCTAAAAGCAACAACCACATATTACATTTTAGCAATAAAGGTTAAAACACTGAGTGCCAATATCACGTGAAATCCAGTCCAAAGTGATTTTATAAATCCAATATTAAGTGATTTTATGTACATTTCCTCATTTTTCCTCTGGAACTCTCAGAGGCTGGTACTAGAGCACCTAAAAGTGAGGAAACAGATTAAGTAATTTATCCACTCCTATGCTAGCAAGTTGTGAAAGAGTATTAGAGCCAGGTATGTCTGACTCCAGGGCCCATATTCTCAACCATTACTATCACTATACTTTATACACTTAACCCGGAAAGTGACATGACTCAATCTGGACAAATAACCAAGACCTCAAATAGCCAGACTAAAGACCAGTGCCTCACTGCTGTTTGTACGGACATTAACATTTTATGTTAGGATTTGGAAGGAGATGCGTAGATCAGATAGAGAATAGCCCTTGACACTGACTTTGTGGTCAGCGGGCAGGTTACCTGTCTCCATGGGGATGCTCTCGTCATCCTTCTTCTCTTCAGTCTTACTCGCAGCTTGCTCTTCCTCAGGAACCATGCTGCTCTGACTGCGTTCAGCTTGCTCTGCTGCCTCTTTCTCTCTTTCCTCCTGCCTTTTTCGAGCCTGCTCCTCTGCCTGTGCAATTTCAGCAGCAATTTTTTCCATATCCACTTCTACTTTTAAACCGCACAACTAGTAGTCAGAAAGAAAGAAAACTTAGTAGTGTTCTTTTCTTATGACCTCTGAACCAGAGAAATTATTTCATGAGTGGGTTTTCTTGGTTATGAACTATATACATATATATGGGTGTGGGGGGGTAGCGATTCTAGGTCTTCTCTGAAACTCCTGTGTCTACAGGAAAGGAAAGTTGCTGTAGTGGCCATGTACCAGCAAGTGGCACGGAATGGTTGGTGAGGCAATGCTGAAAGCACTGGATTTACATAGAAGGCTTCCAGTTCCTATTTCAAGCTACCAAACACAGGATCTACTTGTTTTAACACAAAGTGTACACTATAAGCTACATTTAAAGAATAAGTCTCAATAAAATGAAACAACTCATGACTGCATGCATTTAAATTAAAACGCCCAGGGATTCTAGGGACTACAGGCTAGTTAGTACATGTGTGGATACTATATGATATCTTAAACCTACTGAAATTTTGTCAGAAAATGGGAATAATTTCAAAAGCAAAGACCTTACCATTAGAGCAAAGTTCACCCTATTTGAAAGTGAACAACATTCAATAAAAACACTATTTTGGAGAAAGGAACAAGAACAAAGTCACAGTGATAAGAAGTACAGTGAACACATTGAATTAATACCCTTTTAAGTTCATTGTTAAATGAATCTGTGCTTTCCAGGAATTTCCTCTTCTTTTCCTGGTGTCGCTCCTCTATTTGAAGAAGTTCAGCTTCTAGTTTTCGCTGAAAGACATATGATTAGGCTTTATTACTACTGAATTATTTTCTTGAAAGCAAAATACATTTTTTTAATGGACATTTCTTAATGGTCCATGCTTTCTCACAGTGTGACAAAGGTTTTTGAATTTTTAAATTAAATCACTTACTGCACAATGTGTCTAGCTAAGATTTTAAAAACATAAAATGCAGCATAGAGGAGTGACTACAATTAACAAGTATACGTCAAAGAACACTCCTTCAGGAATTTCTTCAGGAAAAAATATTTAGTTAAGCAATAAAGGTTGAGAAGATATCTTAAAAATTCTTAATGTGCAAACTTTCTATCACACGAGTCTGTATTACAGTTTTAATGACAACTTATTAAATCTCCGGGAAACCTCTACTTCTGCAAGCCTCTGCCCTGAATCAGGAACAGGTTAGACTGAACACAGAAATATTTAGCTCACAGACTGGTGCACAGTATAAAATTATGCCACTGGGGCTCCGTGACATAGCCCCAATTTATTATAACAAATGCTTTGTGTCTTTACCTGATGAACCATTAAGGATTGGACCTGTCGTTTGAGGACCTGCATTCTAGCTGTTGTGACAACAGACCGAACATCTGGCACCACACTCTCACTGAGGATTTCACTGATGAGGCGGTGGTTTCTCTGGAAACGGGCGGTGGCTGTATGCTTCATTGAAAAGCCATCATCATAATCTGGCATAAACAAGAAGTTTGGAAATAAAGTTGCCAGCAACCATAAACAGGACAGAGTGACAATGTTAACACCTGAACACCAAGGAGTCTTGGTCCTCACTGGTCTAACAAGCGGGACCTTCCCTGCTCAGGGAGGAGTCTGTTTCTCCCCCTCTCTCTGTACCCCGCCAATGCTCTCTCTCAAAGAAATCAACCAACCAATCAATCAATCAACCAAATCTTTAAAACAAAAATAATCACAAGGGGGCCTTAAGGGCATCATGGGAGCACTGGGGAAGTCATTCGACAAAAGTCTTGAGGAGGACATAATGTGTTCATTGGCCAGGGTACTGGTTATTCTCACTCTGTCTGAGAAGGTCTTGAATGAAACACAAATGTGATAAAAACCATGTATCTTCTGGCCTGGAAATCCACAATGGGAAGACTGCATGTTACAGCGAGACTGCAATGCTGCTGAAAGGTTCACTCTCTTGGTGGCAATTTAAGGCATTTACACCTGATGACAGCACAGGAACTGAGCAGTGTCTTTAATACTAAAGTAATACAATGAAAATGCCCACTGCAGACAGAACATTATCTCTAGCAATACTGTGTCCCAGACCACCACATACATTTTATTTGACTAAAAAAACCCATTAAAGCCCTAAGGCAATTTTATAGAAAAAGAATATTTACTACCAAATTTTACTTTTAATTTTTGTCAATCTATACATGTACATGGTTTTCAGTGCGTAAAGATACTATGCTGTTTTCACTCCCCCAAGTTCATATACATATGGCATGGATCTGGTTTATATGCTTATTTTTAATAGCTATGCAATAGTGTTTCCTTCATTTCAACCTCTGCCTTATCACCTCCACAGTTTTGGACATATCTGCTAAAAAGCCATACTATCATTTATTTAATATAGTCACTTAAATTAACTCACTTTTTAAAAAAAGCTTCCTCTTAAACAATACACATTAAAATAAAAGTTCCTGGGCGCCCCGGTGGCTCAGTCGTTAAGCGTCTGCGTTTGGCTTGGGTCATGATCCCAGGGTCCTGGGATCAAGTCCCACATCAGGCTCCTTGCTCAGTGGGGAGCTCCCTCTCCCTCTCCCTCTGCTCCTCTGCCCCCACTGGTGTTCCCTCTCGCTTGCTCTCTCTCTCAAATAATAAAAAATCTTAAAAAAAAAATAAAAATTTTTAAAAATTTAAAAAATTAAAAAAAAAATAAAAGTTCCTCTCTGAACCACCTAATCATCTTAGTGTCCCACCAGAAGTGGAGGGACCACACTTTAGGAAACTTTGCTTGAGGCCCAAATTGTACTACTGTGTCAGTTTAGCACCTCCCTTATTATCTGGTAATTAAGTAGTTCCCAAAATGCTCATCATCATAAACACCACAGCTACAAACTACTTTTTGTCTCCTTTCAAGTAGTTTCTTTAATATACTTCTGAAATGAAAATTACTGGACTATAGGATACCATTAAAAAAAAATTCTGGGGGTGCCTGGGTGGCTCAGTGGGTTAAGCCTCTGCCTTCAGCTCAGGTCATGATCTCAGGGTCCTAGGATTGAGCCCCATATCGGGCTCTCTGCTCAGTGGGGAGCCTGCTTCCCCCTTTCTCTGCCTGCCTCTTTGCCTACTTGTGATCTCTCTCTCTGTCAAATAAATACAATAATTTTTAATAAAAAAAAATCGTGACCTTATTTTTTTTAAGTTTTTCATATTCACACTTAAGATTATACATGGTATATTCATGCTATCTGAACTGTATATACTTCTTTGTTTTTTTGCTTTCCTCTTTCATTTATATGGTTCCAGTGTTGAACTCTGGTAGGGGAAATCAAGTCTTAGCAATCTGGGCTTGTCTTTTCTTATCCTTAGAGTTGTCTGACTTTTGGGGGATGGGCTTATATTTTCTAGTTATTTTCAAATTCACCAGCTCTTCATTTTACCTCATTCTCTAAAATGTCATTTAAAAAACCTTTCGCTGTCTTATGTGGAAGCTGCATAAGCCTTCTCTAGAATAGCAGCAGGCAGCCACTACGCTCACAGGCCTTCTCTTGGACTGATGCTAATCCCCACCTCGCAAACGTTCCTCTTCTGCTATTTCCGAGGCATAAAGTCCAAGGTCTGAAGTCACTCTTATCCTGGCATCTTCATTTTCACCTGTCCTTTCTTACCAGCAGCTTTCAGTTCTTATCTTAAACTTTCTAAAACATAATGGGCTGAAGTCTGAGGAACAGAGAAGAGGATCTTTTTCTGAAAACTGTTGCTGAGTGAATCTCTGAAGTCCTGCTCAGTTCACTGTCCCCTCTCACCTAAATAAAACTTTTAACTGCTTCTACTTGTGGCTTCCATGTTGCTAATCTTTGGTGATACTCTTCTACTCATCCTTCCAGTTTTTCGTAAACTGGATCTTCTATTTGTTAGTTCTGTATGCTTTTCTTGCATTAATCATCCAATCTGAGTAATTCTGGCCTGTGTTTGCTAGCATGTCCTTAACACTCAGTATGGTTTCTAATCCACATTCTATTATTATTTACATTATTCTATTCTCTTCTGTATTTATGAGAGTATTTGTCAATATCTTAGTCCATCCTTTTTAAAAACATATTTCCTCCCTCTCCTATGGGGTACATGTTTATTCATGTTTTTAGGTGGCATTATTGCTTCCTTCTCCACAGTATCTTTCAAGTTCTTACAAGCCTTCTCTTTATACCCCTACTCTGAAATGGGGTCTTATTTTCTTGATGTATTGTTGCTTGTAGCTGGAGCCTCTAGCCCTTTCCACATCATGGCAGCACATGAGAAAATGTGATTTATACAGCAGGCGTGACTCGTAGAGGAGTATGGCCCCTGATGCAGGGGCTAGTTCTGAGGCTCCTTGCAGCTTCAGACCCTGCCTGGCTGCACAGACCAAGGATGTAGTCCGTATACCTGCAAACGAGTCATGGAAAGCCAATCAGGAAGCTCTGCTGTTTGCGTGTACAGTGTGTACATGTATTTGTGTGTGTGTGTATAAAGTGTGCATGTGTGCACCCTCATGTGTTATCACAGGCCACGCTGGATTTCGGAATTAACTGGAAAACAATTTCACAATGCTTCTCCCCACTCGTTAACTTTCTCTCTGGAGAGCCTTTAATTCAACAAGTTTAAGGAATCAATAGGAAAACAGGATGTAACCAGAAAGCATGAGCTTTTTAAAAGCAGTTGAGGCAAAATTCTGATTGTGACTCAAAAACCTTTCCTGCATTCTGAGCATAAAGATTCTGATAAATAATAAATAGGTTTTGCTATTTTCTGCACTAACAAGGATGTATCTTTTTTTTACTGGAAACTTCACATGCAGATCTTAAGATTAAGTAATCAAAATATTGAAATGGCACTTATATGCTTTGTTTTCCATTTAGGGTAGGACATTAACTTGGCGATTGCTTGTATTTTAAGTTCTCAGAGAACGCATAAACAAAACCCCATTTTTGGTTTTTTTACCGTCTGGATCTTCAGCAGGCTGGATGCTCATGTACGGCTCTCCTTTCTCCATGCGAGACTGTCTCTGTCGACTTTCTTCCTCTAAAGCAGCTTCTGCACGACTTTTTGCATTTATGTAAGCAAGGTATGCGGGGGAATTATGATAGGCCTTCATAGATTCATTGTACTCTATCTGAAATTCAAATATTTTTCAGTTTTGTAATTAGCATATTGCAGGTTATACGGATGGCTTTATCGCATTTGAATATCAAAAGGCAGAATTATCTCCTTTTTACAGACAAGGAATCTGAAGCCTAGAGAAAGTGACTTGACCCAGCAGAGACAGTACTGCCTCAGCTGATTAGATCTTTTGTTTCTTTCACATAGAACAAGCAAATGTTTATGCATTTTACATCATCTCCACCCCACACTGAGGTCCCCATTCTACCTTTTCTGCTTCGTATTCGTTTAAATATTCTTGTTTTTCTTCATCAGTGAGATCTCGCCACATGCCACCAATAATCTTGCCAATCTCCCACAACTTTAGGTCAGGGTTGGAAGCTTTTACTTGGTCCCAGACCTTAAAAATGAAACATGAAATTTCAGTATGGATGCCTAAAAATACAGAACTTTAAAAATACTTTTTATAGAGAAACTTTTAAACATAAACAAAGGCAGAAGGAATAGTATCAAATCCCCATGTTCTCATCAGCCCACTGCAACGATTATCAATAGCTGGCCAATCTCATTTCTTTTGCTGGATTAATCCATGGCAGATCTCAAGACATCTCCAATCACTGGGGGGTTAAGATGAGATAACCCAATAACACAGTCTCTGTCTCTCTAAAAGTTCATAGAATTTAGAAGGAAAGTGGTTAATCTGCATAACACAACAGACCATATCATCAAATACATGTATAATAAGCGTGACCCCAAATTTCTAAATAGTGGTGAAAACAGCTCAAAGCTCTTACTATTAATAAAGATACTGGCTCTCTTTGTTACTTTAAGAGAATACAGGTTCATCACCAAACCAAACCACAAGGGAAAATTCAAAAGTGTAAAGAAAATGAAAATCACCAGGAGCTTACTCTGTAGAGATAACCACTGCCTTCTAGACTTTTTTCTTCTTCAAACTACATACTGTTGCTATTGTTTTTATAGAAAATAAGATAATATATGTAGTTCTATATGCCTTTTTTCACTTCACATTTTTCTCATGTCACTGAATTTCTCCAAAGGGCTACATAACACTGTCTAATGGACTTAAACGGTTTATTTAATCATGTTCTTCTTGCTGGATTTTAGTTTCGGAATTCTGAAATCAGAACCAAGTTCTTTAAAAACTGCAATTCCTTATCCTTTCCTCTGACTCTACACAGAAACCCTGGCTGTGCCATTATGAAATCTGATGTAAAGCGAAGCAGCAAAGAGAGTAGTCCTTCCTCCCTCTGGCTCCTGGCACCTACCTTTCTGCTGTACCTCATGTAGGGCATCAGCGGCTTATCTGGTGGCTTTGGGGGTTTTGGAATCGTAATACCAGAGGATGCCTACAAAAGAGTTAAATACATTCATTATTCAATTGCAAGTAATTCACCAGCAAAACGAAAAGAGAGTCCCTTAAAAAATTCTAATGCGCCTTTCTTCTACTCGTCCATGGATACAAGATTCTTATATTTTCTCCACTGAAAATAGCTATCACTGCAAATTCAGAAATGTTCACATCAAAAGAAAATAAAGAAAATGACTTTAGGTACATTATTTTAAAATATTTTACTTAGCAGATTTTTGCTACTGCTTTGACAACCTGGCTGTAAGAACAAATAAAGTATTACATAATAATCCATACACTGAAAATACATGGTTACATATCACATGTCCCACGTTTAGGACATAACCTAGCACCCTTTAATTGTGCTTAATTTACCATTACACATACAGTCAACACTTGATTATCTGTTGGAGTCTGGGCTCCTTCGGCACTTACCACTCTCACACTGTCTGCAAGGGTCTTTGTATCTACTTATACTACTCCAGGAATGCACCACACCCCTACATAAACAACACCCCTACAAAAACTACCTTCTAGGTTCAAAACAGAAAACAAAATACCTTATTTCCTTTATCAGGACTAGAGATTTTATTTTTCTTAAGGTTCTAGGTCCGTATCTAGTGGCTTTCTATAAAGGGGATCAAGAATTATAAACTAAAGTCATGCCTTTTCTTGTCCTCAGTCCTAATAATAAAGTGGGAGTGGATGAGTTTACCCAGGGGCAGAGAAATTGTAGACACAGGGCCCAATTGGGTTATTTTTGAGGCCTTATATTGATTAAAAATTCTGGTTTAGTGGGGAGAAAAAAAATGAAAACACAAGGAGGAGGGAAGACTAAAAATATTTTTTCAAAAGGTAAAGAAAAAGGTGGAATAGAGGGAAAACAAAGGCAAAGAAAAAGATGAGAGACCGGTTCTTTCTATGGGCTAATAGCTAGGTAAAAGAGAGCAGGCAGCATCTAGTGGATGCCCCAGATAACTGCGATCCACAAGCGCCTATTTCTGAGCTTAGTTTCAGCTTAACATATATGACTACCTTTGATCAAGGACCCAGAATAAGTTCATCATGGCTGAATCACATTTATTTCCCCCCAGTTTCTAGGAGACAACGGATATTGATTCTTCTTGCCAGGCTACAGGGAAGAGGTGCTGGCTTCGCTCTAATTATCAAAGGACAGGGACTGGCAAATCCTCATAAGAAGACTAAGAGATATTTTGTTCCCTTGCCCTTCAGTTGCTGCTGTGGTAAAACTCTAGACAAACTCCTCCTTTCTGGGTTGGGACACCAATTATAACCTTATTTTTTAATGCACACTAATGTCTGAGATTAGTGTGTCTGCCCAATTCCACTGCTTTCAAACAATGCTTCCTCCTCCTACGACAAGGGTCTTTCTCCATCCCTACATACTTTCAGTAACTCTGCTTCTTCTTACATGAGATTGTTAGAAAGCATATCACCTCTGAAGCAGTATTTCCTCTCTTCTTTCCACTCCTCCCATACCTCATGCTGGCGCCTATGCAGACAGACCCTGTTTTTTTTTTTTTTTTAAACCAGCATTGGGCAATGGGGTGAGGTAAGCCAGAAGGGATAGACACTATCAACAGCAATCATATGAACAGCCAGTAAGACAAGACAAGATCGGTCTCAAGGTCTGTAGCTCTTTCAAGGAGGGGTAAGGGAACTCCTATGAGGCTAACTTTACATCATGGGTTCAGAGCAAGATACACAAAGGTCTGATTTTTCATATGTAAAGTTACTAGAAAGCATTTCCAATTTATATCCAACACAAACCTTCAGAATTCCATGAAGTGGGTTACAAATAAAGTTGGAATTGTGCCAATAATTGAAGTTGGTATATCACCACTAACAAATTTTCTTTAAAGAGATAAAGAACTCTAAAATGTCTATGTTTTAAATATATTGACTTAAAACACTTCAAAAACGAATCATAGTAATATAAGCTCTACTTTTCAAAAAAACCACATTTGATAACATTAATAGATTTGCTTATTCTTTCTTCCAAAGGTAGGTACCCAAAATGTCTACATATTGAGGTTATATTTTCATTTGAATGAAACAAGGCTCTATTTCATTGATTAGGCAATTTATAAATACAAACCAAACCAAACCAAACCAAACCCAAACAATAACCACAAAGTTAAATTCTAGCTGGTTTTCGGGACACTAAAGATTTATATGACTAAACATTCCTAATTTATTTATCATCTCAGCAGACATCTTTCTACCATGTTTTAAACATTACTCTTTACAAAAAAAAAAAAAAAGGCAATTTGCCCTCAAGACACTTTAACCTTATTTTGATAAGAGTCCATCAGAAAAAACCCCTGCTTTCCTGTACTCCTCTGACTTGAGGAGTGAGAGCTGCTGGGCCCCTGACTAAATGGCCAAGTGGTTACACCTTTGGAGGGAATGTCTCCTTTCTTAGCAGTTTCTTTCCTTGTTTCTATCAGGAAAGCTACCTCTAGCAGCAATTGTCCCTCTTTATAATTTTCTGCTTCTAACTGGCAATGAGTTGGGGGAATGTAAAAACTATGCTTAGCTAAGTTAAAACTGTGCTTATATAACAGTAATTCCTGGAATCACCTCTGAATAAAGATCATGATTCTGTGAAATTTATTTTGGTCACTCAAGAGATTTTGTTGTTGTTTCTTCTAATTCTTCCTTTTCTCTGGTAGAGTTTTCTTCTAGAATGGACTTCCATTAGCATAAAAATAAGCCATTTTTAACATCTCGTCTCAAACTGTTTTCACACCTGTACTTAGGAGAATGTTAACCACCATCTGAAAGGACTGACTAGGAACGAATTCCATCTCATGGCTATCACAGGCACTCCAAAAGTTTCAACACGCTGTAAAAAGTCTCACAATTGGGGCGCCTGGGTGGCTCAGTGGGTTAAAGCCTCTGCCTTCAACTCAGGTCATGATCCCGGGGTCCTGGGATCAAGCCCCACGTCGGGCTCTCTGGGCAGCGGGGAGCCTGCTTCCCCTTCTCTCTCTCTCTGCCTGCCTCTCTGCCTGCTTGTGATCTCTGTCTGTCAAATAAATAAATAAAATCTTAAAAAAAAAAAAAGTCTCACAATTATTCAAGTGTACTAGAGTCATGAGGGAAACCAGATGTTCTACTGAGCCTATCGGAAGCTACCAGATAGGGTTTCACAGACTCATTCTTTCACATCGCTGACTTAAGGCTATTTGCAAACAGTGAAACCACATAGGAGCCTAAAGGAATAAAAAAGGTAACACATTATCAGGGTCATCTTAAAATAAAATACTTCTATCATGGTCAAAATCATATCCATTAAGTCCTAACAAAGCTTCAGTTAGATATATAAAAAAAAGTTGCGTAAAACTTTAGGCATAACTGATTTTCTTAGACAGCAATTTAGTGACCTAAAAGTTGAAGAGGCTGGGATTAAGAGAGGCTAAAAGCCTTCAGTTTCTAGGTCCCTTCAGGTTAAGTCTAGACAGCAGTTTTATTACACTTCAGTCTGGTGCGGAGGACAATAATACCAAAAAAACTAACACAAAGAACCCAAACGGCAAATTTTCCATGCCCAACAATCCTCCTGTACTAATCCACCCCAAAGCTAGTGCCAACTCCAAATGCTAGGTTCGAACATCCCCAAGAGGAAATGAGGAGGAACAGGTAATTGACTCTAGCCCTGAGACAGTGGATGACCTTTCCTTTTCCTACTGAATGTTCTCTATTAACAGAGAATTCCCACAGATACATCCAAGTTAGGAACAAAATGCTTATACAAACTGAAACACAAATGATTCTAATAATACAGTTATCACCATTTCTATTCCATTCATGTAGATAATCAAGAGCTGACTGTATAGAGCTATTAAAATGTAATCATTCTCTTGTTCACTCCTCATGAATAATTAACATGAATGATCCAAAATTGATTCTGCTCCTTGTTTAAAATTAAAATGTTCTTTATCATTGGATAACCTTGCCACCCATAACACTTCTGAAACACATTTAGGCCAGGGGAAAACACATACCGATGTACATAAAAATTGTATGCATTGTGAAATGCATACATACACACACTTTGTCAAAATTCTTTTCAGATACCATGAAATATGCATGGCACATAAAACTTGATATGCTTATGAAGTACAAATTATGCAGAAACAATGAAAAATTTAGACAAACAAAACCTATCAAGCTAAGCAATATGCTTACCAAGATAGACATATAGTTTGATAGTTATAAGCTTTTTGCTCTAGCTTGACTACAGGGTGAGAGGGCTCTTTTGAAGTCACATTAATTATTTATGAATATAGCAAACAAAAACCAAGTATTAAAAAGTTTACAGCCATTCTGGGTTGAATAAATTCTCACCAATGCCACATTCCGACATATGTAGGTATTTGGCTTTTGGATTTATTTTTATTTACTTTTGGTAAATCATTTTTACATTTATTTCTTTGCTACTCAAGCTTCCTTGAATGCAGTTTAAGATGATTCTAAGATAAATATATGAAATACATCACCCAATTTTGGGTGTCTTAGGTTGATCATCTAAATGAAACATCCTCAGTTTCAGAAATCATACCCCTGTCCTACAGATTATAGTACATTTTTAGTTGTCACTATCTAGTCTGGTATGTCAAGTTAATTTCATTCAACTTGCATTCTGCAATTCTTTGAAGTTATATTAAATCTCTTTTTAACTGGAGAGAAATGAATCTCAGAAAGTTGAATATTAAATCCAAAAGACAAATAATTATGTGTAGCAGTTCAAACTGGTAGGCCAGCTGAAAAAAGCCCAGGTCCATAAGCCGGGCTTTTATTCAGAAACTAAGTTCTTGAGCCTGATGCTAATTACCTTAAATGAAAGATACTCTTTATCTCAAAAAAAGTATTTTAACCATAAGAAACTCTAGGTTTATCTACATATAGTATAAGCTGTAAGTGCCCAGGACTTTAGTTCTACCAACCCCCAAACAGAATGGATTCTTCTTTTCTTCTACATACATATCCAGATTTCACTGTTCTTTTGTTTTTTGTTTTTTCTGTTTTTTTGTTTTTTTCCAGTTTAAGATCGTACAATGAATGTAGTCAAAAAGCCAGGTTAAAAAAATTTTTTTTTAAATGGCTGTGCTGCTGATTCAAAAGGACCTAACTCTGGAGGCATTTCTGGTCAAATCCAGTTGTTTGCCGGATGCTGTAGTAGTTGATTCTCCTACCGTGACCCGGCTGTTGGTGCCCGGGTTCCCTCCCAGCCTGTAGTTGTTGTAGGCGAGATGACTGTATGGATTGTATCCCACAAACCCTGGTGTGCTGGGCATTTGCTGATGGAAACAAATGAGACAAAAACACGAATGAGAAATGAGCTCAAACGAGGAAAACACAGAAATGAAAAATGATCTGCATATGGCATGCAAAAGCAACCTGAATTTAAACAAGCAATGATGTGTTGTAATTGTTCTTTATCTTTCATTGAGAAACCAGTCTGCAAGTGGTTTTTTTTTGTTTTTTTTCCCCCTTTCTTCCCTTTCTTTCTCTTTGCAGGGGCAAGTCGTGTTTGTCGTCAGCGTGAGTGTGTGTGCTTGTTTTTTCGGAATAAGCAATATACCGAAGTGTCTCAAACACTCCGGATTACTTTATGGTCAATAATATGATATAACAACTTAGCAACAGGTGTTTGAGATAGGAAGGCCTGACATGTGATACACTAGAAGTCTGAAACACTGTACATGCAAAACAAAATGTGATTTACTTGACAGTTATGCAGATGCCGCCAATGTACTTATCTACTAAGAACAAATAAAAACAAGAAATGGATCGTGTCAGAGACAATTTTAAATCCTTCTATATAATGTGAAAAATGAAAAGGTACTCAAATCAGGAAGCCAGAGTAGTCAGTAGAAAAGAACATATGTGGGATTCAATGGGTGTCACATACATGATTTCAAAACAAAGACTTGTAAGAAATGCATGGATTTCATTCGGGGGTGCTATCTGATCTTTTAAACCCAGTCATTCATTTTTTTTAGGCTTTCTCTTCCATCTCTTCTTTGATCCATCTTCCATAGGTCAATCATGAACACTTTCTGCCATTTAATTTTAATGTGAACTACTTTCCTAGTTTACAGACTTGAACTTTCTTTTTTCATCTAGTTTCGATACCTTTGACCCTTTCAAAACACAACTGCTCATTGCAGAAATGGAATTTTTGGATTCATGAATTATGTGTTGATGTAATCACAAATGGGCTCTTAATATAGCAGTGCCCCTCATGGTTAATACAATGACATCCAATGTTCATGAGAATAAAGGTATAATGCATAAAAAGGATATAGCAAAGAGAAACCCAAAGTAGGGAATTTTATCTAATGAAACTCAACCAAAACAACTAATTTAATTTTAACATGCAATTAACAATATGAGCCCTCAATTGTAGAATGTAAAATACACTTAACACATCCCAACTAAGCTGTGGCTGTTATGAACACAATTTTCTACAACATGCCGCTGCACATATCCATGTCCAAAAGAAAGATATTCAAGCAGATATTACATTTGAAACTCTTTAGAAGAAGAGAACAACTGATCAATTCTAGTCTGTATAGTTATAAAAGACGCAAATTAGGCATATTTAAGTAGGCAAAACACAGATGAAGTATCAAAGGCACAAGAGAAGTGTATATTACTTGGAGTGGTACATTGGGTGGTGGTGGTGGTGGTGGTGGTGGTAGTGGTGGTGGTGGTGGTGGTGATGGTAGAATGGAAAAAAAAAAAGGAAGGAAGGTAATTCATTTGATATCCATTCTGTTGGATGTCCTAATCCCTAGTCTTCTTTATTTTATGTGTCAATGTGAAATTACAATAGTACAGAAATAGGACTAAAGAAAGGCCAAAAAAAAAAATCCCTTTCTACATTTGAGAAGTCATAAGGGGACACTTGGTTTTTGAGCTATTTTTATTATCCCAAAAAATCAAGTTTGTCTTCCAGAGATTATACACTGTCAGAGGCCGTATATACGTCAAAATGACATCTTCAAAGGTTGCATAAAGAATGAAAATCACTGTTCAACATTATGAGGCAAAATGTAATAAAATTATGGGAATTAAAAAAAAATCAAAACTAAAACATTACAATTATACCATTTCCAAAACTGAAGTACATGGTTAGCTCTTTGAGGTCAGGAATCTCAACTGTTCAACTCCACCTGTATAGCCACTAGCAGAGGGCCGAGGAGATGGTCATTAAGAAATGTTCTTTGATTTAATAAAGAAAACAAACCAAACACAGGACTTTAAGATCTACTGGAAGTAACTTTAGAAACTGTATGTTACATAAGTTGAAATGAGAACATGAGATACAGTATCTCTTTTAAGAAGTATCTTACTAAGGAGAAACAAATTGTTGATAAAGGTAACTAAAGCATACATCTGAGGGTTAGTAAGTAAGAGCAGTCATCTAGTGGAGAAAAAAAATTACACAAGGACCTAATTAGTAGGCTAGCCTGCAATTTTGGGGATAAGGGGTCAGGAAGGAGGGCTAACAGCTATTAAAGAACTGCTTTTGTAGGCCATGGTCAATGTAAACAATGTTTTTTTTAAAGACAAAAAAAAAAAAAAAAGAAAACCCAAAAAACAACAAGGAATCCGTTTCAGCAAGGCCTGAATAGTTCCGGTTATATCTGTTTTGTGGATTGGATGATTATTTTACATGCTGTCCAAGCTGGGCCAGAACTTGCTTGATGAAAAACCTAGTTCACAAGTATTATTTAGAAACTTGAAAACATATTCAATAGGCAGGATCTGACCCACAGATAATGAAATCCTTACTTAAACAGCTTGAAAAATAAAAATTTACAATGAGTGTTATTATGGTACTGGAAGCTTTACTGTTTAATATGAAAATTATATATAAACAAGGAGAGAAAGTGTAACCAGCTGAAGGTTAGGTTTAAAAATAATAACAAATGCCAGACTGAGCATTCACTCAATATCAACTTTTAAGACTCTTACAGAGATTAACTAGAAAGAGATGTTAAGCTTATCATTTATTTCCCATTTAAAAAAGAGAACTGAGCAGAGGAGGTTGGAATTTCAGCAGTATGTTTCTTTAAATGTTGGGGTCGGTTCAAGGTAAGATGCAGAGAGTTATTTTATTTAGTAGGAAGTGCTGTTTTTTGGCTGAATTTTTCATCCTGTTGCTGTGATGATTGAGTGACTGTCACTGGAAGACATCTGGGTTTTTGTATCAAGGCCAGACTTGGCTATTACATTAACAAGAAAATTAAAACTTACTGTTGCAGGAGCTGGGGTGGGAGGTGGGGCATAAGATGGTCTTTCTGTTTGAAAGAAAATAAATAACTTCTTGTAAACAACTGAGATATAATACTATGCAACAAAACTACCAATGGTCCTGTTTTGAAGAAAAAAAAATGAGAGTATTTTGGAATTCCCATTTGCTAGGGCATTAGTCTCTTATTAATAGATAAATATAAAAAATGAAACTTACTTGACATTTTGGAAGATTAAGTTCTCAGTTCCTTAAGAATGAATCTGAGACACTAAAATAAAAAAAAGAAAAAAAAAAGAAAAAAAAAGAGAATCAAAACTCAGCAAGCATAAGAGATGTTTTCCTAAAGAATAGGGTAGTTTAATTGGTATTTCTTAGTAAAATTACACTATCTTCTAGTAATCAAATCCTTTGCATATTTTACTAAATCTTATCGGTCATTTGGTTCATCAGAATTAAACGACTAAAACAAATTACTGGGGATATTAAAAGTAATATTAGACGTGTACTTTCAAGTTTTTTCTTGCCACCTCCTGCATGGAAAACATTCTGCTAATGCCATGTAAACATTTAAACTGATAAAAATATGACAATAGAATGTGATGTATTACCAGGGCCCACCCCAACAAGGCCTACCAGATACTAACAGCTCACTGATCAACAGCAGCTCTACTTTCCTCTTAGAGTAACAACTTCTATTAAAACAAGCCAGCATTTTATTTCTGGAGGCAGTGCAAAAGGTAACTGGTTGATAAAGAGCTTCACATTCTCTTAGAGTGGTAAATAGCTTTGTATCTCCTGGGAATAACTTCTGAGCCTCTACCTGAAAAATTTATTAATCCTTCACAGCCCATTTCAAAATATATATCTCAATGGAGATTTCGTGATAAATTACTTGGGGGAGAACAAATTGCTTCCTTCTTTATACTCCTATCCAATTCACCTAAATCTGTAACATTGTTCATTACATTGTATTATACCTGTTAATATGGCTAAACTGTAGAACAGAGGCCATCTCATTCATTATCGCAGTCCCAGCACCTAGCTCAATGCTTACATTTGGTCCTAGTATTACCAGCTCTGAACAAGAACATGAAGGCGTGAGTTTGTTTCTTACATCAATATACATCACACACAATGTGTACAAAGAGACAAACATTTTAGAAAAAGAGCAAATAACTTCTATGACTACTGGAGTACTTTCATCAAACATTAGGTGAAACAAGCATGATGCTTTTGCTGCTCTTCTACATTTTAAGGGAATTCCCTGGAACATAAGGAATCAGAGGACTGTGTGAAAAGAAGTATTTTTTGAACGGCCCAACATGGGTCTCTCCCTCTTTCGGTTAAGAACCGGGCAGAAACCATGGACTCTGGTGATCTCCTTCCTGCTCAACATGGGGGTGAGGGTGGGGGTGGGAGGGTGGCTGTCAACAACAAGTAGGCCTCGCTGTGGGGAGCGCTGATAATAACTGCCAAAGCTCCCCGGTACATCACACTATTGTTAATACTTCAAAATTACTGCTGTCGTCTGCTACGATAAATTCTAAGGGTGGGCTTGTACATTTATTTGTCTGCCACTGGACCCATCCCTGGCGCCTAGCATAAAATACTAGATATTTGTTGAAGACTTTCTACGGGGCAGGCTTATCACTTATCTCGGTTCATGGTCACAACTACCCTTCGAGACATGCATTGATATCCGTACTTTACACAAGAAAAATGGGAGCCTCGGCGGCGAGTTTAAGTAACTTGTCTAAAGCCACACAGCCAGGAAGTGCTAGAGCTGGGTTTCAAACCCAGGCCAGACTGTTTCCGAGCTTTCGCTCTCCGCTCTCCACTCGAAGCCACACCGTGTGTCCTCGGTCGCTGCCGAACCAAAGGAAAACCACCTTCCTGGGGCGGGCAGGAGGGGGGATGGACCACGGACTTGGCTTGCCCCAAGGGGTTCCCCTGAGGTCGCTTCCTTCAGGTTGTTGTGCTGAATGCACTTCACTAACAACTCCACTAAAGAGGAATGCATGGGTGCTCTGACCCATTTCGCTGGGTTAGTGGAAGGGGCAAATCTTGCCGCCGGGGAGGGGCCCCAGACGGGACTCCCGAACCCCGCTCCGCTAGGCCTCAAGGAGGCCGCAACCGGCCCCCAGCTCTGGGCCCGCGGCCCAGCCTGAACCCCAGCAGCCCCCGGGAACTCGAGGTCCAGTCAAGCCGGGACACCACAACTCGCCACCCTCCCGACCCGCTCGGGCCCAGTCGGAAGCACTCACCCGCGGGCAGAAAAAGCGCCCGCAGCTCCGGCCTCGTTTCCCTTTGTCCCGCGCACGCCCCGCCCCTCGCGTCCGGAGCGTCCGCACTCGCACTTTCCACACTCTTCTTAATTGCTTTCCAGCCCTCCCCCGACTCTTTTTGAAAAAATAAAGCTCCAGGTGAGGACGCGATGATGCTTCGTCTGGTCAGGGATTTTTTTCAGGCCCCACACGTTCTACAAAACCCCACGAATGTGGGCACTCTCCCGGCCGAGCGCCGATTCGTCACGGCGGAGTGGGCGGAGGGGCCCGGCGGCGGGAGAGGCCGGAACGGCCGCCGCGCGGGGCCGGAGCGGCTGCAGGTGTCGTGGCGGCAGGCGCTGGCCTCGGCTTCCACGCGCGGGGCCGGAAGACGGCGGGGTCTCTCCGGGTGGAGGGGCTCGGAACCACTGCGGCCGCGGCGGCCGGGCCTCCGCTGCGCCGGCGGGTGGTGGTGGTTTTTTTCCGGGTTCTTCCTTGCTCTTTCTGTCGGTGAAAGAGTATATACTTCAGCAAGCGAAGGATGGAGGCGAGGGCGACCGGGTTCGCGCAGTTTCCGTTCCCACGCGCGCCTCGCGGGGCTTCCTGCCTTAACGGCCAGGCATGAAACCTTGACCAAAAGCAACACGGACCTTTTTAGTTTTTCCAAACGCGCGTGTGTTGTAAGTGCCAGGTTTCTGAGCCGGGGCCCAGAGATGGAAATCCCTCGGCCAAGGCTGTGCGCCCTTGCCGCGCGGGGAGTGCCACTAGTCTCTGCCCAGCGCTGCCCTGGCTCATCCCCACTTTCAGCTTATCTGTCCTTCCGGATCCTGCTCAGATTCTCACTGTGGTGCCCTCCTGGAACTTTCCCCCATAGTCCTTCCTCTGAACTCCCACGGTTCTTTGGTAACTTCACTGTACTCTATACCTGATCTATTGTATTGAACTGCGTTTGTCATCTCCCGCGCACTACAGCGCATTACAGGACATTGCAAGACCCATTACAGTGAGTCTTGAAAGAAAAGTTTCAGTTAATCTGCATCTTTCTATTGCCAGTGCCTACTTAGGGCTTGCTGCATTGTCAGATGTTCAGTAAATGGGAACAGAGACAACTTTCTAGTCTAGTCCAAGGTTCTTCCCACTAAGTACATTAGTTTATGAGTACATCATGAGTACATTAGTTTACCAGTACTACCCCCTTCCTTGGCTGTATAAACATCTGGCCTGTGCTGTGGGCCACTGTGAAGGGAGAAGGATCTGTAATTTTTTTAAAAACACTGTTGACATTTGGTGACTGATTGGATTCTTGGGGTGCTCTTAGGTGCTTTTCTTTGTGCCAGCAGGGACCAGGGCATCTCCAGAAGTCTGCACAGCCAGGTATAAGTGACATTTTCTGTAATTCTGCTTCCAATATTTTTATACTCATAAATAGGGGTTGGTGAAATTGAAGGGGAAGACTGAAAGAGAGGTCATCAAAGGGTAATAGGTAGTCTGAGTGGTACTTGAGTTAATATACAGTTGACCTTGAACAGGGGGGAATAGGAGGGGTGGGTTGGGGACCTCCCCTGGTTGAAAATCCAGCTGTAACTTTTGATGCCTCCCAAACTTACCTACTAATAGTCTACTTTTGATTGGAAGCCTTGCTGATAACATAAGTGGTAGGTTAACACATACTTGGTACCTTAGATGTGTTATGTACTGTGTTCTTACAGTAATACTTAACTTTGTCTTAAATTTTTTTTGGCATTTCTAGGCTCTACAGTTCCTCTGCAACTTTTTTTGAATTGTTGCAAATCTCCAAAAAAATTTTCCAATGTATTTATTGGGGAAAAAAATCCATGTGCAAGTGGACCTGCACAGTTCAAACCCATGTTGTTCAAGGGTCAACTGTACTTGAAATTGCATTTTTAATATAAAAGCATCTGAGACCTGGGCGCCTGCGTGGCTCAGTGGTTAAAGCCTCTGCCTTTGGCTCGGGTCATGATCTCAGGGTCCTGGGATCGAGTCCCACATCGGGCTCTCTGCTCAGCGGGGAGCCTGCCTCCCCCTGTCTCTCTCTGCCTGCCTCTCTGCCTACTTGTGATCTGTCAAATAAATTTAAAAAAAAAAAAGCATCTGAGATCTATAAAAGGCTAATGTAAGATGCATGGAGCCTCAGCAAGGATCTTAGTACCTTCTTTCTCTGGTCTTGTCCAGCACCTCCTGCCTGGGTTCTTCCCTGCACTTGGGGTTATGGTGGGGGATTGGGCAAATGCAATGCTGGGGCAGGTGCTCCACTGTGTCATCTCCAGGCAGTCCTCGGCAGGTGCTAGATGTTACACTGTAGTGAGAAAGGGATGGCACAAAAATGGTGGAAAAAGAAAGGAGGGGAGCTGATTGGGACAGCGACACTGGCACTTTCCCACCTCTTCATCTTTATTTAAATGCCATCTTCTCAGTGGATCTTCTCAAACCTTTTTAGAATTGCAGCTCATTTTCCAGCTCTCTCCATGGTCTTTGCTTCGTTTTTCTCCTATAGCTCCTATCATCACCTAACGTACTATATTTGTTATAGATTTTATTTTGTTGTCTTTTTCTTCCCATCGGAATAAAGGCTTCTTGGGGACTTTTCACATCTGGAACAGTATATGGTACGTCCAGGTGCTCAGTATTTGCGGAATGAATCAATGGGTATCTCATTTTCTCTGCTTGGCTCTTTTCCCACTCCCAGAGAGTTGTAAAATTAAGAAAGGAAGAATACAGACAAAATATAATGGGAAAAAAGTCTGTTCCCTAGTCCTGAAGAAAATAAGACTGAAGAGAAAAATATTCAGCAAGATAGACTGTTTACACTGAGTTGTGGTGTTGCCACCCCCCCGCCCCCCCGTAAGCAAACTCAGGTATGATCTTGTATGTACTGGGATATTTATGGGAATGAGAGGACAGACTTTTGGAATGGTGATTATTCCTAGAAAATATGAGATGCATCATTAATTATGACTATTTAAACTATTATAACTATAAAGGTTGTTAGGAGCCCTCATAGAAGCCTAGTCTTAGACCAAAGTAGTTTAGTTTTCTTTCTGGCAGCAAGACCCAGAAACTTGGCCTGCTTTTCTCTCTGACACTTACCTGTACTTTTCTGAGGTTCTTCCTCCCCCCCACCCCCCGCCCAAACAGGGAAGCCAGAACTAGTGAGTGATTAAGTTGAATTTAAGCCCAGGTCTCTTTGATTTCTTTCCATAGTACTGTGGGAAAAAGCTGAGGAAGGAGACAGAATGTGGGGTAGAAAGAGAACCGTGGCTGGAAAGGAAGAAGGAAAAGGAGAAATGGGAGACAACGAGGAAAAGCCTGCAGTCCTTGGATTCTTAGGTAGTCCATGACTAGGCCCTAAAATTCTGTACAATTTTTTGTGCTTCTCAAAAAGTAGTTCAACAGATTTTTCAGAGATCTGTGACAGCAAAAAGATTTTGAACCAACCACTGAACCATGTAGTTTGTAGTATTTTTAATGAAGCTATTTTAAATGGATTTTTTTCTTTTTCTTTCTTTTCTTTCTTTCTTTTTTTTTTTTTTTTTAAGATTTGTTCATTTATTTTAGAGAGAGATATTGAGCAGGAGGAGCAGAGGGAGAAGAGAGAATTTCAAGCAGACTCTGTGCTAAGCACAGAGCTTGAGGCTGGGCTCCATCCCAGGACTCCGAGATCATGACCTGAGCTGAAATCAAAAGTTAGACACTTAGCTCACTGCACCAACCAAGTGCCCCTTAAATGGATTTTTTCCCCCTTAAAATAAGGAAAGGGATGATAGAGTTCTTCCTGGGCCAAAAAGCTTATAAAAGCCTGGTTATAGGCAAAAGGGTGAAATAGGTTAATTTTCTCAGCTGTTTCTGTGAAAGCAGAAGTCATGGGTATTCAGTTTCTATCGCTAGAAATATTTGTGAGACATTGAAGCCCAGTAGATTTACAGGATAGAGTAATTCACAGTGTTTTGTAGAATTTGACAAAGTATGGTTTGCTTGTATAAATTTCCGAGTTGCCTGCAAAATGCCTTGGGGATTTGGGACATGCGCTTTGACACATGGTGTGGGAAAGGATGAAAACACAATGGTCCTGGAGAATCTGGGGGTAGCGTCTAGCATCCACAGACCTTATTTGAGGGTCTAGGGCAGGTATGAGCAAACACCGGGGATTGGAACTGCTGCAGACCCAATCTAGCTGCCTCCTGTTTTTATAATTAGGACAAAACCATGCCTATGTATTTCCATATCATTTATACTTGCTTTCAGCTACAAGGACAGAGTTGTATAGTTTTTACAGGGATCATATGTCCTGGAAAGCCTATAATATTTGCTATGTGGGCTTTTACAGAGCAAGTTTGCCAGTCTTGGCCTAGGGTCTAAGTGGATGAGGGAAACAGGAAAAGGCCTGTACTGATCGCATGTATACCTTCCTTTAAAATCTGTATCTGTAGGGGCATCTGGCTCAGTCATTAAGCATCTATCTGCCTTTCAGCATCTTGGGATCGAGCCCTGCATTGGGCTCCCTGCTCGGCGGGAAGCCTGCTTCTCCCTCTCCCACTTCCCCTGCTTGTGTTCCCTCTCTTGGTCTGTCTCTCTCTGTCAAATAAATAAAATCTTAAAAAAAAAATGTATCTGTAGTATGTCCATCGATTAACAATCTGTGGGTCCATGCTGGCCCTAATTTATAGACACAGAAGTAAATTCTCTGTGCACACACTTTGATTTTATGTGTATACACATTTGAATAATGTGTGTATACGTGTTATTTAACTAAAGTTTAATTTTGGCCCATGTCCCATAATACGTTTCCACTTGAAACTTTCAAATTAAATTTAAGCATTTTTTTTTTTCAGAGAACGTTTTTGTACTTTCAAAACTATTGTGGTAGAACAGCTCCAATTAGGCAACTCCCTGGGAAAAGATAATTCGTCTGGCAGCAATGGAAGAATCTGAAAATTTTCTTTACTGTTGTGTTTTGAACTATTACTTAATCATCGTCAGCTATGATTGTTCTCACAAATTCCCAATGACAATTTTCATTCAAATGGTGCCGTATATTTGAGTAGTGCTTTATCAAATATTTTCATGTGTATATTATTTCAGACAACTCTGTGATGTAGGCAGGGTAGAAATATTACCAAGCACCGCATTTCCTATTGTTTTCAAGTGTGAAATTGAGGCCTAGGGGGACTCTGGTGATTCCTTCCTGCTCACACGGGGAAGTAGTGACCGCACCCGGGCTAGGATCCTATAAAATTGTTAGTAACTGGAATTACTCTTTGCTTTCGTATTTGTATGTTAACATACACAAAAATCAGAATGAAGAATATTAATTTCTACTCATCCATGCAATGAGGATAGAATCTTGTAGCCCAGCTGTCAGGATTAGAGAACATGTATGAGCTTGCTCAGGACAGTGCCAGGAGCGGAATAAACACTTAGCAAATTATGGCTATTATACTTTTCCCAGGGTTATGGGATTGTTTTGATTCTCTTAATTAGAATATATCATTTATTAAACTGTACCATTCTTAACTTTTCTTTTGCAAAAAAAGTACAAAAACTATTATCTGTCTATGGTTGCAGGTTTTTTTTTTTAGATTTTTTTTTTTTTTTTTTGACAGACAGATCACAAGTAGGTAGAGAGGCAGGCAGAAAAAGACAGGAGGAGGGCAGGCTCCCTGCGGAGCCGAGAGCCCGATGCGGGACTTGATCCTAGGACCCTGAGATCATGACCTGAGCCGAAGGCAGAGGCTTTAACCACTGAGCCACCCAGGCGCCCTATGGTTGCAGTTTTATTCCCCAAGGGAACTAACAATATTGGAACAATTAAACACAATACAATGTATCAAACTCAAATAAAATGCAGCTTTGGAGTTCATGTTTCAGGTTTTTTTTTTATTGTAGTGGTATCATTTACTTTGGTAAATTCATATCCCGATTTAAAATGCCCCAAAACAAATAATTTTTTTTAATAAATTCAAGTACTGTATTTTAAAATGTACATGTTATACACACAAGAGCTGCATAGCGGAATTACTATAACAAGCAATTACATTCATGATGCCCAGTACTGTTCTGAACACTGCATGTAGATTATACTAGATATTGTTTTATTATGATTACTGTTGCTTAGTACAGTAACTTTAGTACAATAGTTTATATGATTGCATTTTTCAAAGCATTAATGAAGTTAGTAGTAGCATAGCATTTAACTAATATTGAATGAAAACACTGTATACGATGTATTTTAGGACAGATGCTTACACAAGAATAAGCATTTAACATGCTATTGTATCCTTGACAAAACAAAATCATCCCTTTTGCTAAATGGAATAAGAGAGGCTGAAAGGAACCTAAAGGTAATTGAAAAAGAAAATTTTAAAATTGTATATCCCTGTATTATGTTAAAGATGATTTAACATAATTTTCTCCTGGTTAAAATATATATTTTGTTCTGAGTGAAATGAGAGCGAGAGAGATTGCAAAGACTGGTAAGGAAAATGCTAACTGAGCGGTAGCCCTTTGATGATACTTTAGCTGGGAAAAAGTATGGTAAGTTGTACTCAACATTTTTTTTTTTTTTTTTGCTTAGAAAAAAAGTGATAGCCTATAAATTTCTAATGTTTTAAAACAGGTATTTATTATTTAAGGTCTTAAAATAAGTAAATATGCCTGTATTAAACAAATTAAGTTGTTTAAAAAACTTTGCAACAATACTTGGCTTATTCACAAATAGATTTTCTGTCCGTATTTATTACAGTTTGAACAATTTAAAAACGGAAATCCTGCACATACTCATCACTTACATAACAATATTGTTCTCTTAACTCACATAAATGATTGCAAGAAATATTTATAATACTTTTACCTAGTATCTTACCTAATGCTCACATTGAATATTCAAATTAGTCACATTTAATTTTACAGAAGGAAAAGTTGGGATGGTGAGATTAGAGAACTCTATTCTAGTAATGGTAGCAACAAGATTTTCATCTTTTGTTTGTGCCACTGGCCTTCTGATTTTTTGTGGGGGAGGACACAACCTTAAAGTTCCTTGAATAAAGTAACTCTTCGGAAATCAGATCATATTACAAAAAGCTTTTGGATGAAGATTAATTTAAATTTATTTAATCATCAGATTAGCCAGGAGTGTGTTCTATAATTTGTTTGGAAGTGCTTGTGGAAAGTAGCTCTGATATTTTTCTAAGTATGCAAATGATTGTCTCAAAAAAAAAAATTTTTTTTTTTTTTTATATGTGACTAGTGAGTCCTCTTTAAAAGTTTGTTTACGATTGCTTTCTTTTTTAAGTAGAAAAATCTTTTTAGCTATAACCAGTCATGGAATAATGATGAATAAGTCAGTATGATTCTTAATATAATACAATCATACCTAAACAGATTGTTCCTTTTCCTTAGAATACTCAGCCACCGAGTGAAATTTCAAAGACTTTTAACCAAGCCACCTTAATGCTTATAGTCTCTGATAAAATTTCAAGAGGAAAAGAACACTATTTGGAGTAAACAAAATAGAAACCATACTGAATTTCTGATTTTATTTTGAAGCTCCTCCTCTTCAAAGAATGCATCCATAATTAGATTCAGAGAAATTGTGTCCCTTCCTGTTTGTTTTCTGAAGAGAATCACACATTAATCATTGCATACATACTTAATAACTTACATTTTGGGACAGAAGGCAGTCAGCATGGGCCACCATGGTCCACCCTAATGTCATTTTCAAATCCAGTCAAGTACTGTCAGATTAATTAGTTGCTGATGGAGGTTTGATAGAGGGGATACTGCATGATCTTCTCATGATAAGCCTGACTTCTATATCTGGTAGATTATCCTGCTTAGTCTGTAAACACCCATCATCAGTGGCTGCTAAATGAAGATCAAATCGAAGAGAAACCGATTTTTTCCTTAATCGAGGGTTATCTTTAAAGAAGGAGCCTTCCCATTCTTTAATAACTTCATCCACTTTCTCTGTCCTGAAATGATACAATAAACCTTTCCATGTGAAGAAGTATGGATCTATTAAAAATATGTAATATGGATTCCATATGAAAAAGAAATCAAGAAATTTATGTAATTCATAATTGACACATTTTGAATTATAACTCACAATTTACATTGTGGAGTTTATAATTTACACACTTTAAAAATCACACAGGTATAATTTCCAAGGAATTCTATGGAATTTTCATGTTTTGATTATATTTTTGGAAAAATGGTGAATTAAGGATTGAGTACTCCTATATCTGAGTTTTGTTTAAATATATTTACTCATGTCAGATTTTTAAAAATAGCATATTAAAATTATGTTTGAAAACATGCAAAGATTACTGAAGTTTGCATGTGCTTATTAGTCAAAGTTATTTTACTTACTGAATAGTGCCACGAGCCTCAGTGCTCTCCTTCACAATATTTCCATTTAGTATTGCCTGTTTGGTCACTGTTTCCACTTTTTCGTTCTCATACTTTTGTGGGAGTTTCGTTGAAAAAGATATTTCATTTATAATGGCTGTGAAAGTGTTATCGTGAAATGTTAAATCACAGTGTTGTAGTGCTAGTCACAGTTGATTCATATGTCAAACTTCATTCAAATATTGTTTTTGCTACTTTATAGTATTTAGTTATAATCCTTATAAATGGCACTTTATTTTTTAAGTTTGTTTACTTATATCAGAAACTCACCTGAAGGTAAAACAAAACCAACTCTACTTGTCGAAGGTTTTTGTTCTTTTTTCTCACCTTGGATACAACCATAATATCTGAAATTGGAAAGAATTATATTATAGAAGCAACACTGTGTTAGCATATAATTGAAACAAATGTTCACCAGTAAGAGAATGGATAAAATGTAGTGTATTCATACAATGGAAATTCTATCTAACAATGAAAATAAATGAACTAAGGGTACACTGTTTCTTTATGGATGAATCTTCTAGTATAACACTGAGTGGGAAAAGAAAGGTAATTTGTAGCTAATTTTATAAAGGTTAAAATAGGCAAAACAATTTCATATTTTGTTCAGGGATATATATACATATTAGTAGAAAGGAATATTTAAGGCTAATAAGCATCAGATTCAGGAGCCAGGTTAGACTAAGAAAGAGAATGGGGGTTTGGGATAGGGTTAGGTGCCTGGAGTGGGGGTGGGAGACTTCAACAATACCACAAATATTTTCACTTCTCAAGCTGGGGGAAGTGTGTACATGAACTTCATGATATTCTTGATATTTTCTTGTATATCTTAAATATAGCATAGTGAACATTTTAAAAATTGTATTAATGGAATATTAAAGACCACTTTTTCAACATCTTCAATGATTAGGCATTAAATAAAATCCACAACCACTTATTTTATTTAACAACAAATTATATGTGTGTGTATATTAACATACCACCGTTTTAAGCACTTTACAAACAATCTATTCAATGCTCACAGGAATCCTATGAGGTGGGTAGTACCATTCCCATTTTATGGATGAAAAAACCGAGGCACAGAGAGGTTTGGTAACTTGCCTGGTGTCACTCAGCTAGTAAGCGGTATATTTTGAATTCAATCCATGTTTTTCAAAGCTTTAGTAAATGTCAAAACTTATTATAGGTTAAAGAAGTTTCATCTAATTTTGTAGAAGACTCAGAATTCTGGAGCAAGCAAGAATAAGGGTTTCTTTCTATGGGAACATGGAAAATTGGAGGGTGTCCTGTGCTCAAAGCCATGTGACCTTTTAAGTGATTGCCGATTATGAAACTGAATTAGTAAGAATTCCTCTTTTGTGATATTTTGATACTTTTGTTATCAAGAAATCTGGAAGTCTTTTAAATCATGTATTCAGAACTAAATTATTATTAATTTTGGCTTTTGATCTGTGGTGGGAGTGGGCCCTGGGTGGGGGCAATGTGGTAATATGTGCATTTTCCAAGCTTTCTTTGTGGGTGGTCCATAGAAGACACTAACTAATTCTAAAAGAGATGTATGACAAGGAAAATGAGCAAGTCCAGAAAGGTCATTCTTGTAGTGATTGAGAATTATTTACATTTTGCTATAGGCATGAAGGGCTCTTTGTTGTAGCTACTGTCCCTGACTTTGGCCATTCTGTTCATAATTTTGGGAGGCTGGAACTAGTTCTTCCACATATTCTCTACAATGCCTACTAATCCTATTTTGCTGTAGGAACCCAGGGAGCATGCCATGCTGATGATGGCTTTTTAGACGTAATTTCTCTACCTCAACAAAGACAGAAGTTCTGTATTTCTGGTCACTTTGCCACTAACAACTGTATATGGAATTAGGTACCTGATTTCTTCCTTTTCTAGGAGGCGGCGATAAGTGGCGATTTCTTGTTCTAGCCTCATCTTCGTGTTGAGAAGCATCTCGTGCTCTTGAAGCTGCTTTTCAATGCCCCGCCTTACTTCCTGCAGCTCTTTTTCTAGTCCTTCAATCACGGCCTCTAGATCTTGCAGCTGCATCTGGTAATGTTGCTCACTGGCATGTAGGGAGTTTTCAAGGCCCCTTTCCTGTTTTATATAGACCTTCATCAGTGAAATCAGTGAAACAAAATGTGCTGCTGAGATCTGATTTACAATGTCTCCATTCTATCGTGTTCTTCCAAAGTTTGCCATAATGGTATGTCACTTAGGCAAAAGATGCTTCCTTACAACTGTGTGGAGGACTCAAATGAAAAAAATTTATATCTAGATAGCTAGAGAGCTTACTATTTCAAAGGAATCCCGTGATAATTCTTATAGCCAAAAAAAAAATCTGCAGTGTGACTGACTTATTATCACTCTAATTTATTTGGCTTTTTAAAAATTGGAAATATAGAATATTGAATGTTAAAGCAGAGCAGGCTGCTTAGAAAAGGCATTTTAGGAAGGTATTTAAATATTTTTTACTATTAGAAATTTTAGGCTTGGAGATAGAAGACTCCCTCCCCTCCCCTCCGCCCCCTCCCCCACAAAGGCTATATTCTCCCACTGCAGCAATTAGAGAACCCTAGGATGAGAAGAAAGGATTACTTCCTTTTTATAGCCATGAACTAGACCTTGAACGAATTGAGAATAGCCATGGCCATGATGGGGGAGGTTAGTTGAACTAGGACCAGGGATAGAATTCTGTGGCCTTGCTTTTCAAGTTTCTTGCTGTAAGGTAATGGGCATTATTCCTTTCTCTCTTTCTCTCTTAATCAACAAATGTCTGGGGACTCAGTGGGCCAGTCTCTTTTGAGCTCATTCTCACCACCGCCTGGAGAGACTCAATTTCCACTTGCAGGTGGTGCCACTGGCGTCGCGCTTCCTTGAGTTCTGCTCGAGCTGCCTTTAAAGCCTCTTCATCTTTGTCCATTTTTTTGCTCATATCTTCTTCTAGCTTTAAGAAAGCCACCAGCCACAAGAATAACAGAAACAAAGAGCGCTCTTGAAAATGAGACCTTTAAAAGTCATCCTAGAAACACAGCATAGGTGCCTCATCAGTTTTTCTTTAAACTGTTAAATTTCAAAAGTGCGTCCCAGGGCTTAGTTACTCATTAGTCAGATGTGGGAGCAAGTGAATTGCTTCAGTGTTCTGAGACATAAAATGAACCTCAGGCATTTCTTCCTAATATGACAATCTATGAAATGCAGAGAAAAATACTTCTATTAAATGAAAAGTAACATTTTGGAGGATCTAAGTTTGAGGCCTCTGATTCTTAACTTTCTATTATTTATGGCCTTATGAGGAAGATGGATTGAAACTTAGCTATTATTCCCCCCTGTATTTTCTTGTAGGCTGCTTTGTAAAAGCAGATAAAGTTATGTATCTGAAACCGATCAATTCTGGAACTGGGCATATGGACAGAGATTAAATACTGCTGGGAAGTTATATTATGAATAATTTAGAGAATTAGGTTATCATAGGCATTAGAGGCTCTAAAATGACTTCCGTAGAAGGAGAACCCACAGTCGATTTACCTTATTTAAATGATCTTTTTGGAAAGCATGTTAATCTTGGGTATCTGGGGAAGTAGCCAAAATTACATCTTTAAAGATTGTTTTCTAAATGTCATCATAGTAAATAACAAGTGGAATATGTTATATTTGGCTTTGAATGTTCTTATGCTGATGTTCAAATCAAATGAAAGTATCCTTTGACAGAATTCTCAACATTTGGTCCCAAGAGCAGCAGGGGCAATGTATGGAATTGATTGTAGTATTTTGTAGCAAAATTTACAACTTATTAATGCTTTTATTAAAATGCATTTTGCAATAACAAATTTTAATTTGATGGTACGATAGATTTTTTTTTTAAAGCACTGTTGGGGCGCCTGGGTGGCTCAGTGGGTTAAGCCTCTGCCTTCAGCTCAGGTCATGGTCCCAGGGTCCTGGGATCGAGCAGGCATGGAGCTCTCTACTCAGCAGGGAGCCTGCTCCCCACCCCCGTGCCTACTTGCGATCTCTGTCTGTCAAATAAATAAATAAAATCTTTTTTTTTTAAAAGATTTTATTTATTTATTTGACAGAGATCACAAGTAGGCCGAGAGGCAGGCAGAGAGAAAGGAGGAAGCAGGCTCCCCGCTGAGCAGAGAGCCCGATGTGGGGCTCGATCCCAGGACCCTGGGATCATGACCTGAGCCGAAGGCAGAGGCTTTAACCCACTGAGCCACCCAGGATCCCCAAATAAATAAAATCTTAAAAAAAAAAAGAAAGCACTGCAGTAAATGAAAGTTCACAAATAAAGTTTAGGGCAAGGCATTAAAGAACAAAATTCATACATCTCTTTTGGTTTGTTGTATCACTTTTTCTTAGTGTTAAGTTGGCAAAGTTAAGCAGTAACGCTTAGCAGAACAACTACAAAAGAGAATGTCAAGAATGTAGGAAATAGGAGAGCATAAGAATGCTTGTATCTGCTGGTCTTTTGGATTTTGTGTATGGAACCAGTAGCTATGTTTATGTGGTAGCTAGATGCTGAAGATGGTCCCCAATGACCCACACCTCCCCAAATTCATGTCCTTGTGTGGTTCCCTTCCTTACCAAATCTGGGTGGCCCTTCTGTCTTGCTTTAGCCAGCAGAATGTGGCAGAAGCGCCAGCTATAGCCCTAAACCTCAGGAAGCCCTGACAGCTTGCACTCCTGTGCTTTTGGGAAGCTTTGGGCCAACATGTTAAGAAGTTTGGATACCCGGCTGGAGAGACTGCAGAGAGGACAGATGGAGAGAGACCCTGAGGGGACCCAGAGAGAGAGAAACAGACCCAATTGTCTCGGCTGAGCTGGCCTTCCAAAAATCCCCTGCCGAGGCGCCAGACAAGGGAGTGGGCCACCTTGGATGTCCCAGCCCAGCTGTGCCCCAAGATGATTACAGTCTCAGCCAATGTCATGCACAGCGGAAGAATCACCCCCACTGAACCTAGTCAACCCACAAAATCATGAGAGAGAATGTCATGGTTGTTTTAATCCACTAAATTTGGGGGTAGTTTGTTCTACAACAATAAATCACAAAAAGCTTATGTTTCTTTATTTTATAATAATGAATCAGGCTTCCCTGAATTTATTCTGACTTTCTGAATTCTTTGGGAAAAAAAAAAACTTCTAAAGTAGATATACGTTAAAAAGACCCTAAACAAAACTTACTGTAGCCTTGCCTTTTCCCTTTAATTTGCTAATTTTGGCATTGTGACTTACACAATAAATAACTTTCATTGGTACCATGGCCAAATAAAATGTTTATTTGGTTTATAATTTTCAGAAATTATCATCTAGTAATTTTTTCCTTTCTCTTTACAAAAGGTGAGTGAACTGTTCCAATACTTAAATATCCCAGTGACTTTGATTGATCTAGGATATTGATCATTCTTTGTGAAGAATGAAAATATTACCTAGAGGTAAAATTTATATTGTCACCAAAAATGAATTGCTAATTAAATAAAGTCCTATGATTTCCTAGAAATATTTTTTCACTTTTGGTGATTGTTCTTAAGTTCACTCTTTGCTGTATTTGGGTGCCTGGAATAGAATTTGAACTTAGATACAATAGGTAAAACAACCGCCAAACCCAAAAACCAACCCTGAATTTTTAAATCTTCTTCCTAAAATATTTGTTTGTGCATTTATTTAAATGTTTGAGATCTTAATTAATTGCTAAATGTGTTGTCACTTTAAAACCAAATAAGTCTATGAAATTAGGATTTAGCCAAGTAAGTCTATGAAATTAGGATTTAGCCTTTATTCAACTGGGCTCTCCCTCTTTTTAATACTTAAATATTTCATGACTTGTACTGGAAATAAATATTTCTCATCTTGTAGTAAAAAAGCAAAAATCTGTAAGTCAGTATCAATTTGGGGGATTTTGATTCTCCCAATTTATATCACTGTTTCTGAATGCCACCTTCACATACTTAGATAATTTCTATTTATAACAATCTGGTATAAAACTGATGACAGAAACCTTTCAGAAATATTTTACTTCGTTTTATCTCTACGAAGTGAGCAAGCTAATGCATGTTACCATAAAGCTTGCCATTTTAAAGACGTTATTGAAACATTCTCTATAAATAACTCTGTAATATCTTCGAAGGGTATCTGAAATGCCTCCTTCCTGAAGGATGACTAAAAGAGGTTAGAGTGCCCCATTTTATTGCACGTTGGCCCCATGTTTTGTTGATAGGAACCTCACCACTGATGTAAAAATCATCAATGGACATCAATCAAATGGCCACATAACAGTATAATCCCAGCGTTTCCCCCTGTGGTCCCAGTCACATCGCAGTAAAACCTAAATTCCTTCCCCAGTAGACGCTGCATTGAAAAGGAAATACTGTACCTCAGAGAGGCCGGGACAGGAATTGGATAGACAGGGATTGTCTCCTTATCCTGGAAGGTGCCTGTCTGTATGAAATCATTACCTGGATCCTTGTTGAGAGCACGGTCTCTATCTGATTTCTCGTGAGGAGCTTTTCATAGTTTGCCCTGATCTCATTGAGTAGCTGGGACAGCTCCATTCTTTTCCCATCCTCCACCTTGGCTAAGTGAACCTTATCGATAGGATGAGTCGCTGCGGCAGAGCTGGTCTGTCTGCGTCGAGCAGAGACTGAGCTCCGCGGAGCCTTAAAGACGCAGAGCTCCGTTTTTCAGAAGCACCATAATTCGCGTGTTTCCAATCAGTTAGGCAAATAGGCAGATCCTTTTCTCCTGCTGTCCTTGGTAGAGTAGAAGCCTCAGACTCTCCATAAAGGAACAGGAAGAGGAAAACCTCCTCAGCATTCCTGAATTGGTTCTCCGTAAAATTGAGCGTTTGAGGGGTGGGGGTGGGGGTGGGGGTGGGGGGTAGGGATGTCCACTTAACCTTGGGTGTAAAGAAATGGGGAATAAGGTGAAGAAAATTGTATTTTGTTTTCCCCCAAGATTCTGCATGCAATTAATGAGGGCTGAAAACAGGATAGCTAAAATTTTCTTTTATCGTTTTTCTTGCCATTTGGATTATTTAAACAAAGATGTTGTGGTGGGGCATTAGAAGATGTTGTAAATCTTGAATATTTGGACAGGAATTGGGAAAAGCTACCATCAGATGAAGCTGACAGTTTCATTAGCCATGGGACTGACTGTATTTCTTTCAAATGCATACTGTGTGGCTCATGGCAGCCTGCTGGTCCCATGGCGCAGTTTGATGTCTTGAGGTGGATTCCTGAAGGCATACCCAGAGGAAGCGGCAGTGAGAGCTGAGAGTTAACATTTCCAATACTTTAACAAAGTTGAAGAAATACAACCAGATGGTCTGTGTTCAGGGGGTCTTCACTGGGGAAGACTCACTGTAGGGGTTACTCCTTTGTTAGTAAATGTATAGTAAATGACAACTCATATAACATTTGCACAGCCCTCCTACCTTTAAAAAGCATCTTTATGTCTATCATTCCATCTAAACTTCACAATCCCTGTCACTTTGTAGTCTGAAAAGGTGACAAGCCTGAGGCCGGAGGGGTTGAGCGTCTTGCTCAAGGTCCTAGGGCTATGTCATGGCATCTTTGGGACTGGAACAGTGACTGCCTCACTGTATCCCATATATTGCCCCATCAGCCTCTGCATTCTCTCTCTCCCCACCTAAATTCCTTGCTTACTCTGGCCAGCTGGCCATTGGAAGTGACTGAAATATTTTGGAGAATAGCTCTATCGTCATTGTTATTTGTAGAGTGGCTTGGCTGGAATTGTATCCAAAGAGTAGTTCAGGAAATAATCAATCCTTGGCTCTAGTGCTCACAGGACCTTTGAATGTGCATTGTGTTCTTTTAATTTCTGAATTAATTCACTGCTGGCCAGGCCAGTCTGTCCTGGGGATTCCTATAGTCCCCTGTAAACAAAGCTGGCCATCCATTGACCCTCCAGAGAAGAGAGGGGTCATTCTTGTCCTCTGTTTAACCTGACCCATGCCTCCTCCACCCTCCCCATCAGCCACAAATGATTGGTCTAGAGATGAACCCTTGACCGAAGGATAGCCAATCCATTAGGCAGAGACCTATGTGGTAGCCTGGTACAAAAGCTCTGACTAGGAGCACCTGGGTGGCTCAGTGGGTTAAAGCCTCTGCCTTCGGCCCAGGTCATGATCCCAGAATCCTGGGATCAAGCCCCCATATTGGGCTCTCTGCTCCGTGGGGAGCCTGCTTCTTCCTCTCTCTCTCTCTGCCTGCCTCTGCCTACTTGTGATCTCTGTCTGTCAAATAAATAAATAAAATCTTTAAAAAAAAAAAAGCTCTGACTGAAGAGGGTCACTTATGATTATCAAGACCAAACTGATCCCCTTTCTCGGTTACTGCAACAGAGAAATACGAAGAGAATCAGGCACTTGGTAGTGGGAAGAGAAGCAAGAGAGTAAAGAATTACAGTCACTACGTAGCTCCTGCTCATCTCTGTGGAAAATACAGAAAGCTGAACTAGATTCCGCAGAGGGCTGGTCCTGTCACTCTACATTTTAAGCAGGACTCCAGATATTTCCTATGTACCCTAAAGCAGTACTTTCCAATAGAAATGTAAGGTAAGCCACAAATGCAATCCGCATACTAGAATTTTAACCTTTCTAGTGGCCAAATAAAGAGAGATAAACAGAAACAAGTGAAATGAATTTTAGTATTATATTTTTCTTTAACCTGATATAGCCACGATATAATTATTTCAACTTGGAATCAAACTAAAATATTACTGAGCTATTTTACGCTCTTTATTTTTGATAGTCTCTTTGAAAGCCACGTGATGGGGAGACAAGATGAAGGAGGCATTATAGAGGAAGCAGTTAAAAAGAAAAGTGGTCGGGGTCAGATGGTGGAAAAGCAGGTGATGAAGGTGGGGTTTTATTTGGCAAGTAATGGGAGTCATTGCCGGTTTATGGAAGGGGACATCCCATGGTCGGATTAATTTGGAAATAGTGCCAAAGATTTCAGAGTAGGGACACCTATGAGAGAAGCGGTATTAATGAAAAAGAAGGAAAGTTATTTTAGAAGGTCAGGGTAACTGGAATCTGGAAGCTGAATCTGAGTAAGGCTGTAGGAATAGAGCAGAGGGGAGAAGAAATGACCTCTTAGAGCTTTAGCAAGGGGCAGCTGTTTACAAAGGAAGGGGAGGCAGGGACAGAGGTGACTCAGGTTTGCACTCTCTGTACCTAGTACCTCAGGGATCCTGTGATCAGAAACAGGGAAGACAGGAAGATAATGAGACAATTCAATCCAGACCCTTAAGCAGCAGGATATGGTGGGAAAAGACCAATGGTTCAGTCCCTTCCTGCCAGTTACTAACAAGGTGAGCTTGGGTAAAGTCCTGATGCTTTTTGAACTCTAAGATCCTCATCTGTGAATTGAGATTAATGATACACTTCTCATGCTACTTCCACGGCTTCTAACATTGTAGATACTGTTGTCGTCATCCTCAGTTTACAGATAAAGACATTGAAGTCCAGTTGACAGCAGAGGCAAGACTCAAGGCCAGGCAGTCCGACTCCCCAGTCTACCCTTCACAGCACAGCTGCTAACGTCTTAATAATCAGAAGTAAAACCCTGGCATAAAATAGAGGTCTTTAAATCCTTGCTACTTAGAGTGGGTGCTGGTTAAAGCTCTCAGGCCACGTCCCAACCTCCCAGATCAGAATCTTCATATTATCAAGATACTTAGTTGATTTGTGTGCACACTGAAGTTTGAGAAGTACTGTTTTAAAATCATTGGTTCTCAAACTTGCTGCACAATGAACTCGCTTGGGGAACTTTAAGAAATACTGATGCTCCAAACTCCTGCCAGAGAGTTGGAGTTATTAGCTCAGGATGTTTTGCCTGGGAATCAGCATTTTTAAAATTCCGCGGCTGAGTCTAACAGGTGGCAAAGTTTGACAATTATAGCTATACATGTTACAAATGTTTCCTTCTACTCCTTCCCCATCCTGCTTCACCCAAACGAAATGGGTCGTTAGTACAGGTGTAGTAAGACTAGTCGTTAAACCAGCAATGGCTGGTTTATTCATGCTGTGATTGGTGCACATCTGAGTCAGGTAGATACGACATTATGCCTTGTTTATTTTTCTGTAACAAATTAATCTTTACTTTGAGCTCCCATTCTGTAGAGGATGAGTACTTGAATCTCCTCAATTGGGTTTCCTGCCTTTTCTCCAGAATGTTGCATCTAAATTTCAGGGAATTTCGGTAGGTGGGATCAGGGCTGGTCAGGATGGTCCTTGATGTCATCCCGTCCGTCCAAGTCTGTGTTCACTAAGTCAATGACTGTTCTTTCTGTTTGTCCTGTTCACATTGTTGGGGGAAACAATTAAAAACAGTAACTCCCAACCCAGAAAACCTCTCTGCAAAGGGAGAAGAGAATGAAAACACTTTTATTATTGGATAAACATTAAATCAGAATGTGAGGCACAGTACAGGTAATCCACTGAGATTGCAAAAAACAGAAAGAAATCTCACTGTTTTGTGTACCAACTGCATACAACCCATGCATCCCCCTTCCCAAGATAAACAATAGCTAGTCCTCAAGTAGGAGGACTTGATGTAGCAGCTGCTTTTAGGCAACAGGCTTGAACAATGGAAATTAGAAAGGGCCCATGGCAACCACTCATCAATGAGCTGAATACAGACAGGCCTATCAGACAACCCACCTCAAAAGATCCGTAGGCCCCAACCTACCAATGGGCTACTTACAACCAGGCACGGTTACCAACAAGCAGGGAAAATTTCATAGTCCCCATACCTCCTCACCTTCCCCTCTAAATACAGCTCCCACCCACTGCCTCATTGCAGACCCCCTTTCCTTTGCTGCCCTGCCTGCTGCTTCCTTGCAGTGTAGTCAATAAACTACCTCCTTTGTTCTGCCTCAGGTGAATCCTGGCACTGGCCACACCCCCAGCCCCCAGCTCTTGATTGTTGGCTCACATCTGGGGGCCCCCATCCGATCGATGGGGGAGAGACACCACACTTGACAGCACCATTAGTCACACATAATTCATCCGGTAATTTGGTGACTTTCCCTGGTTATGGGGTGACCGTCTGTGTTCACTAAGAGGCTTCACATGAAGGAAAAATACACTTTATAACAGGATGTAGTTTGGAGAGAGGCTCCTACCTCCCCACGGAAACAGACAGGACTGTTTTGTTCCCAGGTCCTTGAGGAAGACCTTCCAGGTCAAGACCCTCCAGGTGATAAATGGGTCAAAGGCTTATTTCGCTTTTAAAAAGATTTACTTACATTTCAAAGAGACAGAGAAAGTATTTGCAATTATACAGTTTCTGAAGTAAATGCTCTAAGAGAGGGGGAGTTTGTGTGTCTTCCCTTATTTTCTATCTGGAGCAATAGGGGTCTCCTTTCTAATTTGCATTTGCCCTCACTGCCTCCAGCTGCCTGCCCTCTTGGAGACTCCGCTCTGGGCCGAGAGCCTGGGAACCGTTCTGCTGCTTCCATGTGCCAGTGACAGGGAAATAGCGGGTAGGTTGTGGCCCCATCTGCCCAGACACACTGCTCAACCCAGCCCTATTTGGCCCTTGTCCCTTTCCCGGGGCCACAATCCAAGAAGCAGTCCAGTCCCCAACTTCCCTCCCGTTTTACTGCTTTGCAGGGGCTCGGACTCAGAAGCAAGTCCTGGGGCTCCTCTCCCAGGGATCCACCTTTCTCCTTTCTCTTCTCTCCCTCTGGTCCAGAGAAGCTCTTCTCTTCTTGAGGGTTCTAGTCTAGGATGGTTCCAAGACCTGTCTGTCTGGTCGTGAATCCTGTGTGCCTGGCACTGAGACAGCTGACAGAAAATGTGTGTGGAAGGAATGATATTTCTTCTGTACCTTTTGACTCAGTCCTGAGTCCTCTTCAATCGAAGACTTTATAAATGGCTTTATTCACTCTCCCCAAAGGCAATGAACAGAGTCACTTATTTGCTCCAAGGAGGTGGGAGCCGGGCTAGTGAGGAACTAGCAGGAGACAGGTAAGCAGTTCAAGAACATTACACACCTCACGTTTTGGTGTTCGTAAATCCAAGGGTCAGGCATGCACCCACCTACCATCTTGGTGGATTTTTGCTGGGTGATATGAAGAGATTTGCATTAACCTTTGTGGGAAATAACATCTCCCCTGACCCATTTCTACTTAAGATTGGATTTTTGCTTTAAGGAGGAAAAAAAATACATGGAAAAGAAAATAATGGGCAAATTTATTTTTATGCATTCCCCTTGGGCACATATGTATGCACTTGGGCCTCCTTTAAAGTACTTAATTTTGGACGCCTGGGTGGCTCAGTGGGTCAAAGCCTCTGCCTTTGGCTCAGGTCGTGATCCCAGTGTCCTGGGATCAAGCTCCACATCGGGTTCGCTGCTCAGCAGGGAGCCTGCTCCCAACCCCCCCCCCCCGCCTCTCTGCCTACTTGTGATCTCTGTCTGTCAAATAAATAAATAAATAAATAATCTTAAAAAAAGTACTTAATTTTGTTGTATACAAGAGCCACAAATCTTAGTCCATTTAATGTTTTATCCTACGCATCGATGTGATCAGGTTTTATTCTAACAAGCATGCCAGATAGAACTGACGCAACACATGTTTATATTAAATGGATTTCTTCTCCAGGCAGTTGTAAATAAGAACCTCTTTTCTTTAGACAAGACATATCAGTCCAACTGATCTTTTAATTTGGGTGAGAATCCCATAGAGCTGGGGTATTATTTTATTTATTAAGTGTAATTTCTTCAGTAGCTAAAGATCCTGGTTTTTTTTAACCAACCATGGATTTTAATAAGATTATAGATGCATAATTAGTCAGCAGATAAAGATATATTTTTATATAAAGATGCATAATTAGTCAGCAGATAAAGATATATTTTTGTTGTTGTTGTTGTACTTGTGAAAAATCATGTTATGTGACAGGCCTTTATTTTCCTGGTTTGTCCCCTTTTTGTTACATTGTTGGTTTTCCTGCTCATAGGAGCATGCCTCCACATGATATGGTTTCATCTTGTTTCATGTGTCAGTTAGGAATATAATTAGACAAAGATTTGTGTTGGAATATATCTGTCAGCATTTTCTCAGCATGCTTCAAGGTGCACGTGCAACGGATATGTACGTACAATACGTCTTGCACATACATTTCGTACAGAGTAAGTGAGCAGGCTACGGTACACACACAGGCCTGCCCTTGACTTCATTCTTTGCTGCTGCAACATACGAATGAAAAGCCAGACCATTTCTCCAGTCGAGGACTCTGCCTTTGGATCCTGTCTCCTCTCGTATCTTCCTACAATCCTTCCTCTTCCTACTTTGTTCACTGCAGCACACAGTGCTGGCATGCAGACGTTTCATGCTCAAAAATGAGTGCCACCAGGGGGTGAGGGAAATTGAAGATCCCCGTTACATCCAGTTTCAATGTATTGCAAATACAGCTCCTGTTATACTGGTAGCTTTACAGACTATAAGCACTAAGCAAAACTATTTGGGAAATTCAATTTTCTTTTCCCCATCACCTTTTCTTCTGGAGGTGCCTTCATTAAATTCCAACACTGGAAGGTATAGTTCTTTTTTTTCTTTTTAAGATTTATTTATTTTAATTTTTTAAAAGATTTTATTTATTTATTTGACAGAGATCACAAGTAGACAGAGAAGCAGGAGGTGGGTGGGGAGCAGGCTCCCTGCTGAGCGGAGAGCCCGATGCGGGGCTGGATCTCTGAACCCTGAGATCATGACCTGAGCTGAAGGCAGAGGTTTAACCCACTGAGCCACCCAGGCACCCATAAGATTTATTTTTATTTGAGAGAGAAGGAGAGAGAGAGAGAGAGAGACAGCATGTACATGAGCAGGAGGAACAGAGGGAAAGAGAATCTCAAGCAGACTCTGTGCTGAGCGTGAAGACTGATGTGGGGCTCGATCTCACGACCCTGAGAGCACAACCTGAGCTGAAACCAAGAGTCAGATGCTCAACCCACTGTGCTGCCTCTGAGCCCAGATGGTGTAGTTCTTAGGCTGAAACTGTGCACCTTTCCACTGGTCCCACCTGAGCTACATTATTTGCTTTGCTTTTCTGATCCTTAGGACAGAGACCTTTGCTGGGCCCTGAGTACAATTTTCTCACCAATTAGACAGGTGTTCCCTTAGGTTCCCTTTCTGTCTTTGAAATACTGGTTTTTCTAAACTCCCCTTCTTTCACTGATGGCGTTGGCCCTGCTGTCTTCTAGTGTTCTGGATATTCTGCTTTTAGTTATTTTCCCCTCATCTTGGTTTATTCTAAACAACTGAATCTCTTGCACTTGGATCCATCCTTTCTTGAATATTAATCTCTGTTATCTTCTTCTTTTCTCTTAAAAATATTTTTAATAGGGTTTTTTTTTTTTTAAACTTAGGCTCATCTCACAGGTTTTCCACTGTACCCAGAAGTTTCTAGCATCCTGATGGGTCTTCTGCACAGTTTCCCAAAGGCGTCTCCTAATTCTGCGTAACTCTTTCCCTGCATACAGCTGTGAATTTTTCTTCTCTATAGTTTGGTCTGTTTTTCTTTTTATTGTATTCTGTGACTAGTGTTTGATGGTTGATAATACACATGTTTTTATTTATTCAGGATCTTTTTACTTTTTTACTGAATTTTTTATTTTGAGGTAATTGTAGATTCAGTTGGAAGAAATACTACAGGGAAATCCCACATACTGAGATTCCCCGGTGATACCATCTTAGAAAACTATAGGATAATATTGCAACCAGCCAAACTGTGGAAAGAGCCCAGATGTCCATCAACAGATGAATGAATAAAGAAAATATATTGTATATATATACAATGGAGTATATCAAAAGTAATGAAATCTTGCCATTTGCAATGACTGGTTGGAACTAGAGGGTATTATGTTAAACAAAATAAATCAATCAGAGGAAGACAATTATCATATGATCTCACTCATATGCAGAATTTTAAGAAATAGGGGCACCTAGGTGGTTTGGAGAGTTAAGCCTCTGCCTTCGGCTCAGGTCATGATCTCAGGGTACTGGGATTGAGCCCCCCATTGGGCTCTCTGCTCAGTGGGGAGCCCGCTTCCCCCCCTCTCTCTGCCTGCCTCTTTGCCTACTTGTGATCTCTCTTTCTCTGTCAAATAAATAAATAAAAATATTTTTAAAAATTTCATAAAAAAAAGAATTTTAAGAAAGAAAGAGGACCATAGGGGATGGGAGGGAAAAATAAAACAAGATGAAATTAGAGAGGGAGACAAATCATAAGAGACTCAATCAATGGAAACAAACTGAGGGTTGCTGGAGGGGAAGGGGGATAGGTGGATGGAGTAACTGGGTGATGGGCATTAAGGAAGGCACTGGGTAATATATAAGACTGATAAATCAGGGGTACCTGGGTGGCTCAGTCGTTAAGGGTCTGCCTTCGGCTCAGGTCATGATCCTAGGGTCCTGGAATTGAGCCCCTCATTGGGTTTCCTGCTAGGCGGGAAGTCTGCTTTCCCCTCTCCTACTCCCCCTGATTGTGTTCCCTCTCTCGCTGTATCTCTCTCTCTGTCAAGTAAATAAATAAATAACTTAAAAAAAAGACTGATAAATCACTGAAATCTACTTCTGAAATTAATAATATACTATATGTTAATTAACTGATTTTAAATAGACAAAATTTAAATAAATAAATAAAAACAAACACTCCCCCCCAACCCCACAAAAAAAATGGAGTCTCAGAAGAGATACATCCAGGCTTTTCACAAAAAGACATTTTGCAAAAGAAATTTTAGCCATATAAAACAATTTTTTAAAATTTATTTCCCCAGATGGAAGATACTATCTAACCTTGAGTATTAAATGAATGGCATTTAAAATATATAGATTAATAAAAATTTTATTTCTCCATAATCTTTAAGTGAGGTTCAAAATGCTTGGTAATTATTTTCTCCTTAACTAAACTGTGAAATTCTCAAGGGCACACAGTGCATGTTTTATATTTCTTTGGAACCTGCCCCAACTCCCACTAATTTAATGGGTTTTGCCATTAATCCTTTAGACTTAATGTTCATTTAATGCTTTTGACACATGAGTGAATATCAGAGTAGATAATCTTTTATTGACTTTATATGTTGTCTTAAAAATTAATTGAAGATTGTTAAACTTCTCTCAAAAATGTTGAGAAATGTTCATTGCAAGGTTCAGGTTTGTTTGGATTTCTTATTGTATAACCAGGAGAAGCGTTGCTCTCTTAGGGATTACTGTTGTATATTTAGGATAGAATGAGAATCTTTTCCTCTTGGGTGTGGGCTGTGTTCAGATTAAAGACACTAATCCAGCATACCCAGCAATTACCCAGTTTAATGCAACATAATTATCTCTATAGATCATATAATTTTATGTGAAAATTGTACTTCTATTTCCATGAATAATTTTATGCATTTAGAGAAAATGCTGGGATCGGTAGTTTTGACCTTTGAAAGTCATCATCTTTGAAACCTCCCCCTAAGCAGCCACAAAACTAGCCACCATGCTCTGAATGATACGTTCGTTGAAGTTAGCACTGTTGGAAAATTTGGGAAACATTTCCTATTCTCTTTGATAAATTCTCAGTGTTAATCTAGAGATTGAGTAAATCAAAACCCCTTCTTTTCAACTATATGATTCTATACGATAACTTTGATAGTTTAGTTATATTACCTTTTTACTTTTAACTATACCTTCACATTTTTTAGCAACCAATAAGTTTGGAGCTATCTATTAAAAATAATCTGGTATTAAAAATGTGCATGATTCAGGGGCACCTGGGTGGCTCAGTGGGTTAAGCCTCTGCCTTTGGCTCAGGTCATGATCTCAGGGTACTGGGATTCAGCCCCACATTGGGCTCTCTGCTCAGCAGGGAGCCTGCTTCTCCCCCTCTCTCTGTCTGTCTCTCTGTCTGCTTGTGATCTCTCTCTGTCAAATAAATAAAATCTTTAAAAGTTTTTTTAAAAATGTGCATGATTCATCTTCTGATTTAGTGCTGAACACAGTTGCTGACTTCTTAAAGACTGTAGTCTTCTGCAATACTGTACTCCTTGGTGGTACAAAGTGTTCTGAAATTAGTGAATATTTTTTGTTTCCTTTACATTTTTTGGCCCCTCAATTTGACGTTTGTTTTTCTTTGGCTTCTTACGCCACTGGTCTATTCAGTTAAAAAAAAAATAAAGTTTAATACATTTTAAGATGTCTTTTGGCTTAAATCTTAAACAATTACATTTGGAAATTAATGAACTTTCTGAAATTTAGTCCAGTCTATATGAAAAACAAAACTGTTGTAGGGCCAGAATAGTTGCCCTTCAGTGATTCCACATTCTGCCACACCTTTTATGAATATTTTCACACTGTTGCCTTCGGAAAAATTCATTATACTAATCCATTAAGCTTCAACTCCTTCTTAATTGCTTTTTTTTTTTTTTTTCAAATATCTCATCTCACCAGTGGCTCAGTACATCTATCATTGCTGACTCCTGAAATGAAATTAAATTTGGTGATAGGTTGACATGCAGGTATGACAAGCTCAGTTACTCTCAAAAATCATTACCTCTGAAACTCCTCCAAGTAGCCAGAAAAACTAGTGAGTCATACCTTGGAAGGGATGGTCATTGAAATCAGCATTGTTTGAGAATTAGGGAAACATTTTCAGCTCTCTTTGAGAAATCCTAACTGTTAATCTTTTAGGGTTCATTTTGGTGAATGAATGAATGAATGAATTACTTAAAGGCATTTTTGGTTCATAGTGTATCTTCTTCAACTGTAGTAGATAATAACAACTGTTTTCCAAAGTGTTTGCGCTGATTTATACTCCCATCAGTAGTAGACATTGAGTTCCAGTTGCAGGATATTCTAATTGCTTCACATCCTTGTCAACACTTGATATTGTCTTTTTAATTTTTGGTCACTGATGAGTATGGACTGTCATCATATTATTGTAACTTTAGAGCTTTGTGAGCTTTTCCTTGGCCTCTCTGGCCCTTATTGAACTCTCATCTATGAATTCCCTTGGCACTTATCATCTGTACTACTAATTTTGGTGCTGTGTGATATTCTGATGCCATTGAACGTTAGCTTCTAGATGGGCATACTTATTGTTTAGTATCTTGAGTGTTTAGCCAGGCACTTGGCCCAAGTTGACTGCTTCAGACCAGAACTGAAAACCTCAACATTAGACCTCCTGAATTGGAGGTGTACTCATTTTTGTTAAATTCACAAAGATTTAAAATTTAAAAAGATTAAAAAAAAACTTCAAAATCAAGTGAATCTGTTCATATGACTTTCTTGTATATAAGCCAAAAAAGGTCTCCAAATATCTTGGTGACATTTCTTGTTCCTATTGTTAAAAGATCAATATTGTATGAGTGTATCATGGTCTTCACATCTCTTTCAGTCTGACTGAACATTGCACGGTTTATCCTACATTCATGACCAAGATTAAATGGTCTTTGATTTGTCTTACTTCTTGTTGGCTGATTTGTGTGATGCTTCTTAAACTGGTCTTTGGTGAACATCTTTTATTTGTGATGAGACAATGATGGCCATCAACAAATTCTTCAACAATTGTATTAGGATATTTTTGTTGGTTCTGTGAAAAAAATATGGAAAATGAAACATCAATTTTATGTTCATGGATTTGAAGGAAATTGATAAAGCATTCCACTTTAATCAAAAGTGAGATAGCTCTTTTATTGGGCACTGATTACTTACTGAATAGAAAGATAAGCATGTAAATCTCATTGATTTCAATCTTTACTTTTTTTTAAAGATTTTATTTATTTTTTTGAGAGAGAGGGAGAGAGCACAAGCAGGGAAGGGGTAGAGGAATAGGGACAAGCACAGTCCTCACCGAGCATGGAGCCCTATAAGGGGCTTGATCCTGTGACCCTGATATCGTGCCTAAGCTGAAGTCAGACCTTAACCAATTGAACCACCCAGGTGCCCCTCAATCTTTACTTTTTAAAGCTTCACTAATTTGGAGTGGTTTTGATATAAAGTCCAGCAGAATTATGGTTAGTGCTTTATTATTTATATATTTACATATACTCTTTTTTCTTTCTGGGCTGTCGATTCATCTACAGAGGGACCTGTGCCAGAAACTTGGAAAGGTAACCTATGACTGCCTTGGCCAACTTACTTAACTTACTCTGTGTCTTAGTTTCCTCATCTGTAAAATGGGGATACTAATAGTCTACCTCATAGGGCCATAGTGAGAACTGAATTAGTTGACACGTATGAAATGCTTGGAACAGGGGCGCCTGGGTGGCTCAGTTGGTTAAGCGTCAGATCATGATCCCATGGTCCTGGGATCAAGTCCCACATCAGGCTCCTTGCTCAGCAGGGAGCCTGCTTCTCCCTCTGCCTGCTGTTCCCTCTGCTTGTGCTCTCTCTCTCTGGCAAATAAATAATGAAATGCTTGGAACAGTGCCTGAATGATCCAAATTTAGGAGATGGTTCTAGCAGCAGTATGGAAGATGAACAGATAGAGGTAGAGACAGGTTGCAAAAAAACCCCTCAAAATCCCAAAACAAAAACAACAGGGTAGCTTTCCAACTTTATTTTGGCAACCCACAAAAGAAATGCATTTTATACTGTAACATCAGTACACAACACAACACCAACACACACACACGCACATGTATATAATTAAAACAAAACTTCTGTAAAATAATATTTATCATTCATAGCTAACGTGGACTTTACTGTTTTCTGTTTCATTCCATTTAAAAATGCTGACTGGGACCTAATATTTTTAAAGATCTACTAACAGGTCAAAATCTGCAGTTTGAAAAATGGTCTTCAACTCACCTATTAGCTTAAACCTTGTTTCATAACATTTTGTCTTCCGTGAAGCATCTTTATCTATTCTGTCTCCTTTCTTTCTTTATATCCTTTGACCTTTCAAAGTAAATGTACATTAACATGTCCCCCCATGGGTGTCTGGGTGGCTCAGTCAGTTAAGTGTTTTGTCTCTTGATTTTGGCTCCAGTCATGACCTCAGGGTCATGTCAGGATCTGCACTGGGTATGGAACATGCTTAAGATTCCCTGTCTCCCTCATCCTCTGCCCCCATACCTGCATGCTCGCTCTCTCTCTCTCTCTCTCAAAAATTAAGATAAAATAAAATAAAATAAAGTAAAATATCTCCCCACATTTTGAGTTGAACAATGTTGAAAGGAAAGCATTTGAATATGATGTAGTGAAAGCTTCTAGGACATTTATTATCATTTATATAGGTGTATATTTCCAAGAAAAAAATTACAGTACTATTTTGATAAATATCTCAGTTGAAACTATTCCACAAGTCAGATCCTTGGTTTCAGATGCCTGTAAATGCTTAATATAAATGATAAATTCATATGAAAACTCAATTCTCTTGGCCCTGGAATATACTGTTCCTTCAAAGAAAATGAAATAGGATAACGGAAAATCTTTCTCATTGAACTTCCCTTGATTTTATTTCCCCTTTCTTATCCAGTTTCAAACTCATGACTGAAAAGAAAAATAGAATTTCTTATACTCTACATTGATTGTTTGAGAGTCATAAAAATTGTAATACCCAGTACTGTTTTAAAAGACTGAGTTGAAAATATTGACTTTTAACTTTTTGTGTTTTTATTCATTCTGTTTTTGAATTACGTGGCTCCGAATGACTATTAAGCATACAGTATGTTGGATATAATGTTCTTGTTTCCTGAGCAGGGACAGTAGAACCACAGTGCTGCCCTAAACTTGAATTCAGTTGAGCAAACATTTCTGGAGTGTCCTCTATGGGATGGCAAAATGCATGAAAGTGGGGGAGGGGAGTTGGTTTGTAAATCAAAGCCTTGGTCACCACCTTTATAGAGCTGGCGAGGAGGGTATTAAAAATGGTTGGGCGCCTGGGTGACTCAGTGGGTTAAGCCTCTGCCTTCGGCTCAGGTCATGATCTCGGGGTCCTGGGATCGAGTCCCTCATCGGACTCTGCTTATCGGAGAGCCTGCTTCCCCCTCTCTGTCTGCCTGCCTCTCTGCCTACTTGTGATTTCTCTCTCTGTGTGTGAAATAAATAAAATCTTTAAAAAAATGGTACAGGATGGGCCTTATGGAAGTTTGTTCAGCCCTTGTGGTATAATACTGTGGCTTTTAATTAAGAACGTAAATAGGAGCCACCAGATTCCTATACTAGCCCCCAGCCCCACCTTCTCCTCTTCTTCACCAAACTCACAGCTTCTCACCTACCAGCCCTGTCCCTGGAGCAGGTGGTGGTGGGTCTCCCTTTCATTCTCCAGGCACATCTTGATGTCCTGCTGGCAGCCTGCACCCTGGCTCTCTACCTCCCTGTGAACTTGAGGACCTGGATCTCCAGGGTCAGTATCCACATGTGGGTCTGTGAAAGCTGAGTCTGCTAGTCGGCGTCAGATTCCGTCAGCCTGGCTTCCATGCATGTTTTCTGAGGATACTGTGAAGTTTGAGGTTTTCCCCAGACAAAAGATGAAACAAAGAGTTATTCAGGCAGATGAATATCAGAAAGTGTGTCTATTCATGTTGTAAGAAAGAAGACACAATGCATAGCCATTTTTTCTCCTCTATTCTAGCCCTTCCTCTTTCAAGTGAAACAGAGATAACTTTTCCACTTGGATACCATGTTTAAGGGGGTGAATTTTTTTTTTTTAAGATTTATTTATTTATTTGAGAGAGAGAGATGGCATGCACCCAAGGAGGGGCGGAGAAAGAGGGTGAGTGAAACCTCAGCAGACGCCTTGCTGAGCTCAGAGCCTAACAAGGGGCTCGTTCTCAAAATCCTGAGATCATGACCTGAGTGGAAACCAAGAGTTAGATGCTTAACCGACTGTGCTACCCAGGGACCCCAAGGGGGTGAAGTTTTCAGATTTGAGGAAAGGAGGGCATTTCATCTTTTGTGTTTTGTACCAAGCCAAGCATTTCAAACTGTGGTGAGCACTTGCTTTTGTGGAGTATGAAAATGCTGATTGCGTATGAGAGCATTGATTCTCAGAAGAATATCTTTGCTCCTCTTCTGGGTATGTGACAACATTTGGAGATGTTTTGGTTGTCACAAAGGATGATGGGGGATGCTACCGGTATCTAGTGGATAAAACCTATAGATGATATAATTATAAACTATAACTGATAAAGTTGTACAGGCAGCCACCCCCTGCCCCCAAATTATCCAGTCTCAAATGTCTAGAATGTCAAGGTTGATACACCCTACCTTAGAACCTGACATTGGATGTTGTGTATTACAGAATTTTCAGCAAATCCCTTGAATTAGGGTGAATCTGACCTAACTTTAGTTCACTATAACAATTCATTTCACCACCTTGATTTTTTTTTATTGTTTTAAAAATTTAGTTGCCTAGATTCATAGATTTTAGAATTGGAAAATACCTTACGGATTACCAACTCCCCTGTTTTATAAATAAAGGAAAAATGAGGTCTAGAGATGGATGCATTTGGAAGAGTGACTTATCTAAGCTCACAGTCTGAGTTTAGAGATAACCTAGGAATGGGGCTCAACTCTCCCAGGTTGATGCAAAATACAGCAACTAGCTAATGCATTATTACTTTAATAAAATCTTCCCTGTGGTTAAAGTGTGCTTCCCAGAAGACAGAAATGCCACTGCTATCCTGTTTCCTCTCTCACAGCTTCTGAAACATCAGATACTTGATAAATGCTATCACAAATAATCTTGTCTTTTGGGAGTACAAGTGAAAATTTATGTATGTGTGTGTGTATTTAAAAAAGATTCTGTTTATTTATTTGAGGGAGAAAGAGAGAGAGTGCACAAGTGGGCAGAGGGGCAGAGGGAGAGAAGAAACAGACTCACTTCTGAGCAGGGAGCCTGACGTGGAGCTCCATCCCAGGACCCTGGGATTATGACCTGACCCAAAGGCAGACACTTAACTGACTGAGCCACCCAGGTACCCCTGAAAATTGATTTTTTAAAAAGATTTTATTTATTTATTTGAGAGAGAGAGAGTGAAAGAGAGAGAGAGAGAGCATGAGAGGGGAGAAGATCAGAGGGAGAAGCAGACTCCCTGTGGAGCTGAAAGCCAAATGTGGGACTCAATCCCAGGACTCCAGGATCATGACCTGAGCCAAAGGTAGTTGCTTAACTAACTGAGCCACCCAGGTGCCCTGAAAATTGATTTTTTAAAACGGAAAACATTGTTATTCAAGTGTAAATGTGTAAAATCTTCTTAATTAAAACACAACATATATATGCCTTGATATTGAAGGAAATCGTAGTTGGATCTTCATGAAGACATTTCACCTAGATTAATTCTCTTAAGCTTTCAGACAGGAGTCCTACCTTACCACCTACCTGGAGATAGAAACAAGTGATCTCATTCTGGAAATGAGCCTGCCCAGTGTTTCTCTAACAGTGAGCTCATGTTGACATTTGCGGTGTCTTAACTGATTCAGAGGCTGGAGTATTTTCAAAATAGGGGTGGATATGTGCAGTTAATTTTGCTTTTAGATATTTTTCATATATTCAATGAACACTCTCCTGTCTGAGTTAGTATTAAGAAGCCAAAGATCTTAAAATTTCAAGAGCTTTTAAAAATAAATTTCATTAGGGAATACAATATTTTGGAAACCTATTGTTGAGGTGAAATCATGAAATTACCTGTGAGGACAAATTGTTTTTTTGGCATATTCACCCAGGAGGAGACTGTTACATACTGGAGCTCAGGCAGACTGTGGTTCTAGCTCCATGGCCTGAATAGTCCACTTCAGCCTATTCATCTGAATCTTAGCAGAATTGGATGTGATCTGCTGAGGTAGCGGTCTGCTCTGAAATGTCATTATAAAACAGAGCCATTTATCATGGAAGAGAAGTCGTCCTAATTTTCTGACCATGACTGTGTTTCTAGTTTACCTTGTTGTTGAACCTAATTTTAGCATCCTGGTGATTCTGTTCAGTGAGGGCTTCACAGGGAGTTCTCACGTCATTGAGGAGCTCGGTTAGGTTAGCTCCAGGTATGACAACTGTCTCCATATGCCTGTCAGAGCCTGTGGTTTCTGGCGGGCCTTCCATTTCCGGAATAGGAAACAACCACCAAGGGATTCAACCATGATGGCACTAGAATTCACTTCATTTATTAGAATTTTCCTTAACCTCGGGACTCCTGGGTGGCTCAGTGGGTTGGGCATGTGTCTTCAGTGCAAGTCATGATCCCAGGATCCTGAGATTGAGTATAGCATCGGGCTCCATGCTCAGCTTGGAATCTGCTTCTCCATCTGCCTACTGCTCCCTCTGCTTATGCTCTCTCTCTCTCATTCTGACAAACAAACAAACAAACAAAAAGACTTAACCTCATCATTAGATTGGAATTGAGGACAGGAAATAAGGAAGAGGCAAGTTACACTTCAGCCTCTGGACAAACACATCTTCATGGTTCTTCATGAGATCAGCCAACTACTCCACCAGGTTTCAATCTGCATTTCCAGATCAGTGTTGGAAGAAGTGAGGTCATCCTAGATTCTGCTCAGGCCATAGCTGTTGGCCTCCACATTCTGGCATAGGGCCAGTTCAGACTCAAACCTGAAAAAAGTTTCAATTTCTCTAAGTGGTTATTAGGTTTGTGTTAATACTCTATTCTGAACAGTCTTTTAAAGGACTGTTCCAGAAACACTAAGCTTCAGTTTAACATTTTTTCAAAATGTAATTTGTTATTCACCTTTCACATTTTGGGGGGGGGGGGGGGCGTACCATAGCATCACTAATGAAATGCTAAAATCTTTTTCTTTGAGGAAAAACTCTAGCATTTTTATTTCTTAGCACACAGTTGTCACAATTTATTTCCCTCTTGTTCACGAGGGCTTTGTACACACATGTAAAGAAGGGCATTAAAGAATCTTCAGAAACACATAATAAATGGTACTTTTAGGAGCCTCACTTAAAACATACCCAATTTGGGGCACCTGGGTGGCTCAGTGGGTTAAAGCCTCTGCCTTCGGCTCAGGTCATGATATCAGGGTCCTGGGATCCAGCCCCAAATCGCACTGGGCTCAGGGAGCCTGCTTCCCCTTGCCCCCTGCCTTCCTCTGCCTACTTGATCTTTGTCTGTCAAATAAATAAATAAAAATCTTTTAAAAAAATACCCAATTCATAAAAGCTCTTACTTACAAACTATGTGATGATTCTTTGTTTGAATATAGAACTGCCATGACGTTTTTGTAGATAATGGCCTTCTCTGGTGTATTCAGCTAAAATATTTTTCCATCTTTAGGATTTCATTTATTTCTAAGAAGAACAATACTCCTTTTGTCACTTGTAATTCCAGGATAAAAATAAGCCTAGTGTCCCCTACTGCTTCTCTCCACAGCTTATGTTTTCCATTGTGCTCTTGAAGGTAACCACACCTTACTTCTGTCTGAAGCGTTCAGGGACTCATTTTACACTGTCAAGTCTGGTGTTGCTCATGGTTGCATTTGATATATGGACAACAAGACACAAAAAAGCTGTTCGTCGCACTCACATTCTAAAGGTGTGCACACTGTTTTTGTTGTTGTTTTTTGAAGAAGGGAGATTGTTCACTTTTTTTTTTTTCAAGATTTTATTTACTTATTTGACAGAGAGAGGGAACACAAGGATGGGGAGTGAGAGAGGGAGAAGTAGGCCCTGCTGAGCAGGGAGCCCAATGTGGGGCTTGATCCCATGATCCTGAGATCGTGACCTGAGCCACCCAGGCACCTCACTCACACTGGTATTTAACAAAGCCTGTGTCGGGGTCTTCACAGAAATTTTATAAGTTCGTGTTCTTTAAGGACAAATACATTAAATAGTTGTCTAACTGTATCTTCCTAGCATTTATCTCTTCTTTTGAGGATACAACAACTGCAGGCAATTTACTTAGTTTAATTTTGTTTAAGTATTTTCGAAACATTTCTGTAATTCCTTCCAGAACATAACCTATAGAAAAGTAAGCAAGTTAGAAAAAAAAAAAAAAAAAACTAACAACAACTGAACATAGCTAAGAAGGATATTCTGTTGCTTATTAAACTCCTTAATCTGGTTAAATCGAGGAAAGAATGGGTAATGGTGTCAGATGGTCTCCCATCTTTTCATATTTTGTCACTTTTCATATTCTGTTGTCCAGCAGTAGCAAAATTTCTTACCTTGTTTTTAAGTTCCTCAGTTATCTGGTGATACTTTAGTCCTGTTTTACTTCTTGACCATTGCCCCAGGTCCAAATTTCTTACACCATGCTTTGATTTTATATTCAAGTGAATGGCTTGCGGGCTCCATGGTGCCCTCTTGTCCTGCAGACCATGAGATGGTCACTTCGTATCCTTCTCATTATCATAGAGTGACCTCCTCTCACCTCCTCCCTACCTGGCACCCCCAAAGCTGGTGCGAAAAGGAGAAGCCTGAGGAGCCACCCCCTATCTACCCGCGCCCCCCAGGATTTTTCCTTTCCTATGATCAGAATCTAATTGCCATAGACTAGGGCAAAATGGGACAGGGTGGAAGGGTTTCAATCCTGCAAAGCCCAACCTCCAGGAGAGTGTTAGGGAGTTATCAGTTGGTATCTCCTATTCTAGCTGATAAAGTGGGTGTTTCCTCTCTGATACCATCACCCGAAGGATTTTCAATGACATCTGTAATACTAAGTCAACGTTTTGTTAATTGTTTGTTAAACTCCATAGAGCATCTTATTTATTTGAAAGCACAGAAAACGCCTCACGCTGGAGAAGTGAAGCAGATAACATTTGCAGGCTATCAGCCTACTTGTATTTTCACTTATTGATTTCTGTCCTCATGCATTTTTGATGCCTGTGCTTAAAAAAACTATTTTCCTTTGGAATTAGATGACAAATATACCATCTTTTCGGATGAAGGTATCTGAAACCAATTTTAGGGATTTCTGGTGAAGTAACAGCGGTAAGTCCTTACCCTATGTATATTGTTTTAAGTAAGAATAGAAGGTAGGAAGAAAAAATGGTCAGATTCCTTTTTATCATCTTCTTTTATTTTTTTCTTGCTTTTGCCAGTTGTAAGAAAATAAAATTTTAAGTTTTAAATTTTTCTCAAAGCCTACTTTGGGCTTTTGAAGTGATTAATAATACCTAACCGTAGATTCTTATTTAATGAAAGTGTAAGACCTCTGAGAAAGTTAGAGAAAAGGAGAAACTGCTATGCTATAACGTTTTGATTTACTATTAAACAGCAAGCTTTTAAGTTTTTCCAGGTCCTTGTAAACCTCTGCTGTGGCTGCCCCTTATTTCTTCTACAGGTAAATCCAACATATGCAGATTTTGAATTACAGCAGATTACCTAAACTTGGAGATAATAAGCATAACATACCCTACTTCCTCTCTCCAGATGCCTTTTTATAAAGGGAAACCCCTCTTCCCTGATTTCCATATTACAAAATACATTCTTCTTCATTATGCGTATTGTCAGAGGTAGTGAAATAAATCTTTTATCTATCTATCTATCTATCTATCTATCATCTTTAACTAAAGCTGTCACACTAGAAATACAATATTTTTTGGTAAATAAATTTGGTGCACTTGATGTTTTTTCCCTGTATGCCTTTGCTTTTTGCTTCATTTTACTTAAGGGAGCTCTGAGCCTGTTCCTATATCTTCAAACACCCTACTCACCAAGTAAACATTTATTAACACTTTTGTTGACACTGAAACAATTTAACACAGAATAAAATATTCAGATGGCTTATTTAGGAAACATTGATGTTAAGCTGATATTTGTGATTGGCAGGAAGGATCTTTGTTGTGGTATGTCTTGCGTTTTCCAATTTTGTTGTGTTCTTTTCTAAGTGATACAAACAAAATTAATATGTTGAATGAGAGAATCAAAAATATATTTTAAAAACTTCCAGGGTAAAACGATGACCCCCAACTGGTAAGAGTTTGTGAAGCAAATAGAATAATAAAAGGAAGTTCCATGAGTTAAAAAAGAAAGGGGGAATAAAAGAAAGGATAAAGTTTCTCTGTAAAAGGTCTAGTTCAACAATTGTGAACATGCCTTGGCTGCTGAAGTTAGACCATATCAAAAGATTTACACAAGCCCAGGGGTCATTCTCCCACGGTTCTTGATCTTTGTGTTTAATTCTGGGTGCCATAGTTTAAGAGGACTAATTAATTCCAAAGATGTCCATAATAGCCAATGTGTGTGGTCTAGTTAATGAAGAATATGGAAACAGTGTCAGAAGAGGCATGGCTCAAGAAATTGGGATTTTTGTTTAGAAAAGAAAAGACACATGGCCATTTAAAAATAACTCCAAAGGCTTGAACCAGGATCAAATTGCTTGAAGTTACACAGGGAGACAGATCTGGCTCCGTGTAAGGGAACCACTTCTAACTTTACACCTATTCTTTTTTTTTTTTTTTTTGATTTTATTTATTTGACAGAGAGAGATCACAAGTGGTCAGAGAGGCAAGCAAGAGAGAGAGAGAGGAGGAAGCAGGCTCCCTGCAGAGCAGAGAACCTGATGCGGGACTCGATCCCAGGACCCTGAGATCACGACCTGAGCCGAAGGCAGAGGCTTAACCACTGAGCCACACAGGTGCCCCCACTTTACACCTATTCTTAAATTGAATGATCTGCCTTCCCAAGTCACGAACTTTGTGAGCTCTGGGCACCTTCAACCAGAGATTGGAGACCTAGAATAATATTTCAGGAAGATTTTGTATTCTGGGTGGGAGATTGGAATAAAAGTCAAATATAAAAGTTTGTATTTATTATTATTTTTTAAAGATTTATTTATTTTAGAGAGAGAGAGAGAGAGCACAAGTGGGCGGAGTAGAGGGAGAAGAAAAGAGAATCACAAGCAGACTCCACAGTGAGCATGGAGCCCAAGGGGGAGAGCTCAATCTCATGACCCTGAGAACACGACTCTAGCCAAAAGCAAGAATTGGGTGCCCAACTGACCGCACCACCCAGGCACCTCACCAGTTAACTTTTTAAAACTCTGTTGGGTGGACAGCCACATGCAGAAAATGAAATTGGACCATTTTCTTATACCATACACAAAAATAAACTCAAAATGAGTGAAAGACCTAAATGTGAGACAGGAATCCATCAGAATCCTAGAAGAGAACATAGGCAGCATCCTCTTTGATCTTGGTGGCAACAACTTCTGGCTAGACACATCTCCAAAGACAAAGGAAACAAAGGCAAAAATGAGCTATTGGGACTTCATCAAGATAAAAAGGTTTTGCACAGCAAAGGAAACAGTCAGCAAAACCAAAAGACAACCTACAGAATGGGAGAAGATATTTGCAAAGTTTTATCAGATAAAGGGCTAGTCTCCAAAATCTAGAAAGAATTTATCAAATTCAACACCCAAAGAACAAAAAATCCAATCAGGAAATGGGCAGAAGACATGAACATACATTTCTGCAAAGAAGACATCCAAATAGCCAATAGACACATGAAAAAATGCTCAACATTGCTCAGTATCAGGGAAATGCAAATCAAAACCGCTAAGGGACGAGATACCACTTAACACTGGTCAGAATGGCTAAAAGTAATAAGTCAGGAAACAACAGAGGATGCAGAGAAAGGGGAACCGTCTTAGACTGTTGGTGGAAATGCAAGCTGGTGTAGCCACTCTGGAAAACAGTATGGAGTTTCCTCAAAAAGTTGAAAATAGAGCTACCCTATGACCCAGCGATTGCACTACTGGCTATTTACCCCAAAGATACAAATGTAGTGATCCAAAGGGGCATGTGCACACAAATGCTTATAGCAGCATTGTCCACGATAGCCAAACTGTGGAAAGAGCCCAGACATCTATAGAAAGATGAATGAATAAAGAAAATGTGGTGTATACATAATGGTATATTACTCAGCCATCAAGAAAAATGAAATTTTGCTATTTGCAACAACATGGATGGAAGTAGAGGGTATTATGCTAAGTGAAATAAGTCAGTCAGAGAAAGACTATCATATGATCTCACTCATATGTGAAATTTAAGAAACAAAACAGGAGCATAGGGGAAGGGAGGAAAAAATAAAAAAAGGGAGACAAACCATAAGAGACTCTTAACCATAGGAAGCAAACTGAGGTTTGCTGGAGGGGAGGGACTGGGGGACTGGGGTAACTAGGTGATGGGCATTAAGGAGGGCGCATGATGTAATGAGCGCTGGGTGTTATATACAACTGATGAACCACTGAACTCTATCTCTGAAACTAATGATGCAATGTATGTTAATTAATTAAAATAAAATAACAAAGTTAAAAAAAAAAAGCAAAAAATAAATAAATAAAACTGCAGGGTTGCCTGGCTGGCTCGGTCAGTAGAGTGTGTGACTCTTGATCTCAGGTTGTAAGTTTGAGTCCCACACTGGGTGCAGAGATTACTTAAAAATAAAATTTTAAATATAAAAGTTTGAAAAAAATTATGATTTTTATGTTGTTATTATTGTGATAGATATCACCAGCAGTGATACTGAAACTTCCTGGAAACTTTTGGGTGTGGAACACTCAGTGGGGAAAGCACAGTGACCTTGTCTTGAAATGGTGACACAAAGCCATTGTTTGCATAAAAACCATCACGGAGACTTAGAAATCTGACTTCTTGGTCTTAGGCAAACTAATACAAAAGTCATTTGAAGTCATTTATTTTACAGCTAGCTGCAAGCAATGAGTAAAGCTAGATGCAGGGCATGTTTCTAAGGTTAGGGTGTTAGAATGAATCAGCAGAGGTTGTCATGTTGTGAAACACTCCCCAGCTCTGCTGGTGTTGGTGAGAAGCGAGCCGGGTGAGGCAGTCCTATTGCAGTTTTTTTTTTTTTTTAAAGATTTCATTTATTTATTTGACAGAGAGAGAGATCACAAGCAGGCAGAGAGTCAGGCAGAGAGAGAGGGGGAAGCAGGCTCCCCTTCGAGCAGAGAGCCCGATGCGGGGCTCGATCCCAGGACCCTGAGATCATGACCTGAGCCGAAGGCAGAGGCTTAACCCACTGAGCCACCCAGGCGCCCCAGTCCTATTGCAGTTTTAATGAGCTCCTCCTGTATGCTTTCATGTTTGTTGTGATTTGGTTAATGAAGTAAATAGCGCCCGTCCCCCAACCCCCCCACCCCTGCCCAGGCCCACTCCCCAGGAATCCATGTACTTTATATGTGATAGATTAGTGATACATTCTGGGCTTGTCCTCTATATTTAAATGGCTTTAAAGGCAAATATAAAAACAATTGGTTGAAGTGTTATCTCAGCGTTTGCTCCTTTCCACTTTATCATTTCATATTGCCATTGATACTACAAAGGAGTAAATTGTTTTTAAAAGGGCTTGACCAATATTTTCCAAGTGTCCCATTTGAGCCACTGATAATTTTTAAAAGTGCATTACATGCAGTAGCATTTTGTTAATTGAGGAGGTTATTTGGAAAATATTACCTATGAGTTATGTTCTGGGTGATTTATATTCATCACTTTGTCTTCTCTTGTAGGTCTTTTGAACAGCATCTAATTCCATGAAGTCATTAAGCAAGTTTAGGCTCCTTTCCATAGACTCTCAAATCTTTTGGCTGTTTCCTCTTCTCTGCCTACTACAAACCTTGTTTCTTGCTTCTGATCTTTGTGAGGATGGATGCCATGTCCATTCTTGCCCATTGTCCCTTGAGGTCAGAATGACAAGAACAACCACATGAATTTCTGGATCAAAAGTCAACAGATGAAAATTCTTATGCTAGTAGGCACTGGCTCTCCTTCTCATCATGAGTAAGTCCACTCTCAAGTTGATGGATTATTAACTTTAGAGTTCCAGAATAAAACATACGCAGTTTTATGTCATGTGGTTTTGAAATGATTTTAGAGCAGGTCATAATGTGTGAATACCCTATCCTGAACATTTTATTCAGTACTCTGAGTAAATTTCATGATCCAAATGGTTCAGTAATTTCAGGTTTAAAAAACTGATATGCTTGAAACAGACCCTGCTGCATCTCAGTATGTTCTAGCCTTTTCTACAAATGATCATTTAGTACAAACACAACATCTTAGTGCATGCCAAGGAAACACAGAATGAGGGTTTTCAGAGTAGCTACGTGTTGTTGCTTTGACATGAGGGTAATACCAGCCATCAACATAGGTGCCAGGTGGTACACGACTAGAAGACTACATCTGGGAAGACTCATGGAGAGAGGCTTCCCTGATGTGGCCACGATGACCTGAGGCTGGAGACTGCACATGACTGGTTTCCATTTGTGTCCTCTCCCCATTAATCAGCTGATTCACATTTCTGAACTTTTCAGTACAGGAAAAACATCCAAGGTTTAATTTACTGTAATGGTTTGATGGGAAACATATGTTTGACTCAAGACGATGTTTCTCTTTTTGAGTAGTGGTTTCATGCTTAGCTATTAGCTTTGTTCTCTGGTTATCTGTTTAAGTCAAAGTCTTAGTGTGCCTGCAGGTTCATTTTTAGGTTTTATTCAATAAGCCTAGCAAATGAAAAACTACATTTTCTGGATTGTTTTTGATTATTGAAGTTTGATACTCTCATACAGCTCTTACTGATTTTATATTTGAAGGTATGATTTGCATAAATTATGTTCAGGTTTATCCTTTGCAATTTTAAATTTGGCTTTTCATGCCAAGTTTCAAGTTCTTTTCTTGAGGACTGGCTTGCGGGGTTGATTCTCTAATTTGTGGATCTGGTCCTATTAAATTCCTTATGGGAAAGACTTAACCAGCTTAGCTTTGTCCTGTGTCTGGTTCTTCCTGGGACTGACCCTGTACCACCTCCTGACCTACTTTAACAGGCTTCATTATCCCAAGTAAGACAAGATGGAGCCATGTGGATGACCCGGGGGTAAGAACTTCAACAACGAAGAGTGGGAAAAGGAGACATCTGCTTGGCTAAGTGACAGTTTTTGGCTAGAGGTGTGGCTAGACTTTGTAAGGGTACAAGTATCTGAGATCTTTTCTCTTTGGGGCTTCCAAGGTTTTCAGAAATCTGGCACCCTATTACATATCCCATCTTATTTCCCGCAACGTTTTTTTAGGGATGCTGAAGTCTAATTTTAGTTATCACTGGGTTCCAGTGGGATGTTGCTAGAAATGCCCACATACCAAATAACTCCAATCTTGATTTTTATGAAGAGGGTATTATATAAATAATGAATTAATATTAGTAACATAATAGTGAGGAGAGATTATAACTGATAGCTTTATTTCTAGGTAAAATATTGAACTTCTTTAAAAATTTCAGGAAGCATTTAGTTAAGTTGCAAAAGTAAGTTTATTGAAGCATGAAAACAATTAGAGCAAAGTTGTTATTTCAACTTTTTCAAGAGTGTTCTAGTAAGAAAAGAAAAGAGGATGCGAAAAAATTGCTTGGTCATCTATTTCTGGATGGAAACTCTTCCTGAAGTTATCCAGAAAGATGGCAGGATTGATGTGATTTCTTCATTTGTGTCCTTCCATTTTTCTCTGAAAGACACTCTTGCTGATCTGGAAATTGCTTATTTCACTTTCACCTCAGACACGTTGCTCACTTGAGATGAGATGACTTTGCCATCCACCACCTCCTCCACGATGGTCTTAGTCACTCTGGTCTTGTTTGGATCTGGAAGTCACAGAATCACAATGTCAGTGTGGAAACGATCACAGAAACCCAGATCAAGAGACGTTCAAATGCATTCTTTTTTTTTTTTTTTTAAGATTTTATTTATTTATTTGACAGACAGAGATCACAAATAGGCAGAGAGGCAGGCAGAGAGAGAAAGGAGGAAGCAGGCTCTCCACGGAACAGAAAACCCGACATGGGGCTCAATCCCAGGACCCCGGGATCATGACCTGAGCTGAAAGCAGAGGCTTTAACCCACTGAGCCACCCAGGCACCCCTCAAATGCATTCTTTAAGTAAGTTCTCTTGGGTTAAGGTTTTGTAAACAGTAGTATATGCTTTTTATAAGACAAGAGAAGCATGCCTTTACTTTTAAATTATAAGATGATCATGAACATTAAGGAGTGTTTACCTCTTCCTTGGCCAGAACAGCTTCCAGATCTTGAGTCACCAGATCCCACATTTCTGGATCCTGTACTTCTGGATCCCGAGTTTCTAAAATCAGATCCTCCAGAACCACAACCCCTAGAGGAAAAAAGAATTGTTTTCCTTTGTAGTTTGCAAAGGTGGGAGAAACCCACCATGCAGGGGGCTCTCCATGATGAAGGTAAATATTTTTGGATTGGACTGAGTCTCTGTGACTTTGTATCATCATCATCATCATCATCATTATTATTAAAGTTGGGCATGGAGCCCAACACAGGGCTTCAATTCATGACCCTGAGATCAAGACCTGAGCTAGGATCAAGAGTCAATGCTTAACCAACTGAGCCACCCAGGTGCCCCACTGTGACTTTTTAAACCAAGTCTAGCCCTCAGACCCCTTTCTGGTTTCATAACAGAAGTACACCAAGGAATGCACTGAGTGGGTTCATGACTTTCACTCACCCTCCCTCCCCATCGAGCAGACGGCGGTAGGTCTCAATCTCCATCTCTAGGCGGGTCTTGATGTCCAGAAGTTGCTCGTACTCTGTGTTCTGACATTCGGTCTCACCCCGGATCTGGCAGATTTGCTCCTCCAGGCCGCTGATCTTCATCTGTATTTCTGACAACTGAGCCATGTAGCCAGCTTCTGTGTCAGCCAGGGTTCCCTCCAGGGAGCTTTTCTAAGAGAAAAAGCAAATCAAAACCTCGTGATGCAAAATCCCCTTTTCATAAGGTGCTAAAAGAAGTACATCTTCAAGTGACAACTTAGGGTGTTCTATCATTGGTTCCTTATTTTTGTTGGCCTAACTGTTTTTCTTTAAGCCGAATCTTCTACGGAAGTATATGATCTTGAACTGGAATGTTTATGCTTTCTATAACCACAAGCGAGCTCTCCTAATGCTGCTTTCATTATGTGCCAAGTGGAACATCTTGGCGAAGAAAGAACGCGGGATCGCTTAACTGCCTGTTGGAGGTGTTGCAAATCTCTTTGCACTTACCATGGCCATTTGGGACTGAAGCTCAATTTCCAGAGCTTGCAGAGTACGTTTCAGTTCTGTTATCTCATTCTTGGCGGAACTGGCTGCCCCAGCATCTGTAGAAATTTGTGCTTGCAGCGATGCACTCTAGAGAAAAAGCAAATGCCCTCAGGGCAGGCTGAAGAACTGGGAGGAGGTGGCCTGCATGTGACCGCGGGCTCGGGCATCCAGCAGTGATAATCTACCTGTTTGTTGAACTGCTCCTCGGCCTCGCGGCGGTTTTGCTCAGCCAGCTCCTCATACTGTGCCCTCATGTCATTCAGTAACTTGGTCAGGTCAGTCCCTGGGGCAGCATTCATTTCCACGGTCACGTCCCCTCCAGAGCTTCCTTGCATGCTCTTCATTTCCTAGTGTGAAGAGAAACACCAAGGTGATAAAAAGAGGAAAGCAAAGACTTCTTAAAATGTGCATAGCCAACAAAAAAACTGAAACTAAGACACTACAGGCTACCCCCGCGTCTCACTAAATTCAGATATAATTTGCTCATGACTACTTTTTTCCTCGATCATAGGTGTTGGAAATCCATTTAGAGAAAACGTATTTTATTTTTACAGAATGATGTGGGGTAGGCCAGGGTCCTTTAATAACGTGCAATGTATTCCTACCTCCTCGTGGTTCTTTTTCAGGTAGGCCAGCTCCTCGGTGAGGCTCTCAATCTGCATCTCCAGGTCAGAGCGTGTCATGGTCAGGTCATCCAGAACTTTCCGCAGGCCATTGATGTCGGCCTCCACGGCCTGCCGGAGATATAGCTCATTCTCATACCTGCAAAGGACAACAGTAGGACAGGACAGAGCATTTCAAAGTCCATCAATTCTTGCATAGTGAAGAAAAAGATTTTTCCTCTGAACTGTTGGTTTATTTATGTAATCTCTACCCCTAACACAGGGCTTGAACTCACGACTCTGATCGAGATCAAGAGCTCCATTTTCCTCTGAGTGACTCAGCCACGCACCCCCTCCTGAGCTATTTGATAAAAAAAAGGCTACTAAGTTTTCTCTTAGGAATTATTCCCCCCGAACGAAAATTGTGAACTGAGTATTAATTCTATTGACGGCTAATATTTTTTAGAACAAAAATTTCATCCTTAATTTGCCTCTTTTTGTTTCCTTGTTGGAGCGGAGTGGTGCTTTTTAAAATTTACTCTTGGAATGTTTGTAAATTTAGGTCTTGATCTCCTAAAACACAGTTCTTTGAATTTAGAATAAGTGAAACAGACAGATTGCATTTTATTTCTCCCACAACATTTGCAAGTCTTCTCTTTTCTTACTTCATTCTGAAGTCATCAGCAGCCAATCTGGCATTGTCGATCTGCAGAACAATCCCAGCATTTTCAATAGTTGAAGTAATGATCTGGAAAAGGCAATAATAGTGAATGCGTCATGGATAGTTTTTACCTGTGTCTGCATGCCCCTCTGTGAGGGTAGATGTCCTTCGCGTTGGCTTTTAAAGGTAAATTGCTCTGAAAACTTGCTTAGTAATGACATCTTTATTGATAATCTGGTGTTGTTGGACTACATTTTTCTGCAAAAAGGTAACAGTTTACACATTTACTGGAATAGGCATGAAACATTGTTTTATAGAGCACAGCCCTCTGCTTATTTCTGTTGCTTTGGAGAATCAGTTAATCTATAAGTTCTTTTAGAAAATAGTACAAAAAATGAATTTTACTTCTAAAAAGTCTATAAAAAAATATTTCCCATACAATCGTGGCTAAACATTTCAGATTCTGCTCACACAGTATTTGCACCAGATTTTCTAGGAAGAAAAATAGTTGTAAAGATGATTTAAATATAGCAAGACACTAAAATATGTGGACCTGCCAGAATTAATCTGAAAACATTAGATTAAGCTAGTGTTGACTCATTGCCACCATTCTTATATGTACCTGTTAATTAGCTGTCGCGCAATAATATAAATTTTGCTCTTATGTAGAAACACTCAAATTTGAGATGCAAACAGATAATTAGTACGGTTGGATGTCATATACAGTACTGTCATAGTTAAAACATACCAAGTCCCATTTTACATGTACCACAAGCAAATAGGTCTTTAAATAATTCCTTGACTTGAAATCTTCATTACAGTATATGGTCTGAATAAGAGCAAAAGATACAGAAATAATAGAAACTCGGTAGTGGATAGTGTCTCACCTGGTTCCGGAGATCTTCAATGACTGGATAGTATTTGCTGTAATCTTTTCCAGATCTACCATCTCCAGATCCAGGCCCCAACTTCTCATACCACTCCCTGATTTTGTTCTCCAGATCAGTATTGGCCTCTTCCAGGGCTCTGACCTTGTCTAGGTAACTGGCCAGGCGGTCATTGAGGTTCTGCATGGTTTGCTTTTCACCTCCTGAGAAAAGGCCCCCATCGCCAACACCACCTCCCATACCACCCCCCATTCCACCGCCGTAGCTGTAGAAGCCTCCACTAGCACCGCCACCAATTCCAGATCCCCCACCAAAGCCAGACCCCCCACCAAAGCCAGAACCCCCACCAAAGCCAGAACCTCCTCCAAAGCCAGCCCCAGAGCCTGGAATTCCTCCCAAACCACCCACTCCTGAGCAGCTACCAAAACCTCCCCCAAAGCTACCTCCAAAGCCACTGGTCGATCCCCCACTCAGGCCACAGCTACCGGTTCCTCCTCGGAAGCCCCGGGCAGAGCCACGGGCAGAGCCACCCCCCAGACCGCATCTGCTTCCACTGCTGAAGCTGCTCCCACCAGCAGACACCCTGACCAAGCCGCTGCTTCCAGCCCTGGAAGAGGAGACTCGAGAAGAGCAAGACATGGTACTCCTGCAAATGTTTAGCTCGTTCCGGGGAAGAGGAGAGGTGACACTGAAGCCCGTATTTGCAAGCTGTCTTTTTGGCCCTTATATACACACTTTCAGGGTGTTCCTTTTCTGTGTCACTTCTTAATCCCTATTACAGTTTTGCTAATCTGCAGTTGGAACCCACTCTACTGGCTCTTTTTCTGAAGCTAGGTCAGAGCCTCAGGGCATTTACTCTATCAAGAAAAAAAAAATGAGGTGGAGCAAAACAAAAACTTTTTTTTCCCCCAGAATTACAGTTTTAATCTTTCAGAGGTTTCGATGACTTAGAATTCTTTCCTGAAAGTGTAATTCTATCCATTTTGCTTCATGATTTCCCAACTGAAGAACACATCCCCAGATTAGCAAATGCAATTAAAACACTTAATACAATGAGAATGGAAATTTCCCAACAAACTCCTAACTTATGTTCATATTATCCTCTTAAAGTTGAAATTAGCTCTAGCATCAGCATTAGTTTTAGGTTTACTTAATTGTCCTTCTCTATGATCATTTCAATCCCCATATTTCTAAGGGTACGTTTGTATTGAAGTTTTCTTTGTGTTCTGAGATCAGATTAGGTATTTTCACTGTTAAAAAGAAAGAATTAAATATAATAGTCTTTCCTGCATGTACTATTAGATCTCAGCAACATGCTTACTTGAGCAGAGAATATCCTAGAAAGACTGGAAACAGTTTTAGATGGGGTTCATTGTCACTGATACGGTGGTACGAAGATGCTTTTCTTTCTGATTAAATTCGAGCCTGAGATGGTGATAGCAACTTCCTTTTTTGGAGTCATATCTTAAGAAACTAAGATGATGCTGATTTTATCTTTGTTTTAAAGGTGTCTGGAGAAGGGGATCTGAATCCACTTCTGCTAACCACTGTTATGTCTGGAGTCATTTTGCAGATATTAAAATGTGGAATTCCCCCCTGTCTGCTTTCTGCTCATATTTTTTCTGTTTTGGTTGAAAAGATATTTAGTAAAGATACGTATCCACTTCCGATAACTAATGTTATGACTGGGATCATTTTACAGATACTAAAATCTAGAATCCTCCCCAGTTCACTTTCTGCTTCCTGTTTTTCTATCCCTTTGTACTTTACATTACTTCCGTTTGCCTCTGCTAGTAGTTTCTCTGGTTTAAAAGTTTTGGTTTTTGTTTTTTGGGTTTCTGTTTTGTTTTGTTTTGTTTTGTTAAGACGCTCCTATATGATTCCCCTTACATGAAGTACCCGGCATTGTCAATTCCAGAGACAGTAAACAGAACTGAGTTGCCAGTGGCTGGGTGGAGGAGAAATGAGGAGTTGTTTAATGGATATAGAATTTCAGTTTTGCAAGATGAAAAGAGTTCTGGAGGTTGGTTGCAGAGCAATATGAATGTACTTAACAATACTGAGCAGACACAAATGTGAAGATGGTAAATTTTGTTATGTTCACTTTACCACAATTTTTAAAAAGCGTCTTTTTTTAAAAAAAGATTCTATTGATTTATTTGAGAGAGAGAGAGAGAGAGAGACAGCAAGAGAGGGAACACAAGCAGGGGGAGTGGGAGAGGGAGAAGTGGGCTGCCTGGCAGGCGGAGCTCAATCCCAGGACCTTGGGATCCCCACCAGAACCAAGCTGAAAGCAGATGCTTAATGATTGAGCCACCCAGGCCCCCCTAAAAAGTAACTTGAAAAAAAAAAAGTGTAGATGCTTTTAAAACCTTTCTTGGCCTCAGCTTTATGCTCAGGTAGCTGAATTTTGCTTATTTAAACTAGTTTTTATCTTGGCAGTCTCTTTAAATTGTGTGTGTGTGCTTTAATCACCATCAATCATTTGTCATTCTGCGTTCTGCCTTCTGTTAATTTCTCCTTGGACTGCCTTTGATTGGGACACACTATTAAATAGGTGATAATTCCCTTTGCTGTGTAGCTCTTCAGGAATTAGTTTTTACATTTGCCTGCCCTGTCTTCTTTCTCTTCTCTCTTTCTCTCTCTTTCTTTCTTTCTATCTGACAGAGAGAGAGAGAGAGAGAGAGAGAGCACAAACAGGGGGAGTAGCAGGCAGAGGGAGAGGGAGACATAGGCTCCCCACCAAGTAAGGAGCCCAACGTGGGGCTTGATCCCAGGACCCTGGGATCATGACCTGAGCCAAAGGCAGTTGCTTAATCAACTGAGCCACCCAGGTGCCCCTATGCCTTATTTTCACAGCAGTGGTGTGTTACCATTCTTCTGTGGAGGGTGCCATCTCTCCAAGGCTGTTGAGGTACTTTATAAACTTTAAATTGTTAAGCTGGGAGTAATTCTCATCACACCCTTTTAAGGTAGGTAAAAAATGCACCAGCGTTAAGGAATGTTGGTCATCTTGCCTCACCCCTCCCCAGAGCTGGGAAACCAGGGAAGCCTAAGCACTAGTGATTAATGGTATGATGGTAAATGCTAGAGATAAGAAAAAACCACTGGGCTTTTCTTCCCTTTCATAAATGTATGAAATGAAATCTTTCCATGTTCATAAAGGCTGACATTTGCCTAAAGGAAGGTGTAAAGAAAGGGACAATAGCTAAATGAAAGAAAGCTAATTGCAATGGTGAAATTTCAGAGCCTGGGTAGAAAGAGCTTTATGTGGAAAGATTGAGAAAAACCAACATTCAGCAGCAGCTCTGGCCTCTGAAATTTGCTTGAGACTTGTGTTTTTAGTTGTCATGTGAGTTGTATCTTTTTCATTTTGTTGGCTTTACTAACCTTCTATTTGGGGATATCTGGATTGTTCGGGTGTCCACTGAAGAAGCTTGTGATGACTAAGGTATTCCATCTTCTGTCCTATTTTTTTTTTTTTTTAGCTTTCTTCTTGATATAATTTTTAATGCTGATACATTTCTTTTTTGTTTTTAAAATTGAGATTCAAAATTAAGTTCTTTTTTTAAAAATTTTTTTAAAAAAGATTTTATTTATTTATTTGACAGAGAGAGAGAGATCACAAGTAGGCAGAGATGCAGGCAGAGAGAGAGGGGGAAGCAGGCTCCCTGCTGAGCAGAGAGCCCGATTGAGGGCTCAATCCCAGGACCCTGAGATCATGACCTGAGCCGAAAGCAGAGCCTTAACCCTATGAGCCACCCAGGCGCCCCCAAAATTAAGGTCAAAGATGCTTCTCTGATACTCTAGAGTTATTGCTGAGAAGCGTATGTAATAAATAAAACAACCATTACTACCTCAAATTCCTTGCCTGATGAGGCGGTGTATGAATATATATAGACATAAACTCACAGGATTTTCTTCTATTCATTAGTATTACTTTACATGCATTTTTAATGCTTTCTTTCTATGGATCAGTGCATTTCATTTTAAATGGGTAGACCTATCAAACAGACTCATCTTAATTCTATGATTGGCAAACTCTAGAACACTGGTGTTTAGTGGATTGAAGGGTTTTAATCGCATATATAAATAAAATTCTGTTCTTGCTTGAGGTGTTAGAATTCATTTTTTGTTTTAAGATTCTATTTATTGGAGAGACAGTGAGAGTGAGAGAACACAAGCAGGGGGAATGGCAGATGGTGAGGGAGAAACAGGCTCCCCACTGAGCAGGGAGCCCAATAAGGGCTCCAACCCAGCACCCCGGGATCACGACCTGAGCTGAAGGCAGATGCCCAACCGACTGAGCCACCCAGGCGCCCTAGAATTCTTTAGTAAATACTGGTCCCCTTTGTTTTAAGACATCCTCCAAATTTAATACTTTCTTTATTTGAAATAATGACTTGCCAAAGCTCACAAATTAATTCTTGCCATTTCTTTCATTTGTAAAATGAAAGCTTCAAGAATCTGGTGAGTTTGCAGTGAAACATAATGTTCAGAGATGCCAGCTTCAGTGCCTGGCGTCCCAGAGTTGTTCAATATAAGATCCTTTCAAAGAAATAAAGTGAAACCCTGATGACCAGGGTCCCAGTTCAGTGCTGCCCTTAGTTATATAGTGCTTTGAATAGTTTCTTGTGAGCAGTTCATTTTACTTGTAAAGAATCATGTAAATGATGGTTCAGTATAGAATAAAACTTTTGCAATGAGTGCAGGATGATTTGCAAATAATAACCTTAGACATTTTTGTCAGATAGATTATAGTATTTCTTTATTTTTATTTTTTTAAAAAGATTTTATTTATTTATTTGTGAGAAAAAGAGAGCACAAGTGGGGGAGCAGCAGGCAGAGGGAGAAGCAGAGGCCCCATTGAGCAGAGGCCTGGTGGGGGACTTGATCCCAGGATGCTGGGATCATGACCTGAGCCGAAGGCAGATGCTTAATGGACTGAGCTGCACAGGTACCCCTGTGCATCCAAATTTTACTACCTTTCAAGACCTGCCTCTTTTTGAACACTTTTCTTGCCCCACCTACCAACTCCTAATTTACCAGCTTCCCCACCTCTTACAACCTTCTTTCTTTTGTTCTTATAGTTTCTACCACATTACTCACCACTTAGCTATTCTTTTATTTTTCCTTAAAATTAAAAAAAGCGGGGGGTACCTGGATGGCTCAGTTGGTTAAACATCTGACTCTCGATTTTAGCTCAGGTCATGATCTCAGGGTCATGAGATCAAGTCCCACATTGGGCTCTACCCTCGGGGTGGAGCCTGCTTAAGATTCTCTCTCGCCCTCTGCCCCGCCCCCTGCCATCCCTCCTTGGCATGCATGCTCTCTCTAAAAAAAAAATTAAAAAAAAAACATATTCATTGCAAAAACACTTAAACATACAGTTTTTCTTTAAGGATTTTAAAGTGGTACAAGTAGTACATTTTTTTTTTTTTTCAGAAAAATTGGAAAATGCTTACAAACACGCAGCAGAAAATAAAGATCACTCACATTTTCACTACCCACAAACAGCCACTGTTCACATTTTGGTGTACATTCTTCCAGATTTTTAATAAGCATGTATGTAATTTGTGAATAATTATTTTCTTACAAAAGTAGATGATCCTGCACTCATTGTCTTGAAACTCTATTTTTCATTTCTCAAGAGATGACTGACATCTTTTCTGGCCAATACACCAACTCGAACATTCTTAACTGGCTGCATAACATGCCTTCAATGGACCTTGATGTGTGTTTGGTAACAGTGTATTGATTCTTTGTTGTGGGATATTTTATAATGTCTGGTTTTTCACTATGATAAGACACCAGAAGGATGGGCATATAATAAATAACTGTCCTAGGAATGGAACTCCAGGTTCTAAGAACATGCTGTTTTCTGAAGGGCCTTTGATTCCTGTTGCTGAATTGTTGCCAATCTCACTCTATCTAACAATGCATTTGTGCCTTTTCCCTATACCCTTGCTAAAATAGGTATTACCACTAAACAAAACAGACCTGTTTTGATGTCCTTCTTTGAATATGAGAGATCTTGGACATGGGGCACTTTGCTTTTTTTTTGTTTTTGTTTTTTTAAAAGATTTTATTTATTTATTTATTATTTATTTATTTTATTTATTTATTTGATAGAGATCACAAGTAGGCAGAGAGGCAGGCAGAGAGGAAGGGAAGCAGGCTCCCTGCTGAGCAGAGAGCCTGATGCGGGGTTCCATCCCAGGACCCTGGGATCATGACCTGAGCCAAAGGCACAGGCTTTAACCCACTGAGCCACCTGGGCGCCCCGGCCTGGGGCACTTTGTAATGTTTGTTGGTCTTTTATATTTTATGAATTGCTTATGTGTGTCATGTATCCATTTCTTAACACGATAGCTATCTTTTACTTAAGGATCTGTTCATGAATTTATATACTGGGGATATCAGTCAAATATGTCATATATGTCAAGGACATTGAAAACCCCTGTTAACTTGCGGCATTGCTGAAAATTTAGACATAAAGTGATTGGCTGTTGGCTCCCTTCTGCATCCAGCCTCCAAGAAGGTGGGCTAAAGTTCTTATCTTCTTGGGTGATGGGGGGATGTGGCAGGCAGACAGGCAGTGTTGGGGGCAGTGGTTAGGGAAGGGGAGTTTGGCAAACAGGAGGCTGGGATGAGTTGGGCCAGCTAACCAGGTTGTGGATTCTTGGAACTACCAATTTCTTGGGAGTTCACTGGTCCCAGAATCCGCTCTTAATTTTGGACAGAGAAAACATCTGCCAACAGGTGGCGCCAAACTGCAGCTAAGACAAAATTGAAATCGTGTAGCCCAAATCTGGAGTCCCTCGGCTGGCTGCTACAGATTCCCCTGGGGGGGTTGGAATGGATTTTGACCACGTTTTACCAAGGTTTAAAATGTTTTCTTTTAATTTTGTGTTTCTCACGGTATATCATTTTTTTTTTAATACGGATCTCTCTTTCCCCTCATGCTTTCGTAAAAGCAAAATCCTCTTTGGATTTCTTTCGGTTAGCAAAATCAGGTACAAATATATGTCTTCCATAAAAGGGAAGTGGTATAACCGTGAATTTTTGAAAAGAAGGGGAAACTTGTATTCTCTTATGATTTTATTATTTATTATTCAATTTATTATTATATTCATATACCAATTATTCTAATGTTTTCTTTTTATGAGTCTATAAATTATCATCCTTTTACTATCTTATTATTCTATTCTGTCATTTATTTTATTCTTTTATTATCTTGTTAGTTTATATTTTACATACCAGTAATAAGTCAATTTTTATCAGTTATTATTTGAACATCTTGCAAAAACCACTCTGCCAGATCTTAGGGCATAAAATCGACAAGTCGTGGTCTCCGGTTTTAGAGAACTTATGCATAATTTTTGTTGTGTTTTATATGATCACAGAAAATCTTCTCTTATATAATTTTTACAATGTTAAGAGAGTGTGAGAAAAATAATTTACATTTTTTTCCTACTGAGAAACAATAGAGCTTATTTGCTGTCCCAGTGGTTGACCTAGTTGTAGACACTTGGTTGCCGCCGGCTGATTTATCATCTTCCCTTGTTTACAGATCATTGCCCTAGTTAGAAACCCTGTTTCCATGTAGCTTGGTCCTAGAAGCTCACTCTACCTTCTGTCACAGACTTGTAGCCATATCCTGCTACCCAGTGACAGAAACTGATTCTCTTCTAGTTTTGCTGCTGCAGTTCTGTGTTGCAGCCCCCTGCGAAAACCATGACCCCATTGGTTCTCTGCGTTCAAACACCTGTGCCATCTCCATCATGTCCAGTCGCCCAATCGCCCATCATCATGTCCAATCGCCCAAATTCCTTTTAACCATTAACTGTTGGGACTGATGTAGGAGATGCTGGAAAGGAGAACATCGTGTTCCTGCTGTTGGGCCTTCAAGTTGTCCTAGAGCACTAATGTCGTAAAGTAGGGTTATCTGTTCTGTATTAAATCCAACAAATTTTTATTGAGCCCTTATTCTTTGACAGATATTGGGCTGGGAAACAGGGCTTTGTGTTTATCAATCTACAGAATATCTGCTCAACTACATGTGGTTAAAATTGGCTATGGTGGAACTTTATGTAACTATTTATGACCTTGTTTCCATAGGAAAATGTATTCAAGGTCCAAAAGGTCAGCATGGCGTGTTGCCTCAAGAAACCTGGAGCCACATTTTTTGTACTTCCAGCTCCCCAGTCACTATCTGGCTGTGTACCAGCTGTAGGATGTTGAGAAAATTACTTAAATCTCTGTACGATGGTTTGCACATGTGTAAAATGAAGACAATGGCTCCTACGTCATAGAGTTACCGTGAGGACTAAAGAAGGTATAGTTGTAAAGAACCAGGAGTAATACTTGGCATATGGCAGATGTGAAATGTGTTAGTCAAATAGAAACATGTATTAAAAAACCTTTTGGAATTCAATGCCCTCTTGAATTGAAGACTGCTTTTGTTTTTAACAACACATTAATGTAATTAATAACCATTATGTCTTCGTTCATTTAAAAAGTCCTGGGTTTTTTTAAAAAAAGATTTTACTTATTTATTTAACAGAGAGAGAGAGAGAGACCACAAGGAGGCAGAGAGGCAGGCAGAGCGAGAGAAGGGGAAGCAGTCTCCCTGCTGAGCAGAAAGCCTGATGCGGAGCCCAGAGGTCATGACCTGAGCTGAAGGCAGAGGCTTAACCCACTGAGCCACCCAGGTGCCCCTTAAAAAAAGTCCTGGGATTTTAACCCTAGGACCAGTTACCTAAAAAAATAGAAAAAATAAATAGAAAGCAAGATTATGTATATGTGGCAATGCATTATTTTTTATTTTAAAAGTCCCATAAAACAAATACTTATGAGAAAGGTTGAGGAGTGTGGGTTTCTTGCTTGACTCATCCATTCTTTAATTACTGGATAATATTTGCTGTAGTCTTTGGCTGGACCAAATCCCCATTGATTTTGATTTTTGAATCAGCAGCTTGTTGATGCTGTATCCTGGGAACTGAGGTTCCAGATGGTATGCTTTTCACATGGGAAAAGCCCACCATTGTAGCCTCCAGTCTTTCTATCATGACACCTGCCTTAACTGTAGGTGTGTTTATCACCATGGAAACCTATACTTACACCTACACCACTATCTCCAATCTGTGCTAAGTATCATTTCTCAAAAGTTTGTTCTAATGATTCATCATGTTCAAGGCCTTTTGCTCCTTTAAATAAGACATCATTTTCTTGTCTAATCTCTCCGGCTATTCATACTGGCATTTCCACATAATTTTTGCAGTTTTCAACCACACTTTTACATGTCAATGAAATCTAAGTAATAATTATCAGAGTTGTTAGAGGCAGTCAGGACATTCCACAATGAAGGAAACTGAAGCTTGAAAATTATGTTTTCCCAAAACAAATGAACAAATAAAAAAAAAAGAAAGAGAGAGACAAACCAAGAAACAGACTCATAAGTATAGAGAACAAACTGGGGGTTACCAGAGGGGATGGGGTGGGAGATGGGGGAAATAGGTTGAGGGGATTAGGAGTGCATTTGTTGTGATGAGCACTGCGTCATATATGGAACTGTTGAATCACTGTATCATACACCGAAAACTAATATAGCACTGTATGCTGTATGCTAACTACACTGGGATTAAAATTAAAAACTTAGTAAGATTTAAAAATTTATGTTTTCCTTTATGTAATACAATTTGTTGGTGCAAACTGTAGAATTTCCGGGGTTGGAACCTGGGTCTCTTGACTCTGCCCAACACTTATTTCATTATATCGAATGTTCTTTGTTGACCTGCTCTCCTCATGGTTGTCACCTTCACTGTGTGTCCCTGACATACATTTACCTTGAAGAGATCCTTGGCTGAAAGGGGTCACACCTGAAGGGAATGAAGTTTATGAGGAAAAAAAGAAAAAAACCACGAATCTCCTCATTTCTAGCATCCCTTAATGTGAAATTCAGTGTTCCCACCTTAAATTCTGTCCCTTTGGAGCAGTTTAAAAATTATCAATGGGTATTTTATATTTTATAATGTTTTTTTTCTTTGGGAAAGAAAGAACCCGAGAGAGGGAAAAATGTGTGTTAAAGCAGTTTTTTAAAATTAAAATTTTAAACCTTTAATTTTTATTTATTTTTTAAAATTTTAAACCTTTTTTTTAAAAATAAGATTTTTTATTTATTTGTCAGAGAGAGAGAGAGAGAGAGAGAGAGCACAAGCAGGCAGAGAGGCAGGCAGAAGTGGTGAGAGAAGCAGGCTCCCCATGGAGCAAGGAGCCTGATGCGGGACTCGATTCCAGGACCCTGGAATCATGACCTGAGCCGAAGGCAGCTGTTTAACCGACTGAGCCACCCAGGCGTCCCAATTTTAAACCTTTTTAAACCTTTTAATGACCAATATTTTCTTATCACTAACCCTAATTCTGTCAGCTTTGAGATATTTACTGTGAAACAGGTTTGCTGAAAGTTATAGTTAAGCAAAGCTTCCCATGAGATCTACCAATATTCCTGTGACTTGTGGACAATCACACTTGTATCATCAATCTAGAAGCATTCGGTCTTTGCTTTAGTGAATTCTTTTCCTTTTTAAAAAAGATTTAGTTATTTATTTGAGAGAGAGCAGGGTGGGAGGGGCAGAGGAAGAGGGAGGGAGAATCTCAAACAGACTCCACAATGAGCCCAGAGTCCCCCCCAGGGCTGGATCTCATGACCTGCACAGAAACCAAGAGTCTGAAGCTTAACCAGCTGAGCTACCCAGGTGCCCCTAGTGAATTCTTCTTAATGAAACGAATATAATTTACTTTCTGTTCATTTAGTATTGATTGGTGGCATAAAATGAAACATCTTAGGTCCACGTTGAAGAAAAGTTTCTGTTAGCTTCTGTGTCTCCCCATATATTTTAAGACATTTTGTATAAAATCACCTTTTGTGGAATAAGTTTCAAGGGATTGAGGTTTTTGAAATCCTTGCCAAATTCATAGGGTAGTGTGTTGGGTGTGGAAAGAATTGGAGTGGCAGTTTGGAGACATGAGTCCAAGTCCCATACTGCCCCTTAATTACTGTGAGACCGAGGACAAGACAAGTTAACACCTCTGAGTCAGACCCTTGGTCTATAAAAGGGCATCACGCTTCTTACCTTCTAGGGTTTCATGAAGATCAAATTCTTGTTATCTTGTATCTTGTATCTGTACATTAAAATATCTTGTAGCGATATTAAAATCCTAAAGTGATCTATAAACATAATGTAAAATCACCATTCAATTAATTAAGATGCTAGTGTTTGTTCCTTGAATTCTATTTCCAGGCTTTAAGAAAAACTGATAATGCAAGGTGAGGAGAAATGGAGGAGTGAGTTTTATGTCTGGAGGATGAGTTTTTATATCAGAGTTAAGTAAGTACCCATTTGCATCTTCTCTTTCTTTGGGTTTCTAGACCTAGAAACTGAACTGTGGCAAAGGTTAAAAAATGCTCTTTTTCTGATATGTCTGAGACATGATTATCTGTATTGACTGAATTTCCTGTTTTTGCTTTAATGGCCTGGAAAATGGTTTCAGTGCATGTAAATTTTTATTAAGGTTGCCTTGTTTCAAGTATTCTCTCTCTCTCTCTCTCTCTCTCTCTCTCTCTCACACACACACACACACACACACACACACACACACCCCTATCCCTCTAATACGGTGAATGCTTCCAAACACTATTAAATCCCTCTGATCCTGGTGGAGATTTAGGTCCATGCCCTGGGGTAATTATTTCCATCTTCTGCTTTATGTGGGAACCGAGGGGCCTTCTGTGAATGTGTCGCATGTCTTCTCTGTGGCTAAGGTGTTGGTTATATGCCAGTGCAGGTCAGTGCGGACCTGACAGATGTTAAATATGGAAGAAGGTCTCTAAGATAGAATTCATTTTAAGAAAAGATGGCTTCGGGGCACCTGGGTGGTTTAGTTGGTTGAGTGACTGCCTTCGGCTCAGGTCATGATCCTGGAGTTCCCGGATCGAGTCCCTCGTTGGGCTCCCAGCTCCATGGGGAGTCTGCTTCTCCCTCTGACCTTCTCCTCTCTCATGCTCTCTCTCACTCTCTCTTTCTCAAATAAATAAATAAGATCTTAAAAAAAATAAAAAGAAAAGAAAAGATGGCTTCTACCATCAGCTACACTTGACTGCAGAGGCTAGATATCCCAAGGGGCGTGGAGGTCTTGAGTGTGGACTGCTCATTCATCCTGGCAGGTCAGGGGTAAGTGTTGTAGGGAGTGATTGCTCTGAGATGAATGCTGGAATGTCTTGGGGCTCTGCTGTGGGATCCCACAGGCGGTGAAGGGTTAACTCAGCAGGCTTAGGATGCCCAAACCCTGCACATTCCAAAAAAGGAACTGGCTCTTACCCAGCTTCTGAGAGATTACCTCTAAGCCTTGGAAGATCCTGCCTGATTAGAAGGCCTTTCTAGATGCCTAAGAGTTTATTTAACAATGGGATTTCTGGGGGGGTCCTTGGGCTACCCTGTATCAGTGTGACCTCTGAAGAAGCTGGAAATTGAGTAACTAAGGTGTGTCGCATGGGTCCCCCCGGCAACATAACTGACCCCCCAGTAAAAACACTGGACATCAAGGTTTTGTGAGTTTCTCTTATTGGAAAAACAATATGTTGTCACAAGTCATTTCCGGGAGAAGTAAGTCCCAATTTATATGATTCTACTCTGCTTCATCTCTTCTATACCTGGATTTTAATCTGTATCCGTTCACTATAAAAAAAACCATAACCATGAATATAGCAGCTTTTCTGAGTTCTGTGAGTTCTTCTGGGGAATCATTGAATCTGAGGATGGCCTTGGGGCCCCCAACACACCTACACAGAGCAGAGCTCCAGAAAGAGAGGAAAGGGTGTTTGTTTCCTTTTTCATTTTCCCATACAACTTCCAAGTCTTGTAGCATCTTGAGACTTGAGATTATATGCAGCCTAATGCAGAGCATTAAATTATGGTGGATAAGGTCTGTATGTAGTTTCAGAGGTAGGGGTTAAAGAATTAGAAAAATTAGTGTGTAAGTATTAAGGAGACTCTCTGATACTTATATATATATATTTTATGTTTCAAAGTTATTAAATCTCCCGAGCAATTACAAATCTATAGCTATGTTTTCTCAGTGCTGTGTATAAATAAGCCCCCTTTTATGTCAGGCAGCGAGAGAGCTCTAATGAACCAAGGCAGTGATGTTCTTTTTTCCTTTCTGGAGAGCTTTCAGCTGCTTCTTGCCCGAGACATGTGTTCTAGCATGTTACCCACCGTGCCAGGTTGTACCTCCCACCTGAACAGGAACATCTTGGCCCCGCTGGGTGCCGTGTCCCTGCAGGCATGAGCCTCACAAAGGATAGGATCGAGAGCTGTGCCCTGTGTTTTCTTTACAGACTTGCCATTTTGCCAATGCACTCATTGCAATTAGGTCATTTTTTTCCTGAATGCTTTTGTTTTAGTTGGCTGATTTATTAAATTCATTGTCTTATTGAAAAGTAGGGAGAATTACTGTTCACCTTTGAAAGGACTGATAACCATTCTCTCTCTCATTCTGAGTACCGTGGGTGACTCGGAATCCCGTTGGGGACTCTGAAGCCTTTGGGGGAAACATGGACTTGATCATCTCTATGTTTTCCTATGTCATTAAGGTTCTTGGATATCATGAATTTCATTTTTATATCTTTATTTCTTCATTATACTAGCCACATTTATTGAGGGCTTAATATGAACCACTTTTCAACCTATATAAATTGAATATTTACTCCTTGTAACAACCCTCTGAAGGAATTGTTATCATTATTATGACCATTTTATAGGTAAGGAAATGGAGGGATAGGGCAGTTAGATAACTTTGTCAAAAACACACAGCTGGGGGGACGCCTGGGTGGCTCAGTCAGTTAAGCATCTGCCTTTGACTCAGGTCATGATCCCAGGGTCCTGGGATTGGGTCCAGCATCCGGCTCCCTGCTCAGCAGGAAGCCTGCTCCTCCCTCTGCCTGCTGCTCCCCATGCTTGTGCTCTCTCTCTCTCTCTCAAATGAACAAATAAATATCTTTAAAAAGCCCCACACAGCTAGAAATAGGTAGAAATTATTTTGCACTCAGGCAGTTCAGGGCCTGACCCTTTTACTGTGCTTTGATGCTGCCTTCTCAAACAAGCAAGTTAGAGCCTGTGTGTGTCTTTAGTTTGATATGTTTGTTGGATGACATGAATAGAAGGAGAAGGTATAAGCCAGGCTGCTCCGACCTGCCAGGACCACTCAGCTCCGGTATGAGTTGTCACAGAGCTCTCGGTCTGGTGCCTTTTTTGTGCCCTGGAAACTGACCACCTAGAATTGTGGAATATGGTTTTATATGATACAACAGACTACTCCTGAGGCTATAAATGGCTCCTGAGGGCTTTTCTATGGATGTACACAAGGAAACAAAGAAACAGGCAAAGGAAAAGGGCTAAAACCAGGTGTGCTATTTAAAATACTTAACAATCATTATTGCATGGGCACTGATGAGCACCGAGTCTGGAGCAAGTCTGGAGTGGGGTCCTAGAGGCCTCTGCTGCCATCACATGCTTAGTCACTGGGTGGTGGGGAGTGACTCATGGAGAAAGAACTGGGGCCGTAGTTGAAGGCAGTTGAGGCGGGGGGGAGGTCTCTGGGCAGTGGCTACTTAAGTCATATGAAATATTTTGGTATTTTCATGACATGCACCATCACTACTCTACTCCTGGTAAATTTGTACAACCTAGAAAATGTGCCTCCTCTCTTGGGCAAGCAGCTTGGGTTGTGGTGCATGGGCTGGACCCCTGGTGCAGGGCATAGCCTGCAGAAGCCCTACAGGCAACATTTCCTAATAACAGTCTTAACAGGGAGTGGGGGAGGAGTGTGCATATCAGAACTTCCCTGGGGCTGGCATGTTGTTTTCATGCTTATTCCAAAGTGGACATACACTGAACAGAGTCAAGGATCACTGCTTTATTACATTACCTGGGCGATCATCATTCTATGTTATTATAGAACGGTATCTTGTTACAACACAGGTCATGGGCACATGTTTTGCTTAAATTATCTCAGGAAAACTCTTGTACAACCTCCATCCCCCAAACTGATGATCTGATTCTCTTGCACAAAAACCAAATTCGTTTTCATAGACGCCTTTTGGTTATGTATTATGTTAAGTGTGGTACAGGTAGAAATGATCCGAGATTATTTTGGCAGTTAACAATACCAGTGACTAATTATTTAAATTCCTTTTAGGCCTTAGATGCAAATTCGAATTGTTTTGGTACAGGCCTGAGTCACGTTATTCATTCATTCAGCTCTTGAGTTTGGTCCTGTGCTGGGTGCTAAGGATTCAGGGATGACTTAAATAGCGCCTGCTCTCAAGACCTTCCTTACAGTCGGCCAAGTCATGAGTTAAATGCGAAATAGGCAATTATAACACAGAGCAAGGATATGGATCTAAGTGCCATGGAGTGGGTGTTTGGAGAAGGGCTTCTCCCAGAAGGATGAGTAGGAGTCTTTTCAATCGGGCCACACCTTCACCATCCCAGGACCCTGGAATCATGACCTGAGCCAAAGGCAGATGCTTAACCAACTGAGCCACCCAGGTGCCCGGATGTTTTGACATCTTAAACAGCTTGCTGACCCAGGGCTGGCCAACTCTTAGAGGTAGCAGAGTACTCAGCTGGGATAATGTCTTTCGTATGCAAACCAAACCATGCCGCATTTACACTCCCAGCTCTCTTCCTTATCCCTTTAATATGAATTTTCTTTCACCGAAGCTTATTAACTCTCTGTCCTTGATGCAGATACCTGGTATTTCATCTCGAATGGGAGCCTGGCTCTGGCAAGACATCCTAGGCCCATCACCCTGGAGAACATAGGAGTGAAGGGCCTTGGTTCTTCTAGTGGACATACTATGCCCCCATTCTCAGGGGCCCAAGTCCCCTCTTTGAGGCAAACGTGGTCACTCTACTGTCGCGGCCGGCGTGACAAATCGACCAGGAACGTGAGGGTAAGAGGATGCTGAAAAGAAATTAAGAGACAAAGAGATGGGGACAGGAGGAGAACCAAGGAGGATGTCCAATAGTGCCAATTTTATTCAAGGCAGCAAGGCATTATATAGCTAACAGAAACAATCATAAGAAAGTATCTATTTTTAGCTGATTACTAAAGAGTTTGTAACATGCACAGAAAATCCTTCAAGCTTTCCCATTATCTATTTCCCAAGTACCAATAGCAGACCCTCTAGCGCCAGATGTACTGATTTCAAGGCCAACTCAAGACATAGTTTATGTAAGCATAGCACAGTCTTACAGTGGTGTAGTCTATAGCCCGTGCAAAGACAGCAAGGACCAGCCAAGAATTTCTGACCCCGACCAAATCGTGTCTATCTGACTAGCAAATGTGTGGGAAGTCACGTAGGCGAGCGCACAACACATAGCACAGACCCTTTCTCAGTGCTACTCGACTTTATCGACCTAAGCCTTTTGTTCGGCTATTCAGCCTTTAAAGGAGGCACAAGTCAGGGCCTGGTTTGGTTCTCATCTCAAGCCTTACCGTGGCCTCCCACACTCCACAAAAACTCACCGCTGGGACACTTCTTGGGCACCAAGCTGGTACAATGTATGAGCTTTGCAGCTGTTGGAGATGGTAAAAAATGTGTCTTATAAGCTCTCCTCCCTTTGAAAGCTGCCAGATGAGTTAAGGAGGAAACACCTGAACTTATCACAGATGTGACATTTTATAGTTTCAATAACCGACTTTAGTCTGATATATGTTTCTGATCTAAAAATATTCCTCCTGGCTTTTCAGCAAAAGAAATACATACAAATGTCTTACCACTACATCACTCATCACAGGCTAAAACTGGACACAAGTGCCCATGAACAGCAGAGTTCCACTGCTAATGCAGAGTGCTAATGCAGAGCAGCAGTTTATTTATAAAATGAAATACTACACAACACTGAAAATTAACAAACTTTAGCTATTGCAACAACATGAATGAATCTCAAAAATATGTTGAGTGAACTAAGCCAGGCACAAAGGAGTAAATAATGCATTATTACATGGATATGAAGTCCTATGACAGGTGACACTGACCTGTAGCATGAGAAATCAGGAGAGTGGTTATCTTTGGGGAGGGGACTATGGACAGTGTCAGGGACAAGGCAGGAAAGGGTGGTTCTAGGGGCTTAATTTTCCATTTCCTGATCCAGACAGTGGTTACATGGGTTAGTATATTTAATAAAATTTGTTGAGCAGTATGCCTATGATCTTGCATTTTTTTTCTGTGTATGTTAAATGAAAATGTTTACTTAAAGAAAAAATTACCTCTGGTTTTAAATGCATTCATTCAGGGGCTCCTGGGTGGCTCAGTCAGTTAAGTGCCTGATTTTAGCTCAGGTCATGATCTCTGGGTCCTGGGCCTGAGCCCCATGTCAGGCTCCCTGCTCAGTGGGGAGTCTGCTTCACTCTCTCTCTTTGCCCCTCCCCCAGCTTTTGCTCTCTTGCATGTACTCTCTTAAATAATAAATTTTTAAAAATGCACTCATTCAGCAAATATTTAATGTGTACCTACCACATACTAAGTACTGTTCTAGGTGCTAGAAATATGATCTTGAACAAAATGGATGACATCCCTGTCATTATCGAGCTCACATTCTAGTTCAGAGGAAGGAACAGCAAACAAGATAATTTGTATGGTGATGAATGTTCTCAAAGAGATAAGACAGGGCTATATATTAGAGACTTTGTCTAGAGTGATGAGAAGCAGCTCTTTTGATGGGAGTGATAAAAAGGAACCAGGCATAGGGAGAATGGGGGAGGGGAGTGCATTTCAGGCAGAGGGAACAGTTAGTACAAAGGCTCTGAGGCAGGATGAACTTGTATTTAAGGGATAAAATAAAGGACAATATGGTTAGAACTGAGGTTGAGGGTCAGAGTGTAAGATAAGAGTGGAAGGATAGGGGCGCCTGGGTGGCTCAGTGGGTTAAAGCCTCTGCCTTCGGCTCGGGTCATGATCTTGGAGTCCTGGGATCGAGCCCCACATCGGGCTCTCTGCTCAGCGGGGAGCCTGCTTCCTCCTCTCTATCTGCCTGCCTCTCTGCCTACTTGTGATCTCTGTCTGTCAAATAAATAAGTAAAATCTTAAAAAAAAAAAAAAAGAGTGGAAGGATAAGCAGGGCCAGGTCATAGAGGTCACATATTGAAACATTAATCTTTGTATTGGGGTGCTCAGTCGGTTAAACTTCTGACTTTTGATTTTGGCTCAGGTTGTGATCTCAGGGTTGTGAGATCGATCCCCATTTTGGGCTCCATGCTCAGTAGAACATTGTGTTTTTTTTTTTTTTTTTAAGTCATTTTTTATTGAGGAGCAACCAGTGATGTGCTGGTAAATATTTAATAACCAACTCTCCCCGGAGGAGGAAGTCCTGATTTGTAGTGTTAGGTGATTTCTCTGGTGTAAATATGTTCTCCATGGCTGATTTCAAGCTACCAAGGTGACATCACTAGGTGGGGAGTTGTACAGAACTGGATCTCCTGAGATGAACAAACAGCTCCCAGTAGGTGTAATTGACAGAAATTTTAAAATTCACCTTTTTATGGGTATGGAGCTATAAATTTTGACAAATGTATACCGTTGTTGTCAGAATTTAAATTGGTTAGCATCACTTTAATGAGGTACGATTTGATGATAGGTGGGAAAGGTGGTATAAGTTCCTTCAGCAGTTAGGTAATTACGAGATATTTTTTCTAAGTGGAATTTTTTCTTAGACTATAATGTTTTGTTTCATATAATCTGATGGAGGATACTGTTAGGCATTTTGACTGTAGTGGCCTCTGGCTAAGATTCATTAGAAGAAAATAATAAAAGTAATTCAAGGATAATTCTAGTGTCTTTGAAGAATCCCAGTGTCTTTTCTGCTTAATTTTCAGATGAAGCCTGAAATCAAATTTTCATGGATGGATTATAATATGGACAATCCATCCATAGAGGACTGAGAAGTCAACAGAGTATCTAGGGACAATATTTGATCTGAGAAAATCATGTTTTCAGTTCATCTGGTTTATGTCCTTTTACTAGAGATGAATCCATTGGTCAAGAGAGTTGTAAGCATCAAGCATACAGTGTAATACAAGTGAATAACTCCATTAATAGAACTCTAAACCAGAACTTTTGCTTAACCTCCCTGTACTTGAAATATTGTTTAAATACATGTTCAAAAAGGAAATGAGATTTGAAAATTCATCATTATAAGTATCGAATATGAAAAACTGAGTTAGCATTTATTGAATGCTTGGTGCTTAAGAGCATATCCAATAATTTACTTGTTTAATCTTTACCATAACCACTGGAGAGAAGTAATGCTATTGTTTTACAGATGAACCTGAATTGTATACATTGTAGCTATTATGAAAGAGAAGAGGCTTGTTATTATATCACAGCAAGGCAGACTGGAGATTTAATTGGAAATATTTTTATTCCTTTTGAGTTTATCTTATTTTGAGTTATTGGGAAAGCCTCATGAAAATCTAGGTGGAAGCCTGTCAACTTTCTGTAAAAATTTTCATATAAATTAAATGTTGTTAGGTGTTCATACATCTGTACCACAGACATGAGCAGTTTGAAGATAAGACAAGACCACCAGTGGTAACTTGCTAAAGGAAAAAGGTTTATTGAATACAAAGGACTGACAACATTTTCTGTAGGGCAATCAAATGACTCATCAAATTTGCATGTGACATTCTGTCGGATGAATGGGGGAGATACCTCTATTGATTGCCCACATAACGCTTATATTTCAGTAACAGAAAGAAAACAGGACAGGCATTTTTTCTTAGGCTTGCTCACTTTTCCAGACATAATGCTCTCTCTTCTTAGAGAGTATTTGGCATGTGCTCTCTCGTGTCATAAATTAATTGTTTTGAGATTTCTCTTCCAGGGAGTGGAGTCTGGTGGTAAGTATTTTGCTGCGTTGGTCCACTTCCTCAAGAACTTTCTTAACCACTATGGCTTTGGCCAGATCTAAGAATTAAAATTTAAAAGGAGATTTTAGAGAGTTGAAAAAAGATGAACAAGATCCTGTTAGCTAAAATGTGGAAGCAGCCCAAGTGTCCACCAAAGAATGAATAGATCAAATATGGCATATAATTCAATGGAATATTATTCAGCCTTCAAAAGGAATGATATTCTGACACATGCTACACATGGATGAATCTTGAAGACATGATGCTCAGTGAAAGAAGTTATCAGAAAAAAGACAAATGCTGTGTGAGTCTACTTCTACTAGGGACCAGGAGTAGTCAAATGTATAGAGAGAGAAGTAGAATGGTGTTTGCCAGGGGCTAGGAGGAGGAAGGAATGGGGAGCTATTGTTTACTAGTTAGAAAGCAAGATGAAAAGAGTTCTAGAGATGGATGGTGTTGCTGGTTTCACCACAATATGAATGTATTTAATGCCACTGAACTGTCCCCGAAAATGGTTAAGACAGTAAAGTTATTTGAGAGGGAGAGAGCCCACAATGGGGTGAGGATCAGAGGGAGAAGCAGACTCCCCACTGAGCAGAGAGCCCAACACAGGACTTGATCCCAGGACTCCAGGATCAGGACCTGAGCCAAAGGCAGATGCTTAACAACTGAGCCACCTCAGTGCCTACGACAGTAAAGTTTATGTTCTGTGTATTTTATCACAATGAAAATATTGAAAAAAAAGATGAATAAGAAATTATATCAATTAAAGGAATAACAGCATTTTTAATAGGAAGGACTAGGCAGTAAGCACAAATAGATGAATTTTTGGTGAATTTTGACTTCTTGGTTAGCTAAAAGCCTGGTGACATATTACTTTGTTTAGAATTAGCACATATCACTGAAGTTAGACATCCAGCACATGCTGATATGTATACTATAAATCTTTATTGTTATCTATTCTTACTAAGCCCTGGGAATATAAAAACAACCAAGCTGGACATTGCAGATGAGATAGTTCAGCATAAAAACAGAATTTCATTTTAATTACCTCTGACTTGATTTCCCATGTTTCCAGATCCATAATCTTTAGACTTGTAACCTCCAGACTTGCAAGCCCTGTGAACACGTATTGTGGGAAACTCACAAAAGAGAATGATTTAGAGAGAACCCCTTCTTTCTTTCTTTCTTTCTTTCTTTTTTTAAAGATTGTATTTATTTATTTTAGAGAGAGTACAAGTGCATGGATTGGGGGAAGGGGGACAGGGAGAGGGAGAGAGAATCTCAAGCAGGCTCCACACTCAGCACAGAGCCCCATGTGGGGCTTGATCCCATGACCCTGAGATCACGACCTGAGCTGACATCAATAGCTGGACGTGCAACCAACTGAGCCACTCAGGCCCCCCCAGAGAGAACCTTTTCCATTCTGGATGCACTCTTGCATTTTCTTTAGCTCTTTGGTGAGAACAGTTGCAGTGGGTTACACAGCTGGAACTATTCTGCTTTAGCATCAAGGGGTGATTTTTAAAAATTTTTTAAAGAGAGAGAAAGAGAGAGGACAAACAGGGGGAGCAACAGGCAGGGGGAGAAGCAGGCCTCCCACCGAGCAAGGAGCCTGATGCAGGGCTTGATCCCAGGATGCTGGGATCATGACCTGAGCTGAGGGCAGATGCTTAACCCACTGAGCCACCCAGGTGTCCCAAGAGGTGATACTTTTAATTGTCATACCTTGAACATAGTGCTTGTCCCATTTTGGTTTTGTAAGATGTTAATTTGTATCTTGGTGGTCATGTATTATGTTTCATGTTTAGCATTCATGATAATGAATGCAGTCATGTCAGTTTATGCTCACTTTCCAGGGATCTAAGCTTTTCTCCCTTTCCTGAGATCCAGGGACCTCAGGACATCTTTCCTGTAGATTATTTCACGTACCCATCCTCTCCACCGATGAGGAGGCAGTAGGTCTCGATCTCCTTTTCTAGGTGGACCTTGATGTCGAGGAGCTGCTCGTACTCCAGCTTCTGGCCCTCCGTCTCGGTTCTGACCTGGTGCAGCTGTTCCTCCAGGGCCCCGATCTGAGCCTGGATCTGGGCGAGCTGCGCACAGTAGTTGCCTTCGGTTTCGGTCAGGGAGCACTCCAGGGAGTGTTTCTGTCAGGAAACAAGAATGAACCAGAGATGCAGAACCCGAGATACGCAGAAATTTGCTCCGATAGGTGACTTTCTTCTCTTGTTAGTTTTGTCTCCAACTGTGTTCGATTTCCCATGGACACATGGTGAAGAAGGCTCTATAGCGTTCTTAAAAAGGAGCACATCTCTCTTTTGGGTGGAATACGCCAGAGACATTAATGTTGCTGTTTTAGCTGTTCTGTTCTTATGTTCTAGGTTAATTGTGTAAATATACCTGTGGATATATTCTCACCAGGGTGAAGGGCTTTAAAACCAACTGGCACACATTTAAAATGATACTCTGGGGGATGGTAAGAAATCGTCCTCTTCATACCGTGGCTAAGAGAGATTGAAGTTCAATTTCCAATGTTTGGAGATTACGCTTCATTTCGGTCAGTTCGTTCCGGGCTGAGGTCGTGGCCCCAACGTCCTCAGAGATCTGCTGTTGCAGCGAAGCACTCTGAAAAGGTAGGCGTGAGGAGGAAGTCTTAGTTTTGTGACCATCCCTAAGACGCAGAGGGGTCATTTTTTTGGACAGGACTCACCTTCTCGTTGAACCAGGCCTCTGCGTCCCTGCGGTTCTGCTCGGCCAGGGCTTCGTACTCGGCCCGCATGTTGTTCAGCAGGACCGTGAGGTCCACCCCGGGCGCAGCATTCATCTCCACGTTCACGTTCCCGCCGGCCGCGCACTGCAGGACCTGCATTTCCTAGAGGCAGAGAAGTGTGCAGCTCAGGTGTGCAGGGATCTCACAGAAAGTCAAAGGCTCAGCTTTGAAAGGGTTCTTAGAGTTCAGCCCCAGATGTGCAATGACCCTCCTCTACTTCTTATATTTCCCATCTCACAAAGCAGCCTGCTTCATCATGCGAGTTTTTCAGTTGCTGCAGAGCTCTCCCATGCGGCGAACTCAAATCCTGTTTTTATGACCTCAATTCACTGGTTTTAGTTCTGTTGCACAGAAAGTCTTAATTCCCGTTCTGAATGAAAATCCTTAAGATATTTAAAATGAATTGTCCACCATCTCTTATTCTAGCCATTTACAGCCGAAATGTCTCCCCCTTGGTGGACTGGTCTTCGAATCTGCTTAGCAAGCAGCTTTGATGTGTTCTTGGCTCAACTAGAGCCTGAACACAGCATGAACAGGGGTGGGGGGCTGAGTCTGAGTTTTTCTGAACAACTGAAATAATACTTATTATTGTTATGAGTAATAATAATAAGTACTTATGTGTATATATTTATTTATACTAATATATTTGTTTATTTACCAGTAATAAAGGAAGGACACTATCCTCTATAGGATTCCTAGCTGTTTAAGAACCTGTGACCCTTACACAGGGACAGTTGGTGTCAGGCACAGCTCTCAGTGAATTCTGGTTCTGCCTCAGAGTGGTTGGGTGAACTTGAGAAAGTTGCTTAACTTCTTTGAATCTCAAAATGGTTATCTGAAAGTTGAGAATAAAAACCCTTCTCTGGGGACGCCTGGGTGGCTCAGTTGGTTGGACGACTGCCTTCAGCTCAGGTCATGATCCCGGGGTCCTGGGATTGAGTCCCACATCGGGCTCCCAGCTCCATGGGGAGTCTGCTTCTCCCTCTGACCTTCTCCTTGCTCATGCTCTCTCTCACTGTCTCTCTCTCAAATAAATAAATAAAATCTTAAAAAAAAAACAACAACCCTTCTCTGGGTGGTTGAAAGGGGTGAAGGAACTATTAGTAACATGACCAACAATATACCTGGTGTATAAATGCTAAATAAATGCTAGTTATTATGATCATTGTCATCACCATAGAAGTTGGAATCGGTCTTGCAGTCCAAGTCCACACATGGCTCCATCTGCAGGGTGTGCTGCTGGGATGGTGTGAGGTGGTTCTCTGTAGTTGGCAGACCTCACTGCTAACACTGTGTGCACTGAAATCCTACCAGTCAGCTTCTGTCTCTACTGCAGAAAACTCTCCTCCCCACCCACGTCCTGGGTTTGCATTGGTCTTTATGACGATCAATAATGAGGTTTTCTTTCCTTCCTGCCCCAAGTCCCTCGAGGGAGTCTAGCATTCTTTCCTCCCTGTAGCCCCAGATCTGCTCTACCATCAGATGTGGTTTTTACTTCAGAGGACTTCACTTCCCCAGTTCAAGCAGAAAAAGATAAAAGAGATACATGTGGGTTTGCCTGTAAGTGAGGCATTAAAAAAAAAAAATCAGTGGCGTTCAATTTATCAAAACTTTATTGAGTAATTACCATGGGCTATATCCATACTTGAACCATAGAAATGTTGTTCTTTGAGTAGTTATTTTTAGAAGACAGGCTCATGACTAATCAAGTGGTATTTTTAGCCTGGTCTCCTGCTTTAAGTATTTGGCTTGACTGTAGAAGCCTTTCGGCTGTTTAAAAAGATCAAGTTCATTTTCAAAGAAAAAAGATCAAGTTCATTTTTAAAGAATAAAGATTTTTTTTCCCCCAGAAAACAGTGGTTCTAAAAGCAATTCCAAAGATGTGTCTGGCATAGTGGCTGTAGGATCCGATTTTAGGATCTAGCTTCCAACAGTGACTGCTTTGAAGTATACTCTTTATTTGGAAGAAAAGATTTTGATGTAACAATTTATTTTCAGTCTCACTATTTTTATAGACACACCTATTAAGAATATGCATTAATATTAAGTGTATATATTTAATGTATGTACAAAGTAAATGTTTAACTGTTTTGAATCTGCCACTATCATATAGGAATTTAGATCTAGTTTTCTTAGGATGTCCTTATGGTAAGTATATTTATTTTATGTAATTAGATGTAATCTCTTAACTGTCCTATTTTAACTTAGCTATAATTATCTAGCCAAATACTACTCTTGTAAACCTGATTGATCTGAAAATAGGATTCTTTCTTTTTTTCCCATGGGAAACCTGATGAGAGAGCAAGGTTGAATCTTTGCAAATACTTTGCCATTTCTCAAGACAACTCATGCTTCATTGCCCCTCTGACAGTAGGTGTCTAGTACCAATTTCTTATCTAAGAAGTCAAACCCATTGTCTTCCACCAGATGGATGGTGTCTGCAGAGGGATAGCAAAATGCACATCAGCAGTTCTTACCTCCTTATGGTTCTTCTTCAGGTAAGTCATCTCCTCACTGAGGGTTTCATATTGAATCTCCAGGTCCGTTCGGCACAAGGTGATTTCATCCAGAACTCTGCGTAGCCCATTGACATCACTCTCCACACTCTGGTGAAGAGCCAGCTCATTTTCATACCTTAAGGAATATGAATGATTTTCCAGTATGTCATATGGTGAAAGAAATAGTCACCAATCAATGATCAAGAGCTAGAATTCTGGAATTTTGAAATGGCAGATTTGGCCACCAGAGACATTTTCAAATTCTACTGCATAAGAATAATTCCTTTCTTTAATTTGAGGCATTTCTTTGGCAGAAAATGAACTAGGGGGTTGGACACTGCTTTTATTGCAGTTTGTACTTTATGTCTTATAGCCAAAATATTTTTTAAAAGTAGCATTTATTTCATTTAATTTCATTTTTACATTCTGTTTATTTTAAATCTAAGTGTTTTACCAGGGTTGGAATAAGAGTTTGTCATATTTAATGGAGGGCTCAAAAAATAAATTCAATCTAAGGCTTTGTGTTAATTCCCATGTATCTTTTTCACTCCCTGAGTCAACTTACTTGAGTCTGAAATCATCTGCTGTCAGCCTGGCATTATCGATCTGCAGAACAGCATGAGCGTTGCTGGTGGTGGAAGCAATGATCTGGAAATGGGGAGTTTGACAGTTAAAGGCAATTTAGCACAACCAATAAAAAATAAGTTTTTTTTTTTGAAGATTACAGAGTCAGAAGGGGCACCTGGGTGGCTCAGTGGGTTAAAGCCTCTGCCTTCGGCTCGGGTCATGATCCCAGGGTCCTGGGATCAAGCCCCACATCAGGCTCTCTGCTCAGCCGGGAGCCTGCTTCCTCCTCTCTCTCTCTTCCTGCCTCTCTGCCTACTTGTGATCTCTCTCTGTCAAATAAATAAATAAAATCTTAAAAAAAAAGATTACAGAGTCAGAATAATAAAAATTAATATAGCTAGTAGATAGTTTACTAGTTCCTAGATAATGACTAGTTATCATGAGATTCACCAACTGAATCTGCTTAATGCTTATTTCCAATGTCAAATTGAAATTCCCTTTAAGAAATTACACATGGGGGTGGGCGCCTGGATGGCTCAGTCAGTTAAGCATTAGCGTTCAGCTTAGGTTGTGATCCTGGGGTCCTGGGATGGAACCCCGACTGGGACTCTCTGCTCAGAGAAGAGTCTGCTTCTCCCCGTCCCTTTGCCCCTCACCATGCTCGTGCCCCATCACTCTCTCTCAAATAAATAAATAAAAATCTTAAAAAAAAAGAAGAAATTACACATAGGGATGATCAATGTTTTTAGTATTCAGTGAAGAAAGGAAAAGAACCTTCAGAAATAAAACTATGTAAACACGATCGTGAAGTGTAGCTTCTTACCTGATTTTTCAGATCATCAATTATTGGGAAATATCTACTATAGTCGTGATCAAGACCACGGCAAGAACCAGGCCCGAATTTTTCGTACCAGCCCTTGATCTTCTGCTCCAGGTCGGCGTTGGCCTCCTCCAGAGCTCGCACATTCTCCAGGTAGGAGGCCAGCCGGTCGTTGAGGTTCTGCATGGTCACCTTCTCGTTGCCCGACAGGAGGCCCCCCTCATTCAGCGTAAAGCCCGCACAGAGATTGCTTCCCCCCGCATTTCCTCCTGATGAGCTGCCCCCGAAGGCGCACGAGAAACCACTTCCAATCCCAGGCATGCTGCAAGCGTTGCCAGCTCCAAAGCTGGTCCCCCCGCCGGAGAGCCTGAGCGATCCCGCAGTAGCCCGGGGACAGGCCCTCCGGGACCCACTGGAAAGCCGAAGAGACATGGTATCAGGGCAGGCGCGTTGCACAGCTGTCTTGGAGAGAGTCAGAGCAGAGTGCCTCCTCGTCTCAACTGTTTTGTTTGCCTTTTTATAGACAATTCTCAAGTGTGTTCTGGATGAAATTCTGCCTACATAGAGTAAAACATGGCTTGCCAGCCTCAGCAAGTTAGCATAATTGGATGATTTTTCCTAATTAGTAACTAACTTAGCTGGGCTGCTTTCTGTAGGAGGGCAGTTGCCCTCAGGTTGGTGGTTATCTGAGAAATGGGTCTGGGTGGAGCGATGTCAGTTTCCTTACTGCCTTCTTAAATTGCAGGTGAGTCATTCTTGACTTCCATCCTCAGAAGATAAAACTCATCAGTCCACCACACAATAAAAACCTGGCGTCATGGTTTTGGGCTATTATGCTAATAGATATGGACGTTTCTGAGACTTTTTCTACTTTTATTTTCACAGTTCTTTTCCACAGAAGTAGAGAACAGACCTGTAATGGTTAAGTCCCCCCCACCCCCTGCCCCATATGGTCCTTCAATCCCTGGTTTCCACCTCCTCTTGGCACTGTCCTAATGGGAAGTTAACTTCCATTTTGGCTGACATGCCATCATCTTCTGTTGACACTTGCTTATGTTTGGGGATAGTTGTCTTTTCTTATCCATTTTGGCAATTAGGAACACACCCCTAATTGCTGTTATGTGTTGTGGGACTTCCGAAGGACATTAACATATTTCCTGACCCTGCAAAATCTGAAGCAAACCTGGAAGGAAATAGTTCATCTGTTTTTATTTCATTGTGGGTTAGCTCAGGTGAAAGTCATCAGTAGATTAATTATTTATTGGGTGTGGGTTCCCAGATATTCATTGAAAACCCTGAAAATTTTGGAAGTTTCTGAGACATCTGGAAATTGGCTTGTGGATAAAATTTCCTTGAATATTTGTTATGGGTGTGATGTTCATTTGTTCATTCACTTAACAAATATTTATTCATTCATTCACTTAACAGATTCATTTGTTCATTTACTTAACAAATATTTATTAAACACCTATTATGTGCCAGTTACAGTTCTGGGCACTTGGGATAAGTAGATTCATACATTATTTGTCTTTTGGTGACTGGCTTATTTTATTGAGCACGATGTCTTCAAGGTTCAACCACGTTGTAGCATGTGTCAGAATTTCTTTTTTTTCTAAGGCTAACTGATGTTCCATTGCACGTGTATACCATTTTTGGTTTACCCACTCATCAGTCAATGGACATTAGGGTTGTATTGCTTTTTGGCTGTTGTGAATAATGTTACTACAAATACGGGGGTACAAATATCTGAGTCCCTGCTTTCAGTTCTCATGGAAATATACACCAGGGTGGGATGAGCAGATCATATGGTGATTCTGTTTTTAATTTTTTGAGGAACCAGCATACTGCTTTCTATAGTAGCTGCACTGTTTTATGTCCCCATCAATAGTGCACAAGGATTCTAGTTTTTCCACAACATCACCAACATTTGTTCTTTTCTTTTTATTTCTTTTCTTGATAGTGGCCATCCTGATGCACAGCAGGTGGTATCCCTTGGTGGTTTTGATTTGCATTTCCTTAATGATGTGTGATGTTGAGCATCTCTTCATGTGCTTGTTGGCCACTGGAGTATCTTACCTGGAGAAATGTTCATTCAAGTCCTCTGCCCATTTTTAGAATCATGTTTGTTTTTTTGTTGTTGAGTTTAGGAGTTTGTTATATGTTCTGGGTATTAACCCATTATCATTTCTTTGTTAAACAGGTTGACTTTATCACTCTTTATTTTTAGACTGTGTTTCTTTTATTTGAGAAATGACTAATTCTTGAGGTCATACACATATCTTCCTATATTGTTTTCTAAACGTTTAATCATTTTGCATTTCACGTTTAAGGCTTTGGTAGTTGGAATAATTTTTAAGTATTCTTTTTTAAAGTTCTTTGATATAGAATCAAATTTCATTTAAAAAATGAAATCTAGGGGTGCCTGGGTGGCTCAGTTGGTTAAGTGGCTGCCTTCAGCCCAGATCCTACCAGGGTCCTGGGATTGAGTCCCACTTTGGGCTCCTTTCTCAGTGGAGAGCCTGCTTCTCTCTCTGCCTCTGCCTGCCACTCTGCCTGCTTGTGCTCTCTCTCTCTCTCTCCCCCACCCCCCCGACAAATAAATAAATAAATAAATCTTAAAAAACAAACAAACAAAAAAAAGAAATCTACCTGTATTTATGTTTGAAATGAATCTTTTGTAGATAGCATATATGTGGGCTGTGTTCTAGAGAAACTCATGCACATGTAGTAGGTGACATGTACAGAATGTTTATAGTAATATTCATACTAGTCCCAAACTTAAAGCAATTCAATAGTAGAATGGGTAAATTGTGCCAAATATTTTAAAAGTTTTGCCAAGCTGGGAGTTGTGTAATGGTATCTCCTGTGGTTTCAATTTCTATTTCTCTGATTGCTAGTGAGGTTGAACATTTTCATACATTTATTGGCCATTTAGGATTTCTCCCGGCACATTGAAGATATCCTTCTACTGTCCTTTGGATTCCATTGCTGCTGTTGAGAAGTTGGCGTTCATTCTTGTTGACACTCATTTGAAGGTAATAATTTCCCCCCCCATTTGTCTGATTTTAAAGATATTCTATTATCTTCATTGTTTTGTGGTTTCACCATGATTTATCTATATGTGGATCTTTTTATCTTGTCTTCAGCTTTAGTATGATCTGGTCCATGTACATTTCATTTTATTTTGATGTGTAGGACTTCCTTAATCTGTGCACTGGTGTCTTTCATCCGCTCTGGAAAAATTTCAGCTTTTTATCTCTTCAGATATTGCCTTACTCCAATTGTTTTATCCTTCTGGAAGCCAGAAAGGGTTTGCTTTCTCGATTCTGACTTTAAACCAATTGCTAGGGGGTAGATGCAGTGCCTGTTCTGAGGGCCTGAAGCTTATTCAATGTTTGGTCCGCAGATGGTAGTGTCGGCAGAGGCACTATAGGAACTGAAAGGCAAACCTGTATTTGAATGAAATAACTGTTACTTCTGTTACTTTATCCCTTCAGGATAAAGGGATTCAGTAGCGTTATCCTGAGAGCATGTAGTCAGTTTTCCTTCTAAAAAAATGGTACCATCTCAAGGGCTCAGTTCCTATGTCTGCCAATGACAGATCAGTGGTTTGACCAGCCTTAGAGAGACAGAGTCTAAAGTATAGACTTCATATCTGTCACAATGGCCACTTTGACAATGGGCTCATTGTGCAAGCATTGAGGTGGTGAAGAGGGAGGTTGGCTGACCTCCACAAGATGAATCAACTTGTCCACATAGTTTCTCTGGGGTACCTGTTCTATAAAGGGCATTAAAATGAGCCATATGCCTTGTGCTTACTCCCAGGAGAATGCAAGTTTCATAACCATGGACTTGTCATATGTCAAGATTTTTTAGAGGAATTGCTCAAAAACTAAAATTTATAAAAAAATTCTTGTGTATAAAGAGCATAAAGTGGTTCTAAAAATAATAAATATATTGCATTACCCATTTATTCCTGACAGGAAGAGATTTTTGTCTTTTGTAGGCATTAGTGAAAACGAATTCTCCACAATTTTACATATTTGATGACTTAAAAGATTTTCCATAGATTAGCTTCTGGACACACTTCATACCTTATATCTCTTCTATTATCTACATATTTATTTCTGGTGCTGTGTGTTATAAGATTTGTTCATATCACAACTTGCAGCCCTGTACCTTTATGGTATGATACTGATGGGCACAGTGGACAGTGAGAATATTCCTTGAAGCTTCCCATGGAAATGCTGAGAACCTCATTAAATATCCCACTACTTTCATCTCAAATCCTCTTGACTTAGGGTGACTTTATATCCATAGCCTACAATAGGTCAGTTTATGTCTGCCAATATGCCTGGTTAATAGCATCCTTTACTCTGCCTCAAATGTTATATTTCGATAATAAATTGTATGGTCACCCCATATTAGATGTGATAGATCACCCCCAGACACGAGGGAAAGAGTGATGGAGGAGAAATTGGAGTGGAAAGAGAAAGCAGACTTAACCAGTGGTGCCAAAATTATCTTAGTTTTGCAAAAATGGATATGCAAAAAAAAAAAAAAAATGCAAGGGCCCTTCCTGTTCTAATGAGGGACCTGAAGCTTATGCATCGTTAGTGTCATGGTAAATTTACCTGTCAATCACCCTGCCCCTCAGCTTTATCCCTTAGCCTGGTTCATCACCAGACTTGGTTCTTCTAAGTCCTGACTCTCTCCTGGATTCTATGGGGTTGGTCAGTTCCTTGAACATGTATTGCTATTGTTGTTGTTGTTGAGGATTCTTCCACCTTTCTGAACCAACAGGCTTTCCCCACTGTGGTAGGGGTAGAGAGAAGAATGTACTGCAAAATGAAAAAATAGCTATGCAGATTCAGATTCAACAAACTCACATTAACTGATCACCCATGCAGGCTCACCATTATAAGAGTGAATAAATCCTAGGGATCAATGGGGATACTCTTTCCATCCACAGAAACCCAAACCCAAGGAGATCTAGTCATTTACGTGGTTGACTGGGGACAGATTTGGGACCAGAGATGAGGTCTGGTACTCCTTCCAACTTATCATGAATTGAAGTAAATGTAACTGTGTGAGGCACTTTATTTTAGGAGCTATCCTTAGTACTGTCACATTGGGATCAACTGTAGAAGCTCAAAAGCACCAGATTCATCAGAAATAATTTGCAACAGAAAATTTTTAATGAATGACCAAAAAGTCCCTGAAATAGAAACAAAACAGACAGAGCAAGATTTTTCCTACTCCTGAAAAGGATTACATGGAAAGAACATGAGAAAGAGAAGAGAGGAAAACAAATTCTTGCCCTTGCATTTTTAAGAGCGGACATGAATGATTTCCTTGGGTTATTTGGCCAATGGGATTTTGCAAAGGCAGTCTTCTTCTTCTTCTTTTTAAAATAATAACTTCTTTTCTCACTATGGTGCTTTAGAAGGTATTCGTTGCTCCATTGTAATGTTGCTTATTTTCGAGGATTTTTCTTCAACTGAATGGACCCTCAGTGAAAGGACATTACCAAGTTGATCTAGTTCCTCAACCACTGTTTTGACAAGAATTTCTTCTTTTGAGTCTAAAATAAAATAAATGCAAATTTAGTGCTCATTCTTAACAGGCTGGAAAGTACTGTTACGTACTTTACGGTAGGCTTCTAAGAAATAATGTTTGCAATAACCTGAGATACAAAACTTGTGTTTGAAGACTATGCTTAGCAAGGCCCAGGTCTATCTTATACTTACCATTGTTTTTAGAACAATGGGTATTTGAAGGTGTAAATAAAACATAGATTAAGACAACCTAAGTACCAGGCAGTATTGGCCTGGAGCAGGCAGTTTTGTCCTCTTTTAAATGCCAACTTGCCCTATTTTTGTGGCTTAAAATATAGTAGCTCCTTCACCAAAGCATTGGAATTGGGAGAATAATGAGTTTTAGGTAAGAAAAATGTTTGGGGATTGAGTCCCCACTTCAGAAATTTCACAATTTGACCACGTCTATTCTACAGGAGTATAAAATACATTAAGAAGTTGCCATCATGGCCCCTGATTCCTTCATTCACTAGAATTAACCTTAGAACAATTTGATTTAGTTTACAAATAAGTGACTTATTTAATAAATTGCTCAAGTTGAAAAGATTTATGCCAAGCCATAAAACCATCTGTACCTTGGACTTGATTTTCAGAATGTATGGGCCCACGTCCTTTGGATCTGGGACACACGGGCTTGCCTTTTCTGTGAAAAGAAGAGTAAATTGTTGCATTGTTTTCCCTTTCATGAGGAAGCTCAGAATAACTATGAGCTGGGAATAAAAATTCTGGAGTTCTAGTTTCCGCAAGATGAAATTCCTGTTATGCTTAAGAGATATATAAGTAAGCCTTTCGTGACCTCAGTGTGGTGAAGGGAGAGATTAAGTGAGTATTTAGGATCAGAAATTCCCTTGTGACCAGCTATCATCTCTTTTGTCTTGTTATCTGGGGACTCCAGTTTCTGACCTTGTAGTCAATCACCTGGCCAATGAACAAGTTCAGGGTGCCACAGTGCAGAATGTGCTGAGCTAGGTGCTATAGAAAATATAGAATGATGACACAAGCAGTTTATGCCATTGAAAATAAAGTATATGCATGTTAGAATTTAGCTGGAACGCAAGGGGCACCTGCGTGGCTCAGTGGATTAAAGCCTCTGCCTTCAGGTCAGGTCATGATCCCAGCGTCCTGGGATCAAGCCCTGAACCGGGCTCTCTGCTCAGCAGGGAGCCTGCTTCCCCCTTCCTCTCTCTCTGCCTGCCTCTCTGCCTGCTTGTGATCTCTGTCTGTCAAATAAATAAATACAATCTTAAAAAAAAAAGAATTTAGCTGGAACACAGCATGAAAGGTACAGTGAAAGAAGGGACTAATGAGGGCTGTAATGAGCGCTTTGTTCAAAGGAGGGAACATCACAGTTGAGTTCCTATGAGAATAGGTTGTAGAGGGCTGACAGTAGCCTTGGAAGATGCATGAGATGGTGCGGACTCGGGGTGTGACCATCGGCAGGCATTTAGTAACCGCCACTGATTACCGAGTACCTTCTGTGTACAAGGCACTCTCATGAGCACTTCACCTCCATAGTGACACATGATGGTCCCAGGTAAACAGTGTGGTTTTGGTGTTCTCACAATCTTACCAACCAGAAAAACGGGATTTAAAGAGGTTAAACCATGTGTTCGAAATCACACAGTGGTGTGATCTGCGCTCAGGGCTACAATTCCAGGGCTGTTGCTCTTGGCTAACAGGCCATGGTGACTTCCCCAAGGAAACCACCATTGTTCATCTTTCAGATGAAAATGTCATCACCCACCCAATGCAGGGTGCATGCGTGGTCACTAGTGAAGTGCCAGCAAAACAGAGTGTGTTGTTATAGGACATGTGCTTCAACATTAAATCACAGAAAGTGATTTCTCCCCCTGGTGTACAGGAATTGTTTAACATTTGGTATTTAAATGTCCTCTATGTTATTATAGATACACACACTTCACATACTTGGACATTTGATTTGGCTGCCTGTTTTCATTTCACATGGATACAATAATAAATTCCCAAGACCACAGGTGAATATGATCCTGAGAGTAGGAAATTCTAGCATAGGATATTGGTACATGTGGCTACAGAGAAAACCTAATTGATGGGAGATGATTTTTTTTAAATATTTACCTTTCTTCCCCATCTATTAATTTGCAGTACGTTTCTATTTCTTTCTCTAAAAATATTTTGATATCTAAAAGCTGTTCATACTCCAGCTTCTGGCCTTCTGTTTCCGTGCGGATCTGTTGGAGTTCTTCCTCCATTGCCCCAATCTGGTCCTGGATTTGCTGGAGCTGGAGGCAGTAATTGCCTTCCGTCTCGGCCAGAGAGCATTCATAGGAATGTTTCTGAAGGGAGAATAAAGCAAGGCTTGCGTGAGTAACAGATAAAACAGCATGTTCACGTTCGAAACATGTTCAAGGTGGAAGGAAGCATTTGCACAAGGTCTAAATCTTTTCGGTTGAAAATCCGTGTAAGCCAGGTTTCTTTAAAAACAAAACCAAACCACCATTTTTGTCTCCATTGAGAAACGTTTGATTTTTAAGTATTGGGATTGGCGAGTCAGAAGGAGCGTCTACGGACGGCGTTCTTCTTATTTACCACATTTTATACTTTCAGTTCTATGTAATTCGTTGTATTACATGGATTAGATGTGCATTTACTTATACACACATACACACGCATTCCAATCAGTGGTGACTCCTACGAACCATGGCCACGATGGACTGAAGTTCTATTTCCAAGGTCTGCAGACTGCGTTTCAGCTCCGTCAGCTCGTTTCTGGCTGTCGTGGCCGCTCCTGCGTCATCAGAAATCTGCTGCTGCAGCGACGCACTCTGCCGTGTAATCATCAGAAGGTTTAGCGACTGGCTCGGTGGTCTACTGACCAAGCCCTTGGTGTGGGATCTGCTGTAGACATACCTTCTCGTTAAACCAAGCCTCCACGTCCCTGCGGTTCTGCTCGGCCAAGTCCTCGTACTCGGACCGCATGTTGTTCAACAGGACAGTTAGGTCCACGCCGGGAGCTGCGTTCACCTCCACGTTCACATCCCCCCCTGCCGCGCACTGCAGGACTTTCATTTCCTAGAAAAGAGATCAGTATGAACCCTCAAGGCTGAGGTTGTTGTTGTTGTTTTTGTTTTTGTTTAAAGATTTTATTTATTTATTTCTCAGAGAGAGAGAGAGAGAATGAGAGAGCGCGCACAAGCAGGCAGAGGCGGAGAGAAGGAGGCTCCCTGCCGAGCAAGGAGCCCCAAGTGGGACTCGTTCCCAGGATTCTGGGATCATGACCTGAGCCGAAGGCAGCAGCTTAACTGACGGAGCCACCCAGGCATCCCAAGGCTGAGTTTTGACTGATCTTCCCACTCTGCTCTGAAGTGGACAGTGGGCCTGAGGAACGAAATCAGGTACTATCCGAAGCTACGCTGCGGGGTCCCTTACCTCCTCGTGATTTTTTTTGAGGTATGCCAGTTCCTCACTGAGTGTTTCAAACTGTATCTCCAGGTCGGCTGTACAAAGGGTCAGCTCGTCCATGACCCTGTGAAGACCACTGATGTCGGCCTCTACGCTCTGGTGGAGAGCAAGTTCATTTTCATACCTGAAAGGTTAATAAAATGCTTGAGACTTGTGACTGTGGGCAGGTGCAAAGCATAACTTCCTCTGACATCTGGTAAGAAAAGATGGGATATCTGTCCAGCCTTCTAAAGCTTAATGCTTTGGCAAAGAGAGGACCCCCTTTGGAATACCTACTGATTTAGGACGATTATTTTGGAGGAGTTGTTCCTTCAGAACTTTCATCATCCAATGTGCTTTATAGTTGAATCAAAATGTAGTTTAAAATTTATGATAGCTCTTTTTATAAGGGCACATTTAATTTCTTCAGTGATTTAGTCTGACTTCATAAAAACATGTTGCTTTTTACAGCAAAAGGACTGTTTTTCACTCCAACCATAGCATTTACCTTTATTATAGTTAATTACGTTATTTTCACCTACTTCAGCCTGAAGTCATCAGCGGTCAATCTGGCATTGTCATTTTGTAGAGCAACGCTGGAGCTACAGGTGGCCGCAGAAATAATCTAAATAGGGTAGATTGTGCAAAACATTTAGGTGCTGAAAGTCAAGGGAGAGTCCAGATTTCAGTGTGATTCTTTTTTTTTTCTTTTAAGATTTTGTTAATTTATTTGACAGAGAGAGAGAGATCACAAGTAGGCAGAGAGGCAGGCGGTGGGGTGGGGAGCAGGCTCCCTGCTGAGCAGAGAGCCTGATGCGGGACTCGATCCCAGGACCCTGAGATCATGACCTGAGCCAAAGGCAAAGCTTAACCCACTGAGCCACCCAGGCATGCCTTCAGTGTGATTCTTATCTTCTCAACCCATCAAGTATCTACTTTAGTATCACTTTTTCTACATGAAAAGAATCTGGACTTTTTTTTTCCCCTTCAGACAGCAAACGTCCAGAGCTTGAGTCAAAGTGTAAGCTTTTACAATCACAGATACTTTTATTATGCTTGATCAAAATACATGAGCTAGGGGCCCCTGGGTGGCTCAGTGTGTTAAAGCCTCTACCTTCGACTCAGGCCATGATCCCAGGGTCATGGGATCGAGCCCCGCATCAGACTCTCTGCTCTACGGGGAGCCTGCTTCTCCCTCTCTCTCTGCCTGCCTCTCTGCCTACTTGTGATCTCTGTCTGCCAACTAAATAAATAAAATCTTTAAAATATATATATGAGCTAAATACATGATCAGCAAGCCAATTGTATCTGTTTTGAAACTATTTGCCTTTAATGCCCCAATTGTTTTTTGGTGGGTTGGCCAGACACTGCTTTAAGCCCTGGAAATGGAGACTGAGCAAATTCTACATCATGTCAAAATTTTAAGCACGTTTTATATTTCGTCTTTTTTAGGTTACGTACACCCAAAATTCTATAGTAAAAGTAGGCAAATCCATATTTCTTACCTGCCTTTTAAGGTCCTCAATGACCGAGAAATATCTCGTGTAGTCATGGTCTAGTCCCCGGCAAGAACCGGGCCCGTATTTCTCATACCAGACCTTGATTTTCTGCTCCAGGTCCACGTTGGCCTCTTCCAGAGCTCGCACCTGGTCTAGGTAGCATGCCAGGCGGTCATTGAGGTTCTGCATGGTCACCTTCTCGTTCCCAGAAAGCAGGCCATGTTCATTTCCAAGAAAACCAGCACAGACACCCCCACCACCATTACAGAAACCTCCTCCAGAAGAAATGCTCCCAAGAGTACAAGAAAAGCTGCTTCCTGCTCCAGAGCCACGGTACACATTTCCAGCCCCGAAGCCTGGACCTCCACCAGACAGCCGCCCCGGGCCAGCTCGTGAGCAGACTCGCCTGGATGCACTAGAAAGTTGAAAAGACATGATGACAGTACCCCAGAGCCAGCCTTTCTCAGTGAGGAGCGAAGCAAAAGCACACCGTCCATAGAGGTGATCTCCGTTGGCCTTTTATAGGACTCAGTAGGTCATTTCAGTCTTGACTTTCGATCTGTAATAAAATATTACTCGCTCCCTAATTGTTGTTTTTCACAATTGGGTGATTTTTAATAGTGTCCAGTCCGTAGGTGGATAGGTGCCCCAAAGGTATCTTGGTCTATGAAAAGGTGCCTGGTCGAGTAATAGTAAATCATAGTTTCAAAGGTCAAAATTAAATATGAGTAAACATACATCTTTTTTTGACTTCTGGAAGAAAGTCTAGTCCCCCTCACCCAAAAAACAATAAAGAATTAATAATTTACATGAGAAATGTCCACTGCTTTTGTCCTGCAAATGTTTATGGAGTATTTCTATTATGCATGCCTAACTGGGCATTTCCTTTCTTATTAATATCAGATACACTCAAAATACAGTGATCTGTTGGGGTGCCTGGGTGGCTCAGATGGTTAAACGTCTGCCTTCAGCTCAGGTCATGATCTCCAGGTCTTGGGATCGAGCTCCACATCAGGCTCCCAGCTCAAGGGGGGAGCCTGCTTCTCCTTCTCCCTCTGCTTCTCCCCATACTGTGCTCTCTCAGTCTCTCTCTCTCTCTCAAGTGAATAAATAAAATCTTTAAAAAAAAATACAGTGATCTATTGATAGTGGGAATTTTTAAATTGATTTCTTAAGTTGAAAATGGAAAGTAACAGAAGTCCTGCGATATTCTGCTTATCAGTTTAACTAAAATTAATGAATATGTGTCAGGGACAGAAAATTATTTCTATTGAGATTTCTTGATTTAGTCCAGGAGCAAAATATCCTTTCAACAAACTTCCGAGTCTCCACACTGTTCATTTCTTTACCTCAAAAATATTGTTCTTTTTTTTTTTTAGTTTAAATTTATGTATTTATGGCATTAGGAATTATTTTGAGAACTGAACTTACTATTGATAATTAAGGAGTAAGATATATAAAGGAGACATGTATTTTCATTCCTACCTAGAAAACCAATAATTACAGTACTCAAGATGCTAGATTAGTTGTTAACAGGTAACCAGCCTCTTCATTTTCTTTCCTTGATGCCCATGGGAAGTTATCCCATTTGGTTGTGCTTCATTTCCCTGCTGGGCAAATGAAAATAATAACACTGAATGCTGAACAGTTTCAATAATTAATGACTATAAAGCAGTCTGAAGGGTACAAACATTTTGTAAATGTTAATTATTTAAATTATTATAATAGAGTGAACATGTCAGACAGGGTCAGGTTTCTATGACTTGTAATGGTACAAATTGATTGGTTACTGATTATGGGTTTAGATTGTGTCGAAATGGTAATTTTTTCTGAATGATTCGAAACGGTAATTTTTTCTAAGTGAGATTTTTCAATGCTGTGTGTATCCCATACTTTGGAAAACACCCAACGTTACTGCTCCTAAAAGATAGGTAATATTTGGTGGGCCAGAACGCCAGGATTTTTTTTTTTTTACTGAAATATCTTAAGATAATTAATATAAAACTGTAATTCAGGTTTAGAATAATGTGTGATAAGAGAAGTAGCTTGTATTCAGAGGCTCACTATTGATTTTGTTGTGACCTGGTCATAATTTTAATCTTTTGTCCAAACTTCCCATGAATGAAACAAGAAAAACAGAGTATGGGGTCAGTGTAATAGTTTATAAGTCTTGAGTCTCTTGGATAAAAGGTATTATGAGGCTGCAAAGTATTATTAACATAATCTATTTATCTCCAGATATTTTATAAATACTAATTAACTTGTAATCTTTTGGGGAACAGGTTAAGCATATATTATTAGAAACATTTTGGGGATGAGTTGGCTGTGAGGCTAAGGGACAAAACAGATCACAAAGCATTTTTATATCCAAGGAGGACTGGAATGAGTGGTGCTTAGCTCCTTCCGAAAACACTGTCATCTGTTTACTCATCAAGGCAGATCTCTTGACTTTTCTTACTCATAGATTTCCTCTATGCTAATACTTGCCACAGAAGTTTAGGTATACGTTAGTTCTTTCCAGAAGTGGGAGATAGACAATGAATTCTGTCCATACATTTCTTCCTTGAGAGTGGCTATTTTCTTCATAGTAAGAAACACATATTTAGCCACACATCATTATCCTTTCTTGAAACTCTATTAGGTATTAGAACATTCATTATACAATGTGCATATTCTAGGTCCTCAGAAATAATTGAGGTAAACTGTGAGTTATGTGGTATAAATGTTTGCTCACCTCAGGATAAAGACATTCATCATATTATCTTATTCTAACAGTAATAGGCTAATTTCCCCCCGATAAATTTTGTGTTTAGTTTCAAACATGCTTCAATACCTTCTTAAAAATTTTTTAATTTAAATTCAATTTAGTTGGGGTGCCTGGGTGGCTCAATGGGTTAAAACCTCTGCTTTCGGCTCAGGTCATAATCCCAGGGTCCTGGGATCCAGCCCCACATCAGGCTCTCCCTGCTCAGCAGGGAGCCTGCTTCCTCCTTTCTCTCTCTGACTGCCTCTCTGCCTACTTGTGATCTCTGTCTGTCAAATAAATAAATAAAATCTTTAGAAAAAATATATTCAGTTTAGTCAACCTATACTGTATTATTAGTTTCAGGGGTAGAATTTAGCAATTCATCAGTGGCATATAACACTCAGTGGTCATTACATCAAATGTCCACTTTAATCCCCATCACACAGTTACCCCATGCCCTCAATCACTTCCCCTCCAGCAACCTTTAGTTTGTTTCCTAGAGTTAAGAATCTCTTATGGTTTGTCTCCCTCTCTGTTTTAGTCATATTTGATTTTCCTTTCCCTTCCCTTTGTTCATCTGTTTCTTAAATTCCACATATAAGTGAAATTTATGGTATTTGTCTTCCTCTGACCAACTTATTTTGCTTAGTAGTTCCATTCATGTCATGTAAGTGGCAAAATTTCATTCTTTTTGATGCTTGAGTAATATTCCATTGTATATAAATACCACATCTTTTTTATTGTCTGTCGAAGAACATCTGGGTTCTTTCCATATTTTGGCTATTGTGGACTTTGCTGCTATAAACATTATGATACATGTGCCTTGAATCACTGATTTTGTATCCTTTGGCTTTGTATCTGGCTTCTTTTACTTAATATAGTGACTTCAAAGTTTCATCCATGTAGTAGCATGTGTCAGAATTTCCTTCCTTTTAAAGGATGAATAATATTCCATTGTATGCCTACACCACATTTTGCGTATTCATTCATTGTTGATGATCACTTGGGTTGTGTCTACATTTTAGTTGTGAATGATGCTGCTCTGAACATGGGTGTACAAATACCTTTTCAAGATCCTGCTTTCAATTCTTTTGGGTATATACCAGGAAGTGGAATTGCTGGAACATGGTAATTCTATTTTCAATTTTTTTAGGAGCTGCCATACTGTTTTTCATAGTGGCCATGCCAGTTTGTGTTCCTACCAATAGCGCACGAGGGTTCTAATTTCTTCATGTTTTTATGTCTTCCATGCTGTTTTATTTACTGTAGCTTTATAATGTATTTTGAAATCAGAAAGTGTGATTTATGCTTTCTCAAAATTGCTTTAGCTATTAAGGCCTTTTTTGTATCTATATGAATTTTAGGATTTTTTTTCTATTTATGATAAAAATGTCATTGGTATTTTGACAGGGATTGCATTAAATCTGTAGCTTGCTTTGGTAGTGTGGCCTTTTAAACATTATTAAACCTCTGATTCGTGAACATGGGATGTCTTTTGATTTATTTGTATCTGCTTTAATTTCTTTCATTACTATTTTGTAATTTTCAGTGTACAAGTCTGTCATGTCCTTAGTTAAGTTTATTCCTAAGTATTTTATTCTTTTTCATGCTATTATAAATGGGATTGTTTTCTTAATTTTCTTTTTGGATAACTTATTGTAAGTGTATAAAAATGTAACTGATTTTTATGTTGATCTTGTATCCTGCAACTTTGCTGAATTTATTTATTAGTTCTAACAGTTTTTGAGTGAAGTTTTTAGGGTTTTCTGTATATAAGAGCATGTTATCTGCAAACAGAGACAATTTTACTTCTTCTCTTCCAATTTGGGTGCCTTTTATTCCTTTTTCTTGCCTAAGTGCTCTGGCTAGGAATTCCAGTATTGAATAAAAGTGGTGAGTGGGGGGCACCTGGGTGGCTCAGTGGTTTAAAGCCTCTGCCTTCAGCTCAGGTCATGATCTCAGGGTCCTGGGATCGAGCCCCGCATTGGGCTCTCTGCTCAGCAGGGAGCCTGCTTCCTCCTCTCTCTCTCTCTCTCTGCCTGCCTCTCTGCCTACTTGTGATTTCTGTCTGTCAAATGAATAAATAAAATCTTTAAAAAAAAAAAGAAAAAAAAGTGGTGAGTGGACGTCCCTGTCTTATTCCTGGTATAGAGGAAAAGCTGTCAGTTTTTCACCACTGAGTATGATATTAACTGTGGTATTGTCATAAATGGCCTTTTATGTTGAGTTACATTCCTTCTATACCTAATTTTTTTTTTCTTGTAAAGATTTTATTTTTTTATTAGAGAGATGGAGAGAGAGCACAAGTACGCAGAGCAGCAGGCAGAGGGAGAGGGAGAAGCAGGCTTTCCTCTGACTAGGGAGCCCAATGTGGGGCTCGATCCCAGGACCCGGGGATCATGACCTGAGCCGAAGGCAGCCACTTAACCAAATGAGCCACCCAGGTGCCCCCTTCTAACCTAATTTGCTGGGCATCTTTATCCTGAAAAGGTATCGAATTTTGTCAAATGCTTTTTCTGTATCTATTGAGATGACCATATGATTTTTACCCTTCTGTCTGTTACTGTGGTATATCACATTTATTGATTTGTATGTGTTGAACCATTCTTGCATCCCAGGGATAAATCACATTTGGTCATGGTATATGATTCTTTTAAGGTATTGTTGAGTTTGTTTTGCTCCAGTTTTGTTGAAGAATTTTCCATCATATTCATCAGGGATATTGACCTGTAATTGACCTGTCTTGTAGCATCTTTGTCTGGCTTTGGTAGAAGAGTAATGCTGGCCTTATAAAATGAGTTTGGAAGTGTTTCTTCTCTTATTTTTTGGAAGAGCGTGAGAAGGATTGGCATTAATTCTTCTGTAAGTAGTACAATTCACCAGTGAAACCACCTGGTCCTGGGCTTTGCTTTGCTGAAAGTGTTTTTGATTACTGATGCAATCTCCTCACTCATCTTTGATCTGTTTAGATTTTCTGTTTTTCATGATTTAGCCTGGCAGATTGCATGTTTCTTGGAATTTATCTCTTGTAGATTATCCAATTTGTTGGCATATAAATGTTTCAGTATTCTCTTATAATCCTTTCTATTTCTGACATCACTTTTTATTTTATTTTATTTATTTATTTGACAGAGATCACAAGTAGGCAGAGAGACAGGCAGAGAGAGAGGAAAGGAAGCAGGCTCCTGGCCAAGCAGAGAGCCCGATGCGGGGCTCGATCCCAGGGCCCTGGGACCATGACCTGAGCCAAAGGCAGAGGCTCTAACCCACTGAGCCACCCAGGCGCCCCATCTGACATCACTTTTAATGTCTCCTTTTTCACATATAATTTTTATTTGAGTTCCTTCTCTCTCCCTCTGGTTGGTCTAGCTAAAGATTTGTCAATTTTATCTTTTCAAAAAACCCAACTCTCAGTTTTGTTGATCTTATCTATTTCTTTTTTTTTTTAGATTTTATTTATTTATTTGACAGAGAGATCGCAAGCAGGCAGAGAGGCAGGCAGAGAGAGAGGAGGAAGCAGGCTCCCCTAGAGAGCAGAGAGCCCGATGCGGGGCTCGATCCCAGGACTCTGAGATCACGACCTGAGCCGAAGGCAGCGGCTTAACCCACTGAGCCACCCAGGCGCCCCTGATTTAATCTATTTCTTTTCTAGTCTTTATTTCATTTATTTCTCTTCTAATCTTTATTCTTGCCTTCTGCTGACTTTTGGCTTAATTTCCCCCCTTTCTAGTTCCTTGATATGTAAAGTTAGATTATTTGTGAGCTTTCTTCTTTCTTAATATATGATTATCACTATGTAGTTCCCTCTTAGTACTGTCTTGCTTCATCCCATAAGTTTTGTTATATTTTCTTTTTCATTTGTCTCAAGATTTTTAAAAAATTTTTCCTTTGGTTTCTTCTTTGACCCATTCATTGTTCAGGAGTGTGTTAGTTAATTTCTATATATTTTTGAATTTTCCAGTTTTCCTCCTGTTACTTACTGGTTTCTAGTTTCATACTTTTGAGGCCAGAAAAGATACTTGTGATTTCAGTCTTCTTTAGTTTGTTAAGATGTGTTTTGTGGCCTAACATTGTAGAATTCCCCCCTTGCCCTATCTAGTTCCCCATCTTTCTCTCTTCCCTTCTACCTTCAAATATCACCATTTATATTTTTTTAATTTTTAAGATGTTTTTGATTCTTAAATTTCTTATTTCCATGTCTATGAGCATGTTGCATTCAGGGGTTAGATTTTACAGACTGTCTTATTCTCACCGCAGCACTCAGCAAGTGTGCTTGACCAGTGTTTATAGAAGGCAGGAGGAAGATTGAAAATTTTACAGAGAAGTGAAAAAGACTCCAACCAGTTTACCTGTTAAACTTACTCCTAACTTGTGAAGGCCACTGAATTAAACAAAAGAAGCTAAAAATCAGATTCAGTTCTCCTTGTGGATATGTTTAAAATGCCACGATTGACCAGAACCAGTAAAGATGACTTGCAACAGGAAGAACTTTTATTGACATGCCACCATAGAGAAAGCCAAAGAAATGTTACCATTTGACAAATAGCTTGTCTTAATTCATCGGAAGAAAAGCAAAAAACTAAGGGAGATTTTATTCAGGAACCTAGCTTCAGTTTCGTATTTTAATTTAGGGGCTCTTCTTCTGGAGTTCAGGAAGGCACCCTCTGTTCACTCTTCACGTTGTTGGCTTTGGTGGATTTCTCTTCCACAGTGTGAACTCTGGAGGAGAGAACTTTGCCACGAGGATCGATTTCTTCAACAATTGTTTTCACCATGGTGGTTTTAGAGGACTCTAAAATGACACATGAATTGCCAGAATTTATCAGATCGACCAAGAGGAGATAACTAACTTATCATTTGAAAGTTACACAAATGCATTTTCAATGCTAAACACAACTTTTGTTTACCTTTTATCTGATTCCCTGGTCCTCCGTAGCCTTTTGATTTAACACAAGAGCTGTAAAAATATAGAGATCTTGCATTAATTATTTCACTCTATTTTTTTAAAGGTTTATTTATTTATTGACAGACAGAGATCACAAGCAGGCAGAGAGGCAGGCAGAGAGAGAGGAAGAAACAGGTTCCCCACTGAGCAGGGAGCCTGATGTGGGGCTCGATCCCAGGACCCTAAGATCATGACCTGAGCCGAAGGCAGAGACTTTAACCCACTGAGCCACCCAGGTACCCCTATTTCACTCTATTTTGCCAGGGAAACTGGAAAACAAAGATTTAAGATAGGAGATCTCTGGATTCTGAAAGAACACTAGAAGGGGTTTGGTTATACATGATGTGGGTCATATATACTTTGTACTTGATTTCAAAAATCTTTAATAACCTTAAAGTATAAAGTGTTTTCTCAGTAGAAGCTGTATTTACCTATCCTCTCCATCAATCAGGCGGCAGTAGGTCTCAATTTCCTTTTCCAGGTGGACCTTGATGTCGAGGAGCTGCTCGTACTCCAGCTTCTGGCCCTCCGTCTCGGTTCTGACCTGGTGCAGCTGCTCCTCCAGGGCCCCGATCTGAGCCTGGATCTGGGCAAGCTGCGCACAGTAGTTGCCTTCGGTCTCGGTCAGGGAGCACTCCAGGGAGTGTTTCTATGGATCAGTAAGACATAGTTTAGTAGAAAATATCACAGTGCTGTTTTAGAATAAGGCAGAGCACTTAAAAGATATTTAAAAGAGATATCTTACAAATTTTTTATCTACAAATTTTTACCATATTTACCCCAAAGGGTCCCCCTTGTTCAATATTAATTGTTGCCTTTATTAGGTGTCATGCTGTTTTTCTGTTTGAGAATGACACAGTTGGTGGTGGATGTCACTCATATGTCCAGGAGTGTTAGCAAAGATAAACTTGTTTCTTCATAGGGCACAGTCTAAAGGTCTCTCTGCCCCACCTCTGCTTCTAGAGTCTGGTACAATTTGCCACATTTCCCAGGAATAAAAGTCCCCCTACAATTTGCTACTTTGTTTCTAATCATGTGATTAGTAATTAATAATTAACATTAATAATTAACTATTAATAATTAACAGCCCCATGGTGAACTGGATAAACACTGCTGAAATAGAATGACCCAAAGAAAAGAAAGACCTTTCTAAGCTTAAAATTGTTTGTAAATCCAAAGTGTTTATAAAGGGTTTCTCCTCAAGAGGGATGCTTGCTGTACTTTTAGATGGAATGAAGATGTAAGTGTCTTCCTCTTTCAACTGCAAGAATTTTTATGCCAAGTCCTAATTTTATATACATTCATACCCTCTTTTGTGGATAAACTCTGAAGGTTTGTTTACTAGCCATAGTGGGAAAAAAAAGTATAGACGTGGGAGTTAGGAAGTTTGGAGAGAAGCTCAGGTTCCTTTGAATTCAACTGTAGGACTCTGGGAAAACTGCTTAACTTCTTTGAATCTCAGATGGTTCTTTTGGAAATAATGACAGGAATTACAAAGTCTGCCCTGCCTAAGCCCTAGGGTTATTATGGACTCAAGTGGGAGAAAGTGCTGGGCAAACCCTTAATGAAAAGGTTACTATTATTATCAAGGGCGTTTAGCTTTATAGGCAACATGAATGCCTCTACTTTGCTTCTTGTTTATGCCATTTAAAAAGGAACTTGTAAGTGTTCTTAATTAAGTGACCCAAAGGAATGCCAGATGAAGATAGGAGGGATGCCAACGCATTTTTGCACTCCACCGGGATTTTTTTTTTTTTTTTTTTAATCTTTGGACTTGGGAGAGAAGATTCAGGGTAAAAACTATTTTCTTTTTCGAGTACCTCAAAGTAATTGTCCTTGCTCATTTCCAATGTTTCCTAATTATGAGCACCTAGGTCTACTTTTCAGGCCAAGAGGATTCTGCTGCTCAAAATGCAAACGCGGATTATGTCAAGCCCGCGAATTAACAGAGAAAAACGAAAATAAGTAATATCACGTGGAAAAGACGCTCTTTACATTTCTTCCCCACTTCTGAAATCAATCTTTTTTTTGGTACTGTTTACTGACCATTGCCAAGAGGGACTGGAGTTCGATCTCCAGGGTTTGAAGAGTACGTTTCATCTCGGTTAGCTCATTCCGAGCAGAGGTGGTGGCACCAGCGTCGTCGGAGATCTGCTGCTGCAGGGAGGCGCTCTGAAAGTTTGGGGAGGTAGGGGGTGGTTAGGGTGCTGCTGGCCTTGCATCAGCGCCCAGGGCCACACAAGCGCGCGCTGGCGGGGTTCTACCTTCTCGTTGAACCAGGCCTCCGCGTCCCTGCGGTTCTGCTCGGCCAGGGCTTCGTACTCCGCCCGCATGTTGTTCAGCAGGACCGTGAGGTCCACCCCGGGCGCCGCGTTCATCTCCACGTTCACGTTCCCTCCGGCCGCGCACTGCAGCGCCTTCATTTCCTGAAAAATTTGACCAGTTTGGAGCTGAATATTTTCAAAGGAACCAGACCGACAGGATGCATAAGTGAGAAACTTCGTTTCTTTGGAGGCGGGTGGATAGAAACATTTCAATCAGCCACACAGAGAAAGTGACGAGTTCCTTCTGGAATACTGATGTCGGACATTGTTGTACTGGTCATCTGAAATTCATTTTTAAATTTTGGGAGTAAGGCGGATCGTGGAATCGGGGAAGACAGAGACCTACCTCCTCATGATTCTTCTTGAGGTAAGCCAGCTCCTCGCTCAGGGTTTCCAGCTGGATCTCTAGGTCGGTTCTGCACAGAGTCAGCTCGTCCAGGACCCTGCGCAAACCGCTGACATCCGCATCAACGCTCTGGTGAAGGGCCTGTTCATTTTCAAACCTTAGAAGATATTTGACAGTTGTTATCACCTTAGTCCCATCACTTCTTAGGTCATCATAAAATGCCAACCATGATTCAAGGTCAAACTGTTAAAATATACTTAAAACTTCAGTTAGACTGCCCATAATGCAGTAAGCATTTCTTTGAAGTAAGAGAATGGGAACACTCAAAATTCTCTTTCATAGGATCTCGATATTCATTTGTATCGATTCTTAAATTTCCCAAGTAAAACAGATCATTCAGCTGGTCATTCTTATGTGCATTTAGTTCAAAACAAACAAGGTTAAACTATTGAGGTGACCCCCAATAGCTTAGCTTTAAGGCGGAAATGTTGAGAGAACTTCTTTGGTTTCTCTTCAGCTCTACTTACTTTAGCCTGAAGTCATCAGCTGTTAGTCTTGCATTATCATTTTGCAGGATAACATTGGCATTGCTGGTAGTTGCAGAAATGATCTGGTAGATGGAAAGTTAGTTAGAAGTTAGGAAATGTCACATTTCCTTGAAAGAAGGTCACCTATGAAATTATAGGAATCTTCTGGCATTCTGTCTCCAATAATAAGATGATTCTTTTGCAAATGGGAAACTAAATATGGCCTCTTTCACCCTTCATCACCCCCTCTACCATAAAGAAACACTTTCTATGGAAAAAGTTATAGATAATATAGCAAGAGATGGTGGGCGGTTTTTGATAGTTTCATATTACGAAAAGCATAAATATGCATACCTCATAGCAGGTATAGGTGAGCCGTGTTCAAAGATTACAATTTGAATGGAAATTATTTTTAATATTCATAATGAGTTATGGAAAATCAGAAGCTGAGAGCAAAGCCCTGCTGTGTGTGAGAGAGCTCACACATTCGTGTGTGCTTGTGTGGCTAAATATTCTTAGCGTTATTAACCCTCACAACATTGTGCTTCTTACCTGGTTCCTAAGGTCATCAATTATTGGGAAGTATCTGCTGTAATCATGATCAAGACCACGGCAAGAACCAGGCCCGAATTTCTCGTACCAGCCCTTGATCTTCTGCTCCAGGTCAGCGTTGGCCTCCTCTAGTGCTCGCACATTTTCCAGGTAGGAGGCCAAGCGGTCGTTCAGGTTCTGCATGGTCACCTTCTCGTTGCCCGACAGGAGGCCGTGTTCATTCCCGGTGAAGGCAGCGCAAGAAGCACTTCCTCCACCCAGCCCCCCGCCATAGCCTCCTGCAGATGAGCTGCCCCCAAAAGCGCAAGAGAAGCCACTTCCAATGCCCGGCACACCACATGCATTTCCAGCCCCAAAACCCGCTCCCCCGCTGGAGCCAAGCCGTCTGGATGCAGAAGAAAAGCGCATAGACATGATGTCCAGACCCGCAGAGCTTGTTCCTGGAGTGAAGCTCTGATGGCAAATGTCCAGTTCGAACAGTTGAGTTTGTCTTTATATACACATTATCAGGGTGTTTCTCGATGAACCTAGCTACCCATAGCAAACTGGTGTTTGCCAGCTCATCATGAATTATTCATAATTGGGTGATTTTTTTTTTTTTAATGAATGCCTTTACCCTACTGTGTCCATTTCCGTAGGTGGATAGTTACCTTGGGGTTATTTGTTATCTCCAAAATGGGACAGGGAGGAGAATTATCAAGATTATTATAGTGATGCATTTCAAATTTAGTATGAGCAATCCTTCCTGTCTTCCAGGTTTCAAGACTACAGAATTCCTATAAGAATAAAAAAGCATCTAGACAGATTTCTCTTTCCTTGCTCAAACCGATGACATTACATTTTCTTTAGCAAGTGAGCCATCACAGTCATGGGTTTCAGTGGATAATATGGTCTTTCTTTGAAAATAATTTCAAGACCAAGTCTCATGGTACCAGAGGAAGGAGGCCAGGTCTTAAATGAGAAATGAGGATTTAAATGGACTCTTCTTTGGAGACAGAAAGTCTTCCTTGATCCTTATCCCTCCAGAATTACCATTTCATCTTTACTGGTTTTCTGTCTAAGGTATAAAGGTATTAGCTAATTTCTCTGGGTCCAGCTTTCTTATCTGTAAAACGAATGGACCAGACTATGGCCTGTATGTTCCCTTTCTATTTCTAGATTTCTTGTATTTTTATATTTCTTTCCTTTCATTATTTCTAGAAAGACTTTCTGCATTTACTTCCTCCATACTTCCCCTCCTATTCACTCCTGAATTTTGGTCCCCTACTTTACTGAAAATAACCTCAGATTGCTAATTATCTCACATCCAGTCCAGTCATTGTTTCTTATGTTTATTCTCCTACACCCTCTTGGACACATTTGATACTGACCACCGCAGGCTTACTGAATTCTGAACAAATGCCCTCTGAAAATACTTCCATTGGAATATTTCTGCTTGTTCCTCTTCTTTCTTCCATTTGGTGTATCTGTGCTTTATATCTTGTCATTCCTTATAGTTTTGTGCCTGGCACTCTTGTTTTCTACACATTATTCTTTGGTGCTGTCATCCCTTCTTGTCACTTTGACTGTAAGTGAATGGTTTCTAAATATACATCTTTAACACTGGCCTGTGTCCCATTCTAGACCTACGCCTCACTACGCCCACCAGACATTTCTGCTGGATGATTTCTAACTCAACACTCAATTACCTTGTCATCAAACTTTGAACTTTTCTATCTTTTTTCATTACCTATTGGTGAAATTACCCTAAGTCACGCTCATGATTGCTAAGAAATCTTTAATTTCTATCATCTTTTACAGGCCTACATCTAGCAAGTCACTAGGTCCAACTGAATCTACTTCTGTGGTGCCTTTTGAAACATTTTTCTCTTTTCTATTTTTTTCTCACTATCATTTTTTTTAGCTCAATGATTGGATTTTTGGTTCAAGTCTTTTTCCTTTCCACCCTGGTCAGTAGGCAGAGCAGTAAGTTAAGATACCATTCCTGTAATAATACACAACCATTCATGTCATTGAAAGAATGTGAGTTCTTTGATCAAATATATCATCATTCATATCCTAGTTCTGCAATTTTCCGGCTGTGTGACCAATGCAGAGTTCCTTCTTGCTGAGCCTCCGTTTCTAGGACGGATACATGACTTGTGTTTTGTGAAGCTATTAAATGGTAGTTACATTTGTAAAGCAATTATGCTTGTCGATAATATGTAGTCAGTAAATATTTCTTTCCTTTTCCCACTTTCCTACAGCTTAAAATCAATGGACTATAAGCTTGATAAAGCTCCTTCGCCTGATGTGTAAGTTTCTTCTTGAGGTAGGTCATACCTACCTGATTTGTGCATTCTTTCACTTTACTATTCTGCTCCCCTCCCTCCTTTTGATCTTTGCTCTTGTTGTTCTTTCCAGTTGAGACTATTTGAGATCTTGCACTTGCCAAGAACAATGGACATCACTCTCAATCATACAGATTAAAAATGAAATTGCTAAAAATATAAATTTTCATGACCTAATAAGTGAATCTGCAGAAAAGCAAGCCAGAAAAATCTGTTGATCAAGAAATCATATTAATAAAGCATTAGAATTTATTGTATTGCATAAAATCATGACATGAAAAATGTTATTTTTAGCAATTTGTAAGATTATATTATTATATATTACTACTACCTCTACTACATATTTTTTTTTAAAGATTTTATTTATTTATTTGAGAGAGAGAGCATGAGAGGAGAGAAAGTCAGAGGGAGAAGCAGACTCCCTGCGGAGCTGGGAGCCTGATGTAGGACTAGATCCTGGGATTCCAGGATCATGACCTGAACCGAGCCAAAGGCAGTGGCTTAACCAACAGAGCCACCCAGGCACCCAACAAGGATTTTTTTTTTGTAAGTAGGCTACATGCCCAATGTGGGGCCTGAACTCTTAACCCTGAGATCAAGAGTCACATGTTCTACTGTCTGAGCCAGCCAGGTAACCCCACTCTCCTGCATGTTTTAAGTAATAAAATATATTTTTTAAAAATTTATTTATTTATTAATTTATTTGACACAGAGAGAGAGAGAGAGAGACAGTGAGAGAGGGACTACAAGCAGGGGGAGTGGGAAAGGCAGAAGGAGGCTTCCTGCTGAGCAGGGAGCCCAGTGGGGGGCTCGATCCTAGAACCCTGGGATCATGTCCTGAGCTGAAGGCAGAGGCTTTAACGACTGAGCCACCCAGGTGCCCAGTAATAAGACATTTTAAAGAAAGAAATTTATGTGTTAGTACCTCTAACTGAACCTTTTCCTGACTTTTGGACAAGGGACCTGATACTTTCATTTTGCACTAGGCCCTACAAATTAGGTATCCATCTGTGATTGTTGGGTCCTTCTCTGGGGTAGCCAAAGAGTTCTAGAGAAAAGACCTGCAGATACTTTGAGTGTTTCCCATAAGAGAATGCTTACTACCCATCCACCCTGGAGTGAAATACACACATTGCCTCCAAATATTTAGGACCTTACTTTTACAGATGAGCAGAATTTTAAAAATCACCATACATTGAAAAAACATTCCAGCATGAAAGACAAAGACTTGAAGAAAGAAGCAAAAAATGGCACTTGACAAACAGACAATCGAGGAAGCTGAAGAAAACTTAAAAAAAAAAACAACCAAAAAATGAAACTACCTATCATTAATGCCCTTAGAAGTAACAAAAATACTACATATTTGAAGCATGAATAGAGTGTCATTAAAATTAAACAGCAGAGCACAAGAATGGGCTCTCAGAATGAAAAAAAAATAACTCCCAAAATAATTTCCAAAATAACTTCAATAGATGCATTGGAAAATAAGCTTTAAAAAAAAAATCTCCCTAGCAGTTGAGCAAAGGTCAAAAAGACAGATAAAAGAAAGGATTAGAAAATTAGAGGCTTAGTTCAAGAAGAACAACCTTAAGTAAATCTTTCAGAGAGAAAGGGGAAATGATGAAGAAATTATTTTATAAGTATATTTTATAACACTACTCAGAACTAAAGGACTGAGCTTCTAAATTGAAGAGACCACCAAGAACTATGAGTAATAAATGAAAAAGAATCAGAGCAGAGCACATGCTCAGTTTATTTCAGAGAACCGTGGAGAAAAAGAGAACACAAAGTGACAGAAGAAGAGACGACACCCATCCAGTGATGGGGAAATCAGATGGCTCTGAACTTCCCAGCAACCCTGGAATCCATGATTCCAGTGAAGAACGCCTTCAAAATTCTCCTTGAAAATGATGTCCAACCCCAAATTCTCTACTACAACAATTAGTCATGAGTGAGGGAGAAAAATATTTTCAGACATGAAAGGTCTCAAAACATTGATCTCCTTCACACATTTTGTCAGGAAACCACTGGAAAGAAAAGTGAACAAGAAAAGAGAGAGCTCAGAATCTGAGAAATGGGGTCCCAGTACAAGTGCACCGAATGCATGACCCTGAAGATAGCTGGTAGCAAGTCAGAAAAACCAATATGAGAAGAGAGGATTCTTGAGTTGGATGTCCAGATGAAAGATGAAAAAGATGGATGAAAATAGGTGGGGATAGATGGAAATGATGGATTTTGTTTGTTTGAAAATGGTTTTGTTCATGTAAGAAAGAGGCATGAGAGATTAAGGTATACAGGAAACCAAGTTAGTAAAAATGTTAGGAAAATATTTTGAAGAACAAAAAGCTGTACAAGAAAACATGACATATACTGCCAGCATAATGATGAACAATATCCACTTAGTCATACTGGTGAGAAGACTGAACACTGGTTTAGCCAAATATTGTGGTAGAGCTATGTTAGGAAGAGGAGAAAGGTGGTAAAGGCAAAACGCTCAACTTTCTTTTAAGAGCACAATATATAATATGTAAAACTGGTAAATCAAGAAATATTGAATGAAGCATATTATTTAAAAAATCTAGAGATAAAGATGACAAGGAAGAGCTAAAAGAGTTGTAAATGGTTGCCTGTAGAGGGCAGAGCTTGAGGTAGAAGAAGGGAGAGAAAAAGATACCATTGTTTTTTGTTTTTACTTTACTTTTATTTTATATTTTATTTATTTATTTAATTGACACAGAGAGAGAGAACGCGAGAGAGGGAACACAAGCAGGGGGAGTTGCAGGGGAGAAGCAGGCTCCCCACTGAGCAGGGAGCCAGATTCCAGGACTCTGGGATCATGACCTGAGCCAAAGGTAGATGCTTAACATGTTATGACTGAGTCACCCAGGCACCCCTTGTTTTTACTTTAAGCACAATTTAACTGTTAAAACAACGTGCATTCATTACTTCGATAAAAAGTAAAAATTTATTTAAAACTAATAAAGAGAAAAAAAATCCCAAATACATGTCAGAAGTTTCATTGTAAAATTTACAAATAAACTTGATACATAATGCAATTTAAAAGAATAGACATTGTGGTATCTCCATGTCTCGCAGTTAAATAAGACTAGATGAAATACCCTAATGCTGGATAAATTATTATAAAATGCCTTTTAAATTCATATCTAAGCTCAAAAGAAAATAAAGGAAGTCATTAAAAAAAGAAAAAGGAAAACACATAGAGTCAAAACACGAGTGGTGAGCAGACACAGAAGTTTGAGCTGTCCCAGAAATATGCTCAGAGCAGAAACAGATTTTTCTGGTTAAGAGACCCGGTGAGGGATAAGATTTGGACCTTACCAAGTGTCATAGCTAAACTTGAGACTCCACTTAAAACTCTGTACCCCAAAGCCTATGTTGTCAGTGGAAAGGACGAAGTTAGAGAAATTTCCATGCTGGCAAAGCACAGAAACAAGCATGTCATTCTGTTGCCAGTGGTACTGAATAAAAATTCAATACTATGACTATTATTGATATTTGATAATGACTTATCATTATGCTCTTACTCTGATACAGTCTAGCAGTTTGAATTTATGCCCACTTAATCTGAGAACCCCAATCTAAGAATTCGTTTAAGACATTTTTAGTTTGGGGTGTCTGGGTGGTTGGTTGGTTAAGCGTCCAACTCTTGTTATCAGGTCAGGCTTTTTTTTTTTTTTTTAAAGATTTTATTTATTTATTTGACAGAGAGAGATCACAAGTAGACGGAGAGGCAGGCAGAGAGAGAGAGAGAGAGAGAGGGAAGCAGGCTTCTTGCTGAGCAGAGAGCCCGATGTGGGACTCGATTCCAGGACCCTGAGATCATGACCTGAGCCAAAGGCAGCGGCTTAACCCACTGAGCCACCCAGGCGCCCCTCGGGTCAGGTTTTTATCTCAAGAGCTCAAGCCCTGTGTTGGGCTCCATACTGGGAGCTTACTTAAAAATAAAAAATAAATTAAAGATAATTTTATTTTATTTTTTTATTTTTTAAAGATTTTATTTATTTATTTGACAGAGACCACAAGTAGGCAGAGAGGCAGGCAGAGAGAGAGAGGGGGAAACAGGCTTCCCACTGAGCAGAGAGCCCGATGCAGGACTTGATCCCAGGACCCTGAGATCATGACCTGAGCTGAAGGCAGAGGCTTAACCCACTGAGCCATGCAGGTGCCCCTAAAAATAATTTTAGAAAAATGTTTTCAGTTTGGTAATGCTTTGTAGTACCCTGGAGAAATCACCCCATTCCTGGCCCTGCAGGACTCCCGAAGTTAAATTCCAACCACATTTACACTCATAATAAAATAAAATAAACATATGAGAAAACAAACACGTATGACTAAGAGCCAACATTACTATGTCTATAGAATAGAACATCAAAGACCAACGATAATGAGATTGCAAGAAAGTGTATGCAAAGAAAGTGTGGGGTTTTTTTTGTGTTTAGAGAAGTGAAAGAGAGAACTGGAAGTGTTCCAAATGAATAACTATTAAAAATGACTCAGTAAATTTCAAATAGAAATGGCAATGGAAAGGAAATGGATGAAGAGGATTAGGCGTGCACTTAACTAGATGAACACTGAGCATCTTGGAACTGTTAAATCACTATATTGTACATCTGCAACTAACAGAGCACTGTGTGTTAATTATACTTGAATAAGAAAAAGAAATGGGAAATACAATAACTAAAATTAAGAATTTTAACTGAGGGGGTGCCTCGGTGGTTCAGTCGTTAAGCGTCTGCCTTTGGCTCAGGTCATGATCCCAGAGTCCTGGGATCAAGCCTCGCATCAGGCTCCCCATTCTGGGGGAAGCCTGCTTTTCCTCTCCCACTCCCCCTGCTTCTGCTCTTGCTGTGTCTCTCTCTTTCAAATAAATAAATAAAATCTTAAAAAAAAAAAAAGGAATTTTAACTGGGGATTAAGCAACAGATAAGACACAACTAAGGAGGAAATAAGTAAATTGTACGAAAAATAAAAGTTTATTGTTCTAGATGGAAGAGAATGAGATGGAAGGAGGGAGGAAGGAAGGCAGGGGAACAAGCGAGAGGAAGAGAGAGGGAGTTTGGAGAGAAACTCTGAAATACTTTTCACTGGAGTATCCCTAGAGACAATACTAATGGGGTAGAAGGTAAGAATTTTCTAGAATGGGGCAGAAGGTAAGAATTTTCTGGAATAGATTAGAAACAGTCCTCCAATTCAAGAGGCAAAGTGAATTTAAGAGTCTACTTCTAGTCACATTGTAGTGATGTGGAAGAATACCAAAGACAAGGAGAAGACCTTAAAGCAGCCAGAGAAAATAGAGATCATCTACAGAGGAACCATAATTAGACTGTCAGCAGCTTCCACTAGCAACAATAGTGTCTTACTGGAATGATTGCTACAAAATATATAGTTTTTAAAGATTTATTTATTTATTTTAGAGAGGGGGTAGGAGGAGAAGAGGGAGAGAGAAACTCAACCCAACTCTGTGCTGAGACCTGAGCCTGATGCAGGGCTGGATCTTATATCCCATGATACCACAACCTGAGCTGAAACCAAGAGTTGGACGCCTAACTGATTGGCACCACCCAGATGCCCCTCTACAAAATATTAAGAAAAATATTTACCATATTAAAACTGAGCGCCAAGCAAAGCTGTCTTTCAAGAATAAGGTATGGATTCTAGGAAATCATGGCAATGGTTGCAGAATTTTTGAATCCTCACAAAGAAATCACACAGAACAATTATATCACAAAACCAGAGACCTGTATACAACGTCTTTTAAAAAGATTTTATTTATTTATTTGAGAGACAGAGATCACAACTAGGCAGAGAAGCAGGCAGAGAGAGGAGGAAGCAAGCCCCCTGCTGAGCAGAGAGTCCGATGTGGGGCTCGATCCCAGGACCCTGAGATCATGACCTGAGCCGAAGGCAGAGGCTTTAACCCACTGAACCATCCAGGCGCCCCTGTATACAACTTTTGTTACAAATCTAGCTGACAAGATATTACCATGAAACCCAAAATGTAAGCTGGTAGAACAAATTACCATGAGCCACTAGACTTTTGTGGGAAGAAGAGGGAATCCAGAGGTATTTAAAGGGTCTGATTATTGGAGAATTATGGAAAGCCAACTGAAAAGGACTGCAGGTGCATTGGAGAAGAACAGGTAGAAACTATAACCTGAAACTGGGTTTGCCTCTTGGTAGGTGGGAGCCAAGACAAAATCAAGCCAAAGAAGAGGAAAAGAAAGGGTTAATTACTTGCAATAAGCCAGGAGAACACCATGGATATTTCCAAACAACAAAATTAGGGAAGTTTTAAGGTACATGTGTATTCATGTGGGGCTTGGCAAGGGAGAATTCAGTAAAGAGTTGGGGCAAAATCATCTTAATTGGACAGGTTCTAGTTGACTGAAGTCATGGGGTGGGGGGGAGGTCAGCATCACCAATTCGCTGTTCCAGTGAGTCTGGTGCTTGAGTGCTCAAAAGGGTTTAAATCCTGTAAAAAATGACTCAAGGATATGTATTAGGTCAATCTTTATTTTTGAAACAGTCCTGGAAGTATTATCATTAATTTGTTGTCTCTGATATGGTTAGGCTATTTCCTGGCCTGGTACAGACTTAGTTTCTACATTCCTGTTATTCCTTTAAAATCCTTAACTACTGGGATTTTCGCATTTTTTGATTCCAGTGTGTCCTAGGAAGCGTGCTTGGGCAAGGAGTGCTGGCACAGAGTGGCTGGGGGCTAAAATGACTTCTCTTATGTTAAGAAAGCTATGACTCGACTTTCCTTTTCTGGGGACCTCTAACCCTATCTGCCTACAAAACTGGGAGAGTTTTGCCCATTCAGAAGTAGGTGAGTGAAAAGAGTCTCGCATGAGCTCAGACGGAAACAGTCTAGACGTTGTGAATTCTTGGAACGGACCAGCTGTGTTTCCTTTCCAGGAGAGTGCCTCACCATGAGAAGAAACCCCCGGAAGAAGAATTGAAACTGATCAGAAGAGGGTCAGTAGAGATGTAGGGAAGAGAAGGTCCGGATACAGTGGAGGAGAGAAAAAGAGACAAGAAATTTGAAATCAAGCCAATATATTTTTGAACTCTAGATGAAAAATGAGAAAAGGTATCTATGTGCAGTTAGAAAAGCTGTGTGGAATTATACTCATACTAGAGGTTAAGGAACGTGAAATGCCTATAAAAATGAGCAGAAGAAAAGGATTGAGGTAAAATCCCACAAAACGTCAGCACATTAAAAACAAAAAAAGTAGGAGCTGAATTACATCTCTATAGAAAAGGAGAGTATCCCAGAAAGACATGTCCACAAAACAGATTAAGATACAATGTACCACTTCAAAGTGATCTCAAATGCATTAAAAAATGGTGGTTGAAAAAACAGTCAACACAAGCCATAATTAGGACACTTCGAAATGAGAAGACAGAACTTACTAGGAAAGGATTAGATATAAAAGCAAACAAAAGCATTATACTGAATAAGATCCAAATACAGGCAATGAGAAGTTTAGGGGAAATCAGTTCCCAGAGAAAAGACGTATTCTGGAAATACACACTCTTCAGTCAAATGTTAGTCAATACAATTCAGTAGTATATTAAATAGCATTTTACTAATCCAAGGAGTGATACATAGGAAATGAGGATGGTTATACTACATGCATAAAATGTCATATGACAAAAATCCTCTGATCATCTCGAAAGTACTAAAAGAAAAATATGGGCAATTTTACCTATCTTGTTGGAATGGCAAAGACCTTTCTCAGCAGATGTAAAACTCTGAATCTATGATGGAAATTGATCTATATATATTATAACGTATTATAAAATTCTGTGTGATGACAAAACATATTAAAAGGGAAAGAGAAAGAGCAACCCATTTGCAACACCCAACAACAAATGGTAATTCACTCTTGTAATGAGCATTCGCAGACCTTGGCTGTTAGAAGAAGGGATATGAGTTTGTGATTTCTGCTTTAACAACCTCGCCAGCATAGTATCTGAAGTCCTCCTTTAGATGGCAACCAATTGCTTAGAAGCTCACCACAGCAAAAAGTACCCTTCAAGGATTGGAGAAAAACATGTATTTTTTTTTTTTTTAATTTCTTTTCAGCGTAACAGTATTCATTGTTTTTGCACCACACCCAGTGCTCCATGCAATCCGTGCCCTCTCTAATACCCACCACCTGGTTCCCCCAACCTCCCACCCCCCCACCTCTTCAAATCCTTCAGATTGTTTTTCAGAGTCCATAGTCTCTCATGGTTCACCTCCCCTTCCAATTTCCCTCAACTCCCTTCTCTTCTCCATCTCCCCTTGTCCTCCATGCTATTTGTTACGCTCCACAAATAAGTGAAACCATATGATAATTGACTCTTTGCTTGACTTATTTCACTCAGCATAATCTCTTCCAGTCCCGTCCATGTTGCTACAAGAGTTGGGTATTCATCCTTTCTGATGGAGGCATAATACTCCATAGTGTATATGGACCACATCTTCCTTATCTATTCGTCCGTTGAAGGGCATCTTGGTTCTTTCCACAGTTTGGCGACCATGGCCATTGCTGCTATAAACATTGGGATACAGATGGCCCTTCTTTTCACTACATCTGTATCTTTGGGGTAAATACCCAGTAGTGCAATTGCAGTGTCATAGGGAAGCTCTATTTTTAATTTCTTGAGGAATCTCCACACGAAAATCATGTAATTATTAAAAGAACTCCTGAAGAACTCAGGAGCCCTAGAATTCTGCAGAGCAAAGGAAAATCATAGGTCTAAAGGCCATGGTGAATTCATAACTCTCCTTGAAAGGGAGAACAGATTTAAGACTAAGTTCTGAGGATGGGGTATTTGCTTTGATCCTATGAACTCAACAGAATGTAAAGGAAACACACCCAGAATTTAATTTTACATCTGTTCCTTAGCTAAATAGATACACAGGGAATTCTGGTTTGTTTCCTTGGCAAGAAATTGTTAAAAAACAAAATTCAACAACAGAAAAGCAAGAGGTTTTTAGCAACAGGAAAAAAAAAAACGAAAGGATTGTTACTTCTTCTTTTTGGGGGAAAGAGGAGAGCAAGGGGGTTTTTTGTTGTTTTTTTTTGTTGTTGTTTCTATCATGCAGATGACCTCACCAGTAATGATCAGGACTTTTCAGATTGACTGTTAAAAGGTCACATTCCTAGTAAAGGTCGAATCTAGTAAAGTCTTGGTTTGCTGTTGTGGGGGACATATGACTTCATTATAGGCTTGTAGTTTCTTTCTTTCCTTTTTTTTTTTTTCAACAAAATGATGACTTAGAGATAGTTGCTTTTCTTTCTGATCTTGTAACATTAAAGCAACCTTACCACAAAGTACAATGTGTGCTCCCCATTCTACTGCAGGAGTACAACTCTGATTTCAATTCCAGGGTGAGGGTGTCCCCCCACCCCCGACACCCAACAGTTCTTAGACACCAGCAACAATTCTCCCACACTCAATTCTGACACTGTCTACCTGGAGATAGGCAAAGGATTCAGTCCTGTTAGACTGCTCACTCTGCCTCCAACTAGTCTCAAGTCTAGGTTGTCATTTGTGCGTCTAAACCCACCGGCTGTCGGGTCAAAGGCTTTCCGCCAATCCCCTCCCCTCCTTGGTTTGATTAATTTGCTAGAGTGGTTCACAGAACTCAGAGAGACATTTTATTCACTAGATCACTGGTTTATTACCAAAGGAACAGTCCTATGAAAGAGATGCATAAGACATGGTATGGGGAAAGGGTGTGGAGCTTCTGTGCCCTCTCCAGGTATACCATCGTCCCCAAATCTCCACATGTTCATCAATTTGGAAGCCCAGCAAACCCCGTCCTCTTGGGTTTTTATGGAAGCTTTGTTACATTGGTCTGGTTGATGAAATCATTGGCCTTTAGTGATTGAACTCAAACTCCACACCCCTCTCCCCTCCCAGGAGGTGGGGTTGGGGGTGGGACTGAAAGTTCTAACCCTCTACTCACAGGGTTGGCTCAACTGACAGCCATCCCTCCATCTTTAGTTTCTTTATAGGCTTTCCAAAAGTCACCTCATTAACATCACAAAAGAACCTTGCTAGCTCTGGACATCTTGGAAGTTCCAAGGGTTTTAGGAGCTCTGTGCCAGGAATGGGACAAAAACATATTTCTTATTACAAATCACAGTATCACACAATGAAACACTGATCACCAAGAAGTGTTTTTATTTAGTCAGTGTGTTCTGAGCATACCTGATCAGCAGGGCTGGCTTCATCAGCGTGAAACCTGTGCATGACACAAGGTTTCCTGTTCAGAAGGACCCCACACTTGGTTTAATGCTCTTCTGATGCCATCTTGGTATTCTTAATAATACTGGTCTGCAGTTTTTCCTTCCTACCTCAGCAGCCTGTAGCATAAGCAATGCCGAGTTGCACAGCCTTCTGATGCATCCATCCTGTGGAGTTTGCTGAAACTGAAAGCAAGTTTAAGGTTAAGTATGTCTGTGACTGAGTAAGTAGGGTTTCCGACAACCCTGAGAGTTTTTCCATTCAAATGGATTTGTTTCAGATGCAGAAAGAAGGCAGTGGTGTTCTAAGGAACAGGAACTACCAAGGAACCTTATCACATACTCTTATATTCCTATATGAGCCAACCACTTAGGCTGAAAACAGTGATGTAGAAGAATAGGGCAACCCACACCATCTTTTCCTGTCTTTTTTATCATCAGTATGTCAATGGTGGATAGTGTTGGCAGAATGTGAGCAGATAAAGGAGTGAAAGAAAACCTGTTGAGTTGGTTTGGTGCAGTGTTTCCACTGTTTTGGTAAAAGAACAAAATACAGATGTTTGTGTAGGGGCCAACCAAAGGCAGGGTGCCTCAAAATATGCCACTTTGGCGTACTATTTTATTTTATTTTAGTTTTTTTTAAAGATTTAATTTATTTGAGAAAAAGTGAGTGAGAGAGAGAGAGAGAGAGACCACAAGACAGGGGAGGGTCAGAGGGGAGAAACAGTCTCCCTGCTAAGCAGGGAGACTGATGTGGGGCTCAATCCTGGGACTCTGGGATCATGACCTGAGCTGAAGGCAGGTGCTTAACTGACTGAACCACCCAGGTGCCCCTGGCATATTGACTATTTTAAATAAAAGCTACTTAAGGGATAGCTTATATAAGAAGGACACTCAGACCTCCTCTGTCCCCCTGAAAGCAGGAAATAAATCTCCCATGTAAAACATACTCTATACTAAGAGGTAAAGAGATGTCCTTATTACCGAAGATGGAAAATTTAGAGCCAAGAAGGTTTTATAAAAAACTCTTGTTACTTTTTAGTGATTTACAACCACAGCCCGAATTCCATTTAGAATTCCTTACTAATTGAAGCTCCCAAAGCTATGTTTTCTTTCTCCTGTCAATTGCTTACAGATTTAATTTTCTCTTTGTCTAAAAAGTATAAAAACTGCCTGCCTGGGTCATGTCTTTGGGTCTCAAATTCATTATTGGGTCTCTGTGCACATGTGATAAGACTTTGTTTTTTTCTCCTGTTAATCTGACACATGTAGATTAATTCTTAGTCTAGGTGGAAGACCTTGAAGAGTCGAGGAAGAATTTTTCGTTCCCTTCACATATATCAGCTACAAAATATGGCTTGTGTTATTTTGGTGATTCTGTGTACAAGTTAAATGTCCTTATATTTGAATTTTAAATGGGTATTTCCCAATATAAAAAAGAATGGCAAAATTTATGCCAATAAGTGTACATTTTAATTTTAATTTACTTAGAATGACATTAAATGGCAAATTTAAAAATCATGACAAGTAGAGTGCATGACTGCAGAAGAAAGGAAAAAACTTTATATTTTAGTGCCTTTAATGACACTTTATCCCTCTGATTTTTTAACGAGGGACTCCACATTTCATCCTGCACTTAGCCCAGCAAATTACGCAGCTGCCCTGTACACTGCATATTTGGGAGATTATTTTCCCATGAATTTTTAGTATTTGCTTCATCTGATGCCTTTTGACTCAAGATTTGCTAAACATCCCATCCTTTGTCACTTCTTTAACTCCCGTGTGGCTGTTGCATTTTTGGGTAGAAGTCCCACCTTCTCTAGAGCTTCTCAGAATCAGGCCACATACTACAGAAATAGGAGAGCTGCTCTCCTTTTAGGGAATTTAACATTTGTTAGGACTCCTTACCCTACATTATGATCCAGAAACATAGAAAGACACAATAACTGTGATCATCAACTTCATGAGATTTTAAATTCTAGACCAGGTGTTGGTGGGCTGAATCTGGTCTGTTACCTGTTTTTGCACAGCTCATGACCTAAGAATGGTTTTCACATTTATAAATGGTTGGGGAAAAATCAGAATAATAGTTCATAATACATCAAACTTAGTTGCAGTTTGAGTTTCAGTGTCCATAAATACAGTTTTATTGGGACATGGTCATGCTCATTCATTTACCTATATCTAGGGCTGTTTTCTGTGATAAATGTCTTAGCCAAGTAGTTGAAATAGAGACATTATGGCCTGCTAAGCCTGAACTAGTTGCTGTCTGGGACTCAACAGAAAGTTTGCTCTAGGAAAAAAAAGTCATTCACATGAGGCTCATTGCTGTGGATCTTTCCAGAGTTAATCCTGATTGTATGGGGAACAGCATCCTGGGAAGTATCCAGATCTCCGGAAGAATTTGATAAACTCATTGGTAAAAAAAATACCAGGAATGCGCCATCTAGTGATGGGATTTTTTAATCACAGGAGAATTTCTGATTTTTTCCCCAGATTATTTGCCCGTGCAAAATGGTGAGTTAGTTAATTACCTCGTGAATATTAATACTTAAATGCCATGTGCTACTGACTATTATTTAAAACTAGAGTGAAAGGCAATGAAAATAGATTCCATGCATGTATGCCCGTGAATGAGATGTAGAAAAAAACCCCTCAAATAATTGCTTATTAGTTATAGGTAAATGGAAATGAGTACACATCCACTTTTTTATTTATTTGAAAACAAACACCCAAGAATCTATAAAAGTTAACTAAGAAAACAGGTATTTTTGCTAAGTAACTTATCGGTAAGGGTAGAAATGTTTATTTTTTTGTTTTGTTTTGTTTTTCTTCTCCTTGATATTTAGAATAATGCAGTTGTACAGGATCCTTTTTTCCCAGATTGTTCTTTTCTCAATGGTGGCTAGAACGGAACCTTTTGCTCTGTTTTACCACTGGTCATTTTAGATGTCTTTTCTTCAATGGAGTGAACTCTTGATGAAAGAACTTTACCACGTTGATCTATCTCTTCAACCACTGTCTTTACCAGTGTGGTTTTGGATAATTCTAGAAACAAAACACCTGTGAATACACATATTCCAGCTAAAAGATTACATGAGGAAGAATTCCAGTGCTGGTCGTGATATATTATGTACACTTTGGTTAGAGCATGTACAGATTTATCATAATAGCTTGGGATAATTTTATCCACTTAAGATAATACTTTAAGTTCAGAGCATTTGAATTAAAATTACTTAAAATAATACAGAGCATTATCGTAGCCATGGTATATGATTGTCATTAATGGGAAAGTACTTGCAGTAGAAACAGAACTAGATTTTATTACCTTTAGGTGAATTCCCTGAGGCTCCTGATCCAAAGCCCTTTGATTTGGAGCATGAGCTGCAAAACAAAAACAAAAACAAAAACAAAAAAAACAGTTTATTCTTTAATATTTCAGATTACTACTTAAGAAATATTCATTGAGTCAAAGGATGGACATGAACTCAAGGAAACTTTGTATGCCAAAAACAGATCTTAGTTTTCTGTAAAGGAAAATATTAAAATTTTGGGGTATAGGAGGAGAAAATAATTAAATGTCTTCTAAAGAGAGAATATAAAATAACTTTGTTTTCATTTGATTTGTTTTTTTAAACCCAAGGATTTATAACCTAAGGAGAATATATATACATATTCATATACATATATAATATAGTCTATATCCACATGTATGAATATATACTTTTTAAATGAAAATAATACTTTTTTAGAGACAGAGAGAGGTGGGGGAGGGGCAGAGGGAGCAGGAGAGAGAGAATCTTAAGCAGGCTTCTTGTCCAGTGGGGAGCTAAATGTGGGGGTGAATCTCACGAGCCTGAGATCAGGACCTGAGCCAAAATCAAGAGTTGGATGTTTAACTGACTGAGCCACCCAGGGGCACCTCCTTTTTTTTTTTTTAAGTGTTTTGTTTATTTAAGTAATCTCTACACCCCTGTGGGTTTCGAACTCACAACCCTGAGATCAAGAGTTTCGTGCTCCTGGGGGAGCATACAGATCCTGGGGGGTTGTATAGAGTGCATTTATTTCAGAGCAGCAATTATATTAGGAACAGAGTGAAAGATGGGTAAAGCCTGGTGGGGGGTAATCTTGAAACCTACAATGATTAACATGGATACAGAATGGCATCTTCTGGGGGGACGACTGGGGTCATCCGAGGCGGATGAAGAAGGGGCTGTGATGTAGAAAATATGGCAGAGCTGACCGCAGAGGGAGGAGGTGGACACATGTCTCTGGAGTGGGAATTTAGAACAAAAGGCTTGGAGGCATGGAACATGGAGGAACAGTCCATGGTTGTGGTTTAAAATAGGTAACAACCTATTCAGTAAAATACTGGATTTTCAAATGGTGTTACTCACTTCCCATCTCCATCAATCAGGCGGCAGTAGGTCTCGATCTCCTTTTCCAGGTGGACCTTGATGTCAAGGAGCTGCTCGTACTCCAGCTTCTGGCCCTCTGTCTCGGTTCTGACCTGATGCAGCTGCTCCTCCAGGGCTCCGATCTGAGCCTGGATCTGGGCGAGCTGCGCACAGTAGTTGCCTTCGGTCTCAGTCAGGGAGCACTCCAGGGAGTGTTTCTGAGGACAGGGGATGTCACAGCAAGGGTGAAGCCACTTTGAGGACTATGCAGGCCAGAGCTTCTCGGCAAACAGCAGCCCTGTTTCCTAGGTGAGTTTTAGAAATCTGTGGGGCTCATCACAACCACACAGGAGGTGCAGAGGAAGTCACAGGCATTTCCCTGGGAGGGGGTCTGGCATGTTGGAGGACCTGATATGGCATAAATGACCCTTTCCCATGAGACTTTTGACTCTTCCAATGGACTTCCATGGTATTTAGGTAATATTTCCTATCATGATCAACCTACATGTTTTAAAACTCTCTTTGGGGGATATTGGAAATTTTATATATTGAAGTTATGTATTTATTTTTGGGTTGGTTTTTTGTTTTTCAATCTTATTCTGCTCCTGTCTCCAGAGACCTACCTCACCACTGCTCCAAGGCCTTGCGTGCTGCCGTTTGTTTTTCTGCTCTGTCCTGGATTTGCGTGTTGTTATTCAAAGGTCTTTTATGAAGTACTTGAGATAGAATGAATGCCTTAACAGGGGTGGGCTTTCAACACAAGAGATGTGTTTCACAGCACAGTACAGGTCATTATTTCCATACTACTCTTATGAATATTATACCTCCTCATTTCCCCTTGCACAGCCTGTCATCTGTCTCATCATGTGATGTCTGCTTCAATTAAAGTAATTTTCCTCTCCCCTTATTATAGATGAATACCTCTGGGTGGTTATTACTTCTCCTGATATTAGTAATTATCCGAGTGTCCACCCCCATTCACGCTCTTTCAGTTTCCTGTTCTTGTGTGGAGCCACTCCTGATCTTACCTTATTTAAAATAAAAATTTATTTATCAAGGGAAGGGTAAACCTCGGTCTCTCTCATTACATGTTCTGAGGTAGTTGGGCCCAAGTGTTTACATATTAAGTATTTTTTATTTAAAAATACTTTTAGTTTTCCTTTTTATTGTACTTACGGCATTATAGTGGTTTTTAAAATTTTTTGTATTACTAAATACATCATCTATTGACTTTATTCTAGGATAAAGAGGGAGTTATAAAATATTCATCATAACAGGTGGACATGGTGTTTGATGGGGCTAAGAACCACTGACTTAATAAATAGGCCAATTGGGGCGTTACAGGGGTGGTGCTGGGCTCTCCAGGGCAAAAGAGTGGAAGGTGAACAGGACGGTAACGGGGAGGAGGAGGCCCCAACTGGAAAGACATCAGTGAGGTGTGTGCTCTGCTGTCCAAAACTTTAATTTTCCTGATGATGTATCCTCATATGGTATTCATTTTATTCCTTTTTTTTTTTTTAAAGGGGTTGAGGGGTAAAGGGAGAAGGAGAGAGAGAGAGACTCTCAAGCAGGCTCCCCGCCCAGCACAGAGCCTGATGAGGGGCTGTCTCAACCCTGAAATCATGACCTGAGCCGAAATCAAGAGTTGGATGCTTAACTGACTGAGCCACCCAGATGCCCCTGGTATTCCTTTTTAAGTCTGCAAATACTCTTCTTAATCAGAGGGCACAGCATTCCTATCTCTACAGCCTTTCACTGTAAGGTTAGCTTGTAGATAAGGAAGGAGGACAGGATGAACTTGCAAGTTTGCATACTACAGGAAGGACAGGAAAAGTTTATATTACACGTGATTTGTGTACTAAACCAGAGAAGATTCTGGTTAGAATCCATCTATGACAAAAGAATCTCAAGCATGGCAGTTAGGTTCTATGCCACCAGTTTTCTAGAATTCAGTTATGTTGTCTAACATGGGCTTTTTGTGTGGCTCATCTCCTGAGTCCAAACTATGGTACTCCCAGCTGCACAGAATGAACTACTTTCTAACATCATCTCCTATGTGAATATGCTTCCCTTTTAATCTGGGAACTCAGGAATTTATTTCCTTCGGCGTAGCTCAGAAATGCAAGAGCAGATCTGTGCTCAGGAATAACAGCGGCAGGCAAGGGTCCTTGGGGTTCTAGTTGCAGGGAAGCAGGGAGAGAGGCAGGGCTCCAGGAGCCCAGAGGGGCAGGGGAAGGCTTGGGTTACCAGCCAGCAGTGGTGACGAGGGGCAGGACGAGAGGGGCACTCTTGTTAAGTTGGGGGTTAGTCAGTGGTCAAAACAATCTCTAATCTAAACATTATATGGTAAGAGAGCACTGTATCTTTTTAGGGGGACTGAATCAAAATGGTCTTCATGTAGTTCTGAGTCTTCCTTACCTTCTCTGCTTGTGGCACCTACTTGTATCATAATGACGCTTTTCTTTGGGTCACAACTTCGTGTCCTCAGGGAGCAAGAAACCCCTGATGGGGATGGGAACCGTTGGGCCACTGGTATTTGCGGTAATTCTCAAAATCAAGCTTTTTGGGTGCTGCTAGCTCATACCCCAGAAGGGAAGCCATTTTTAGTCCTGGATTGTCTCCATGGTAACCTCTGAAATAGTTGGCAGTAGGTGCCAAGCTGGCTGGGTGCCCAGCTCTGGGAGGTAGGTGGGGATGAAGGGGCTGACAGGAGCTCATAGGGATTCAGATAGGTACCCTCCTTTCCTCTGTCTGATGAAAGGACCATGTGGCATGAATTGGCCTTCATCAATCCTAGGAGATGCTGGTGACCCTAGGTCTGCCTCGTGTGGCTGCCTGACGGTGTCCTGACACTTAATTTTCAGGCGGGGTAATACCCCTGCTGCTTGTTCTGCAGGCTGAAGAAGGGACAAGGGACACTGAGCGGAGGCCAGGAAGGAAATCCTCAGTGACCTCAGGAAAAAAGACACGCTCTCTGTCCGTCTCTCCTTCCGAGGGTCTCAGTGTCTGTCTGCCTTGATCTCTTCTGCTCTAAGTATTTGGAGGTGAAGCTCTAACAGGGAAAAGGAGGGTTTTCGTGAGAGTCACAAAATGCAGGCTGACCCGCGCTCTCGCCTACCATTGCCAGGAAGGACTGCAGCTCGATCTCCAGGGTCTGCAAGCTGCGCTTCATGTCGGTCAGCTCGTTCCTGGCCGAGGTGGCCGCGCCCGCGTGGTCGAAGATCTGCTGCTGCAGGGTGGCGCTCTGCAAGGCGGGGTGCGGAGGGGTGAGCGGGCCTGCACCCCAGCCGGCGGGCTCGGGGGAGGCGGGGCTGGGCGTGCGCCTCACCTTCTCGTTGAACCAGGCCTCCGCGTCCCTGCGGTTCTGCTCGGCCAGGGCTTCGTACTCGGCCCGCATGTTGTTCAGCAGGACCGTGAGGTCCACCCCGGGCGCCGCGTTCATCTCCACGTTCACGTTCCCGCCGGCCGCGCACTGCAGCGCCTTCATTTCCTGCAGGGACACGTGAGCGGGACTCGAGGGGCAGTGTATGGTCAGGGCGCGCAACTGCTCTTCCGCGCTCCTGCCTTTCTAGCCCTCTGCCCTGCGACTCTTCCCTCCCCCTCTTTCTCTTTTCATGTTTCCTGGCCTTTCCCTCCCCCATAATTCTCTCCTTTTAGGCTTTTCTAACCGGTCACGGGGTGTTTCCCGAACATTTTCATCCATTGTTTAGGAGACTATTTTGGAGATAGTCATTTTTTCCCCCCTCTAAGGGGTTTGAAGCTGCGTGGTATAACGTTGTCAAGTAAGGGGTTTATTACTGTACAGGGTTCCACATTCAAGTAAAGCCAGTCTCATTAAGTGGAGAAAACAGTGACATCTTTTCCTAGTCAGGTCTTTTGTGGGAAGGTGGATGGCAGGATGGCCTTTTACGAATGACAGAAATAATACAGTACAAACAAGGACGGGTGTATCAATGCCAAAGCAATGCACCATTTTTATTTATTTATTTTTTAAAGATTTTATTTACTTATTTGACAGAGAGAGTGAGATCACAAGTAGGCAGAGAGGCAGGCAGAGAGAGAGGGGGGGAAGCAGGCTCCCCACTGAGCAGGGAGCCTGATGCGGGGCTAGATCCCAGGACCCTGAGATCATGACCTGAGCCGAAGGCAGAGGCTTTAACCCACTGAGCCACCCAGGTGCCCCGCAATGTACCATTTTAAAAACATTAGATTGTTCTATCAGGCTAAAAAAATGGAAGGGTGCCGATCAAATGGTTAATACTTATAACCTTGGGGGATGAGGTTAGAAGGGCGGAGAGCGGGAGAGAGAAAATTCTTTCTTTGTATGCCTTGGCATTGTTTAAATTATTATGACGAGCACGAAATACTACTGTAAGTTAATGACACCTCTCTCCCCCAAGTATTAAAAATGTACAGAATCGCGATTTCATTAGTGGTTCAGCTTCTCCTACCTCTTCATGGTTCTTCTTGAGGTACCTCATCTCTTCGCTCAGGGACTCGTACTGCAGCTCCTGGTCGGTTCTGCAGAGCGTGAGTTCGTCCAGGACTCGCCGCAGCCCGTTGATGTCAGCCTCCGTGTTTTGGTGAAGGGCGAGCTCATTTTCGTACCTTGGCGGGGCATTAAGTGAATTTCAGCCCAAGTTAGACAACCTCAAGAGGGGAGAGAAGTAAAACCTCGGTCGCTTTAAGCGGTGCATTAGAAAATGAATTGGGACTCCGAATGTTATAAAAGCATACAAAGAACGCCTTCCTCCACTCCTTTACCCAGTGCTCTGCAAGGAAATTGACCGTTATTTAGTGACACAAATTCTGATAGCAGATCCCCATTAAATAAAAATATGCCATTTTAGAATTTTATCTTAGTGCTTGGCATTCTTCCAGGCAGGCGTAGAAATGAAGTGATATTTTGTCCCCAAAATGTAATAAATATATACAAATTATGAGTATAGCTGATTGTAAGAACATGCCTGTGTCATAGGGCATTGTTATAACATGCGTTACTTCCTTTAATCTTTTATGGTTTATTCTACTCGGGGTGAAATTGAAATTTTATTTAGCATATTAAAATTGACAGGAAAGTTTCTCTAGAGAGTGCTTGTTTTCTATCACTTACTTTAGCCGGAAGTCATCAGCAGCAAGTCTGGCATTGTCCATATGCAGAATTACATTAGCGTTAGCAGTAGTGGAAGAGATAATCTAGAAGAAACCAAAAGGGAGGACACAACAAATAAGCCTGTTCTTAGAATTTATCTCAGGAAATGAAACATGTGACATGATTCACTTTTGCATAAAATAATCTTATTTCCTTAAGTGACAACTGAAATATTTAAAATTTTCATTTTTAAAAATGACAAATGTGGTTATTTCTCACCTACTCACATAACTCTTAGAATGCAACACTTTCTTATCAATGTATATATTTCAAAACTAGTAACATTCAAGCTGCTTGAAATTCACGCATTAAAGTACTTATTTTTGACTAACAGGAAGAATGATTTGTGAAAATAATAAATAAATAGGAACATAAATGACAGGTAACAGTTATGAAGCATTTCCTGTTTATGTTGTTTATGTTCTATATCTTTGGCTAGGTAGTTCTTAGTTTTAAATACTTTCAGTGTTTTCAGTATTTTCAGATTTGTGATTTCTCACCTTATTCTTAAGATCCTCGATGATTAGGTGGTATCTACTATAGTCATGATCAAGTCCACGGCAAGATCCTGGTCCATATTTATCATACCAATCCTTGATTTTCCTCTCTAGTTCAGCGTTTGCTTCCTCCAGAGCTCGCACATTATCCAGGTAGGATGCCAAGCGGTCATTAAGATTCTGCATGGTCACCTTCTCGTTTCCAGACAGAAGTCCCCCTTCACTTCCAGCAAAGCCAGAACAAGCGGCATTTCCAAGGACACCACTAGCACGGTGCCCCCCAGGAACACTGCCCAGGCCCCCTCCCAAGGCACAGGAAAATCCACTTCCAGCAACAGAGCTGCCACATGCATTGCTGCCCACAAAGCCTGAGCCTCCACTGGATGGTCTGATAGATCCAGTTCCAGACCATAAGCGAATATGCCTGGACCCACTAGAAAATCGGAGAGACATGACAGAATGAGCAGTGTTCACCTTGTCTGTAACAAGATTGCTGGAAGTTCAAAGAAGAACAGAATATCATGAGCTGATGGTTTCTTTGGGCTTTTATACACAATTATTGGGGTGTTTCTATTTGAGTTATGCATGCCAGAAGAAAAATGGCATCATTCTGATTAGCATGAAATTATGTATAATTAGTTTTTTTTTTTTTTTGTAAATTGATGTCTAACATCCCTGGCTGTTGCTTCAGGATATTTGTTATCTTAAATATAACAGGGTTCATTCTATGTTAAGTTCATTATTTTAACTTCTAATTTTGGATGAGTAATCCTTTACTTTCATCTAAACCGTAGGAATATACCATCATTATCTGGCACCAGATATTATAAAGTTTTAAAAGTTAAGTAAGATTGCAATAGGGTACCATCAGCTAGCTCCAGCAGAGTCTTTATTAACAGAGAGGTATATAAAGAAATAGTAACTAAAGAAACCCATATTTTATCCTGCCATAGCAAAAGAAAAAAATTGTGTTATTTTAAAAATACGATCCTGATAACTTCTCTGGTCTTACCATGATTATGACATCTACGTATTAACTTGAACAATAACATAAGTATTAACTGATTCCTTTATTGAACATGTATGGCTACTATGTCTGGTGTTCAAAACTAAATGCAAAAATGAAGGCATGATGGTAAATAAATGCAAAGATGAAAAAGATCTGGGTCCAGTCTTTAAGAAATGTATGGTCAGGATCAGGCAGAAGCTGGCTCATGTTTAGCCTTCTGTGTCAAAGAGTTTGGAATGACTGGGTATGTGTGTGGAAGGGGAAGGGGGTCCCACTGAGAAATGGGAGAGATGAGCCAGAAGTGATCTGAGAAGGCTCCTCGTGAGGTAATGGCCAGGAAGATGGGGGTGAAGAAGGTGGAGAGGATGGGGAAAAAAGGGATAGGAGGGCTTTGGTTGGGTTTGACTGGTTCTAGGTTCTGTGGAGAAGACAGGTATAAAATTGTTTTGCTTCCAGGACAGTAAGGGGTCTCCCGGAACTGGGCTCCCGTAAGCATTCTGAAGCCTGGGCAGCTGATATTATGGCTGTCATCGGCCTGGCCTTTAAATACATTTTCTGGGCCAAGTTGTGGGATTTTTTCTTAGAGCAGCAAAGGGCCTTAGACATTACCTAATTCAGCCCCTTTGTCATGAGGCCACTGAGACCCATAAATGTTAAGATTTGTCCAGAGTCACCAGGAACATCCCAGGTGGAAACAGCATATGTTCTAGATAGCCTAGAGATTCGGGCACCATGGGTGTATTTTAAATACAAATAATTTCTCTAAATGATCCATGCCCATACAAATACCTATTTTATATATTGCCCTCATAGTCTTAACATGTTATCTTAATTGTGAAATTATTTTCTTAAGTTACTGAATTATTGAAATTGAAATGTTAACAATTTAGAATGTTAAAATGTATGAAGAATTATAAATCTCTTCAGTGCCTGATTCATTGTAAATATTAATTATCTAAGTTATTGGTGGAGTGTGTATGCATCCTGCATATGTAAAAAAAAATTCCAAAGAACATTTTGGGACAAAAAAGGGAAACAAGCTTTTTTTTTTTTTTTTTTAAACTTAATTTGAAATGACTTGTTTCCCCCCCCCCTCCCCCGTCAGCATCCTCCCTGGTGATCCCACACTGTTTACCACAATTGTCCCTGTCCTTTTATTTCCACCAGGGGGCAGCGCTCACCTGCAAATGGATGTGGCTTAGGCTGAATTGCCACTTCAGCCTGGGTCCTAACAAGCCCTCAGCTGGGAATGAAAAAAACCCCTGGTAAGAATCAACCTCAACATTGACCTTCTCAAAGTTCCAGAGCATGAGGAGTATAAAGACAAGATTTCTTTGTGCTTATGTGGTGCTTTACAGCTTCCAAAGGGATTTCTTGTGCATTATCTCATTTGAATCTCACAAAGAATCTGTGAATCAGGAAGAGATATTTCCTTCTTCTGATTGAATGATGAGAAAATGGAGGACAAGGACTATTCAGGGATGCACAGCATGAAGCTGGGTGAGTCATGCTAGAATGGGCCTTGGGATTCAGTGTGGTGGTCCTTTCGTCAAAGACAGTTATCTTTTTTTTTTTTTTTATTTGACAGAGAGAGAGATCACAAGTAGGCAGAGAAGCAGGCAGAGAGAGAGAGAGGGAAGCAGGCTCCTCGCTGAGCAGAGAGCCCGATGCGGGGCTGGATCCCAGGACCCTGGGATCATGACCTGAGCCGAAGGCAGAGGCTTTAACCCACTGAGCCACCCAGGCGCCCCAAAGACAGTTATCTTAAAGTCAGGTAGAATAATAACTCCAATGGTGCCAAAATCTCTTTTTAATGAAAAACATTAACATATTTCTTACAGAATTCTTTTCAGAATTTCTAGTTAATAGCAAAATGAAACTTTGGGCTACAGTTATGCTGCCTATCAGGTGTCATTCATTCATTTTTTTGTTCATTCAAGAAGTATTTAGTGACCGTCTACTATGAACAGGGTACTGTATTAGTAGTGGGACATACAGAGGGGAAGAAAACAAATGCCTTCCAAGATTTACTGTGGATAATGTTGCTGTGAACATGGCACATACAAATAGCACTTTAAGACCTTAGTATCAGTTCTTTTGGCTTTAGACCCAGGAGTGAAACTGCTAGATCATATGGGACTTTTGTTTTTAATTTTCTGAGGAATCATCATACTGGTTTCTGCAGCATCTGTACCATTTATTTCCACCAAGAGGGCACAAAGATTCCAGTTTTCCACAACCTTTCCAAAACTTGCTGTTTTCTATTATTATTATTATTATTATTATTATTATTATTATTGATGGTAGCTTTCCTAATCAGTGTGAGGTGGTATGTCATGGTAGTTTTTGATTTGCATTTCCCTCATGATCAGTGATGTTGAGCATCTTTTTATGTGTTTATTAACCATACCCCACTTGCTTTTATCTTTACAACTGTTTTCTATCTACTGAGATGCATTTTGGTACCATTTTGTTTTCTAGTCTTCCCTTCAAATTTCTTTCTTTAGAAAACCTTCCAGAGGCTCTATAGATCAAAACTTGAATAAGAGTTCCTCTTCCAAAAAGGTCATTGTCATGGCTTTGTCATGGCTCAGCTAGCCTGTGAACCTGTTTATTCATGCTTTTCAAGCATTTCTTCTGAGGTAACTTATTCAGAGTAGGAAAGATTAATTAGAAGCTTAAGTATGTGATTTTTTTTTTCTTTGCTAAAATCCTGAAGGACAAGATTATTTTCAAAGCACTACTCAAATTCTTCCCCTTAGGTAATGTCTAATATTTGTACTAATTCACGATAATTTCCTTTCTGACTGTTACTAGGCTGCAAAGATCCCTTATTTAGCCTGGAGGTGTGAGATGATGTTTGTTTATATTTAGAGACACTGAAAAGCAATGTGACAACTCAAGAGTCCTTCCTCCTTTAGCATGACTTTCTGTGGGACACCTAGTTCAAAAAGTATCCTTAAAGAAAATGTCCTTCATACCTGGTCTCCAGACTGGATTTATTTTTGTTGTGATAACTTGTTTCTCTGTCACTCAAAGATGCAGCATGGGTCATTTGCCTTGTGATCAGGGTGACCACAGGTGTAGCTTTTAGGGATGGTCAACTCTCTCAAACCTTTGGGATAATCATCTGGTCCTTCCTACTTGCCTTCATCTCTTGCTCTGTTTTATTGGTCCTCAGGTTCACAGGACTACATTCATCCTAATCCTTTGTGACACACTCTCGCCACTATTTCTGCTGTCTGAGTTTTGTTTCGCAGCCTCAGGATGGCAACTGGACCTTGATCTCTAACCCACGGCAGACCATGGTAACGATCAACTATTCTAACAACCTATTGTGATGTGCGTGTCCATCTTTGGAGAAGCTAGATTATTTAGCCAATAAACATATTTCTCTGGGGATGAACAGAACACTATTTTTTTTTTTTGGTTTTTGTTTTGCTTTATAAAATCCTCATTTATTTGGACTTATTTAATACATACCAGGAGCACACATTATGAAGGCTGTTTATATACCCTTTCTTATATAAATAAAGAATAAAAGCAAATACACTGAAGAAATAGAATTCAAAATTTATAGCAGTTACCAAATTTCAGGACTGTCTTTTTCAGTTTTTTTGATAATCTTTTGAAAATATTTTTCAAAATGTATTTTTTGTTTTTCAATGGAAATATAATTGATATACAATATCACATTAGTTTCAAGTATACAATGTAGCGATTTGACAACTCAATACTTATGCTGTGCTCCCAAGCGTAGCTACTATCTGTCACCATGCAATGCCATTACAATAACATTGACTATACTCTCTGTGCTGTATCTTATGCTCATCCATGTGATTTACTCATTCTGTAACTGGAAGACTGTACCTCCTAATCCCCTTCACTCAGTATACACATCCCCCTACTACCCTCCCCTATGGCAACCATCAGTTTGTTCTCTGTATTTATGGGTCTGTTTCTGCTTTTTGTTTCTTAGATTACACATATAAGTTAAGTCATATGGTATTTGTATTTCTGTCTGACTTCACTTAGCATAATACCCTCTAGGTCCTTGAATATTGTTGCAATGGCAAGATAGTGCATCCTTTTTTATGGCTGAGTAATATTCCAGTAGTAGAATTACCAGATCATATGGTTTTCCTATTTTTTATTTTTTGAGGAAACCCCATACTCTTTTCCACAGTGATTATACCAATGTACATTCCTACAAACAGTACACAAGGGTTTTTTTCACCACACCCTTGCCAACACTGATTATTTCTCCTCCTCTTCATTCTAGCCATTCTGATGAGTATAAAGTGGTATCTCACTATGGTTTTGATTTGTATTTCCTTGATAATTAATGATGTTGAGCATCTTCTCATGTGACCGTTGGCCATTTATATGTCTTCCTTGGAGAACTGTCTATTCATGTCTTCTCCCACTTTTAGTTGGATTTTTTGTTTCGTGTTTTGAGTTGTATAAGTTCTTTATGTATTTTAGACATTAACCCCCATGGGATATGCCATTTGCAAAGATCTCCATTCGGTAGGTTGCCTTTTCATTTTGTTGATGGTTTTCTAGGCTGTGTAAAATAGCATACGGTTTCTTCAGTGTCTACTCCACAGTGGGCATTTTTTAAGGGTTTTACAGGCATTAACTAATTTTATTCCCATGATAATCTCAAATGAAGGAGCTATTGTCCCTATTGTATAGATAAGAAAACTGAGACTCAGAAGGGTTGAAGTAACTTGTCCAAATATTACATGATTTGTAAATGCCAGTGCCAGGATATGAACAGGAACCGTTGACTTTGAAATTTCAGCATGCTTAAAGCTACAGATGACCTCTTTCCCTAATTCTCACTCTCCAGTTGGAAGGTAGGTCCACTGGGTGGACCTTATTTAGTTAACCTTACTCAAGCTACTTCCCTTATAAACCTGACCATAACTAAGTTACCTCACCATATCCTAGCAAAATCGAGCCATCACAGACATCAGACTCATGGTGGAAAGCTTTAAGGAGCATGACGCAAATCCTTCTGGAGAGACAAGCTTTTGCTGTTTAGTAGGATTCCACATGAGTGCCCGAATTGGTTCTGCTAGTCTCACCAGACACTGTCCTGCTTAAATAGCAGGATTCTGTAACTTCAGAATTTGTAAGAATGTGTACAGGATTTTTAAAATAGCTACATGATAAATCCATGTAGTAAGAAGAGTGATCTGTATAGTTAACAGTAATTTTTTAAACTATAAATACCAACATCCTTGTTAAAATCAAACTTGTTTAGACAGACTATCTGTATTAAACTATAGTTTGAGTTCAGTTCAGAAAGTTCTATTTTAAAATGTTTTTCAGTTTTATTGAGATATAATTGATATATCATACTGTTTAAGGTGTGTAGCACAATGACTTACCTATTCAGTGAAATGATTACTGCAATAGTTTAATATTTAAAAAATAGTTCTTTATCAGTGAAAATGTAATATAAGTAACTGTTTAAGAAGGTATTGGAAGACTGAACAGGTAAGATGACAGGACTACCATGATTTAGACCTTTCAGGAATGAAGGTTTAGTATACCAGCCAACCAGATGAAGAACTCTGACCAGCTGAGATCCTGGCTTGGGGTGGGAGGTTAGGCAGGTAGTGGTGGTAGAAATGGGTGGAAGAGACAAAGCTTAATAATAAATACAACTATCTCATGGTAACATATTTATATTTGTGTCATTGAGTATGGAAACACTTATTTTTTCAGAATAAGGAGAAAGGCTTTCTCAGATTATTAATACTACTTTAAATCCTAGGACTTGGCTAACTTTGTTAGGTATTTTAAAAGGTAGTGTTTCTGAACGGCAGTGAGTATATACACAGTGGCAGCTCAGAGTCCTTACCCAGCAACATCTGTTTTAGGGTTTTACAGTGTGACATGTTGGGACTTCAACAGGTAAACTTAGGAGACTGGCTCCCAAGAAGGGAGGCTGGTACCCACATAAAAAGACATGCCAACTACAGTGGACAGTTTCTAAACTATGGTAATATTTGGTGCTAGGTAGGTCATGGACTCTTGACTATAGAGAAGGCCATTCATTCTGAAATATGGTTCTGGTCATCAGTCTGGAGTTCAGAGGGTAGGGAGTTCCAAGTAAATGACTTGGGAACCAGGCCTCAGGTCTTGGGGCAAACAAGCTCACATCAGTAAGGATACAGAGGAAGGCTGTTATTTGGTAGACATGGGTACTCTAGGGACACTCACCAGGAAACACAAGGTAATCTTAGGGGTAAATAAATCCAGCCCTTCATAAATCCACGTGCTCCATATACTAGCAATATAGTAATGTCAGCCGGGTTCTTAGTGGCTGAAGGATGTTGACTGGGTTGACCCTGCAAGGACCAGGTCTTTAGCCCTTATCACTAGGTAAGAGTGTGGTGAACGCAGGGATCTAGAATTGTCCCTTTGGTACAACTGGCATCATCATGTCTTGACAACGTTTCTGTTGTTCGTCTGATAGATACCAAATACTTTCGTTGGGGTGATAGGATTTTACTGGCCTGGTAAGTAGTGGATGGTATCTCTTACAGTATATAGCAATTGGGCAGAAATGAATAGGAAGAAAATGAGGGTAGGTAAATGTGAGGAGCCAAGTAATCAGAAAATGTGAAACTTCTGATAACTTTATCTTTGGGGTCTTATCTGAGATATTTTAGAATTTTCAGGATTGAAATTACTCAAAGCCAGAGCACTGGGAGTTTTCCATATACTGTGTATCTTTTTTTTTTTTTTTTAAAGATTTTATTTATTTATTTGACAGACAGAGATCACAAGTAGGCAGAGAAGCAGGCAGAGAGAGAGGAGGAAGCAGGCTCCCTGCTGAGCAGAGAGCCCAATGTGGGGCTCGATCCCAGGAGCCCGGGATCGTGACCTGAGCCGAAGGCAGAGGCTTTAACCCGCTGAGCCGCCCAGGTGCCCCTATACTGTGTATCTTTAAGAAACAGTAAGACTGGGGTCTCAGAGACTTTCACTCTGTGAGATTACGGACATGGATCCAACATACCCATAAGATTAAAACATTTATGCAAAAGAAATCATAATAATAATTCTGTCTTCAGAATTTCTGGATAAATCAACCTTCAAATGCTATAGTTCATCAATCTTTAAAGTGAAAACTATTAATTTAAATAAAGACAATTCTGACCAAATTGGATAGCTTGCATCAGTAAGAAAGTTTATTGAAATTCATTAGTGAATGAGAAAAGTTTTTTTTTTTTTTTTCATTAAAGAACACTTTCTGGTAAAGTGAAAAAAAGAAATACAGAAACCACAAAACACCTTTTAAACACCTTATTTTCAAGGAATAAACCTATTTCCATAGACCATTAAGACTGAAGTGTTTTGGTGATTTTGTTTTTCATACATCTGTGCATAATGGTCTGCGTGAAGGGTGACTCTTCCCTCTTGATGCGGCTTAATAGTAGTGTTTCCTGGTTTCCGATTCAATAATTGATGAAAGGACTCTACCGTCAGGTGCCACCTCTTCAATAATTGTCTTGATTACTCTGGGTTTGCTAGTATCTGTAGGTGAATTACGAAAAAAAAAAAAAGAGAATTTAGACTAAGCTATTTATGGGGTCCTTACTAATCAAAATTTCTAAAAAATAAAAAAATTCACTTTTTACGTTGTTTAAAAAAAAAAACAAACCGAACAATGTTTAAGCAAGAGCATCTTGGACCACTACATTATTCCTTCAAGATGGATGTCAAGTGTAGAGTTTGCTAAAAAATGCAAGTCTTCTCTGAGATTTTAACCTTTTAAAACAGCTCTAGAGCGTAGAAAAGCAACAAAACCATCACAGAAAGTTAAAACTAATTCTGATTACCCCAGCTAGTTTCTGCTGACCTTGGTCCCTTGGAAGAGGACTCTCCAACCGACCCAGAAGACGAGGACTTGTGACCTCCGCTGGAGCTGCCGCCACCGTAGCCGCCGCCGGAACTGCCGCCGCCGTAGCCGCCGCCGTGGCCGCCGGAGCTGCCGCCGCCGTAGCCGCCGCCGTGGCCGCCGCCGCCGGAGCTGCCGCCGCCGTAGCCGCCGCCGTGGCCGCCGCCGCCGGAGCTGCCGCCG